>NC_134539.1:156904399-157221274 GCF_050624435.1 Tenrec ecaudatus | reverse complement strand
GTTCATCCATCCAACCACCACCCCTTTGGGGTCGAAAGACCCATTCACAGGGATTGCCCGATACATAACAGTAGCAAAATTACAGTTATGAGGTAGCAGCAAAAATAAATTTATGGTTGGGGGGGGTCACCACCACATGAGGAACTGCATGAAAGGGTCACAGCATTAGGAAGGTTGAGAACCGCTGATCAGGGGAATATCCTCTGAGCACCTGGCAACAAGCACTTGTGCTAGATGCCCTATTGGTGGCCTTGGACCAGAGGAGAAATGGTCACTGGAGGTCCAGCTTGGGCAGTGGGTAGAAACTCAAAGACAAATGAAGGAGGCAGAGTGAGGGAGGCGGGCATGAGCTTGCTTGCTTGTGAGCTGGTAAGACACTGCCAAGGAAGCCGTCTGTCCCCTGCCTGAGTTCTGTGCTTTTCAATTCAGGCCAAGGTGGAGGCCATCTGCTGAAGTGGGCACAGAGAAAACATTGTCACTGTGCGGAAAATTGGCTGCCAGGGAAGGTTGCGTGCTCAGCTTAGAGCCCGCCGAGGGGGGGCAGCCGGGCAGCCACAGGGGCTCTGCCTGCAGAGGGGCTGCCCTAGTTGCTTCCCCCACCCAATTCCCAGCCCCTCAGGGCTCCAGGTCCTGTAGACTGCTCGGTCTCCCATGCATCAGGCTCCCTCCTAGCCCTTGGGGGCCTGTGTGTGAAGGCTGCCACTTAAGATTTGCCAGGCTGAACTCTACTGGCCCTTGCCCAGCCCGGCCCCTGGACCAGTCAATTTGGTTTGTGCTCAGACTTCTCGTTGGCTGGAAGGCCCCATCCAGGCAGTCTGCACAGCCCACTCTACCCACTGAGGTGGGTTATGGACCCCATGAGCCTCCAAATGAAAGCTGCACCCCACCCCATGGCTCTGCGGCAGCGCCCTGCGCACACAGAGAAGCCTGTGTGAGCCGGACGTGGATGGGACTGCCTTGTCTTCCCAGAGTCAGGCCGGCCACCTTTCTCACTCCTTGTAAGAAATACAACCCAAAACCCCACTGCCATCGCGTGGATGTGGACTCACAGAACTACCCCTGCGAGTCTCCCAGACGGGAGTTGAAGATCGCTCTTCTTCCGGGAGACTAGCTGTACTGGCGAGTGCCTGCCGCACCCAAGTCAGACTTTGACAAGTGTCACTGGGTTGGCTGGTGGAGAGGGGCCAGTCTCATAAAAGGAGCCAACAGAGCTGGGGTCGGAGAGGAGGCCCACGGGAGGGCCTGTCTCCCAATGGAGATCCGCCTGCAGACCCAAGTGGAAGAGGAAGCTGTCCCTTGGCGCTACTGAAGGCAAAAGGCACAGCGCTGACCATGCGTGGCGGGAGCATCCTTGGCTCTGGGTGTCTCACTTTGTTCAGAATGTTGGTTCTCTAAGAATCACAGAATGTGAGCACAGATGTAGAAAGCAGAAAAACAAGAACATTCTTTGAAACAGGAACTGAAGTTGCTCTCATCCACCCAGGGATCAGCACAGCCCATGCCCAAGCCTGGTTCTGCCCAAGCATGCCCAAGCATGGTTTTGTGGAGACATGTGGGGAACGAGGGCCCTGCTCACTGCCCCTTCTCCTGTCCCCCCTCCAACCCCCCAGGGGGCCCAGGAGAGTGAACTTCTGGCACAAAACGTGAAGGTAGAGCAGGCAGAACAGAACCAAACTCGGGGAGAGGACAGATGAGGGGAGCAGAGACTGAGACGGGCTTGGGCTTGGGACACTGTGCTGCCCTGCAGCCTGTGGGCGAGTGTCTGCCCCACACAACATCCAGGTGTAAAGGGTGCTTCTCAGGAGTCCATCCATCCCTCCCCAGGAGAGATGTGGGAGTCTTCCCGGGGCTCTGGATCCTATCTGGGTGGAGGCTAGACTGAGTTGAATGGTGTTCCCACAAAATTAGCATCCCCTGGAACCACTGAGTGTGCTTATTTGGAAATGGGGCTCTTGCGGTGGTAATTAATTAAGATAGGGTCATGCTGCCCTAGGGTGGGTGCTAATCCAATGGCGGCAGTTTTGATGAAGAGGGGATTCGGACATCAAGTCACAAGAGAAAACACCATGTGACTAGGGTATCTTTGACACCCAGGTCAGGAGGTGGCTTGGGAGATGCTGCCTCTAACCACTCTCCTGTGCCCTGGGGCAGGGTGGGTACCTCCACCAGCTAAGGGCTTCTTCCAGGGAGACCAGCCCCTGTTGGGGGGCAACCATGTGTGTTGTGCACATGTTTGTTGGTAGTATTTTCTTTTCTAGGTGTTCTCAGGGTTCCCCAGGGAGGGCAAAGTGCTGGCTTTGGACCCCCCTTATTGCCTCCTTTGCCTGGCCTGTTTCAGAGGCTCTGGAAGTAGAGGTCTCTGCCCCCCTAGGTAAATGCCCCTTCTTCCCTTGGACTAGCTAGTTCCCTAACAAGGAGACCAGGAGAATTTGGGACAAGTGCAGGCAGGGGAGCCATGCTCCACCCAGAAGCCCCCTGCAAGGGCAGAGGCCATTCCAGGAGCCCCAAGGGGCTGTGCCTGTACGCAATACACGGTGGGCGCATTGGGAAGGCCCAGGAACTTCTGCTCCAGGGGCAAAGGGGTCTCCATTCCCACATAAGGGTTCGTGGAGGCCTGGAGGCACTTTCGGACAATCCAAGTTATATTGGAAAGGATTGCTCAAAAAATATGGAAGGAATTATGTTGAAATGGGATTCTAACTGGTGGTGGGATTGAGGGCTTTTACAATTCTCTCCTGTGTTTTCCTAATTTCCTGCACTAACCACGTGACATTGGCATAATGTACAATTTAATTATTTATTTTTAAAACCAATTCCCGCAGCCAACTGTGTTCTTCCCCAGTTCGGTAACTTTCCTTTGAGTCAGATGTCTGGGTGGAACCCAGGGGCAATGCACACGCCTCCCGGAGTCTCTCAATCGCCCATTTACCTCTTCACATCCTGAAAACCAGGGCGTGGACTCGGATCTGGAGGGCCAGCTCAAGGGCCAGGGCCGAGCCCATCACTGCGCCCTGTCCTTTTGCTGGGGGCTTCGAGGTGGTGGCCAGCTCTACCTGTGAGTGCGGTCCCCTAAAGTGACTCCTCCTCCCACACTGCACTCCCTTCCCTCCGTGCCGGTTAGGTCGGGAGGGGGCAGGTGGACCTGAGCGGGATTTGTGTGGGGTAGAGGGAGAGCAGCCGTGCTGGGCCCCAGTGACCTCCAGGGTCAAGGACAGCACGGGGTCAGACAGGCCGGCAAGAGGGAGTCCAGGGGGGGGCGGGGCCTGCGTGCGGGAGAGGCACTTGGAGATGCGGATGGGAGGGGGCAATGCAAAATGCCCTGAGCAACAACACGGCTCGCTGCTTCCGTCTCTCCGCCGGCCCAGGTTCTCCGAGCCGCGCCGAGGGCCCGCTGCTGGGCAGTAGCACGCGGCCACTGGCGCCGCCACGCCAGGCTCCGTGCTGGGAAATGGGGTCGGGTTGCTAGGCAACCCAGTCTGGTGCGCGCGAGCGGTGGGGTGATTGGTGGAGCCACGGTGGGCGTGGCCCGGGAGGTGCTCTCGCGAGAGCTCAGCTCCCCAGGTTCCCGCCGGCGCCGTTTCTGGCCACTACCGGCCGTGAGGGACGATGTGCGAGGACTCTGCGCTGCGTGGCGGCCTCTGGTTTCCCCCCTACCCCGGGTTTGCCGTCCTGGGGTCCATGGCCACCCTGATGCACGTCCGGTGGCGGGACCGTGCGCATGAGGGCACGCCCCGCTGGAGAAGCCAGGGCGCAGAAAAGATGTGACGACCGCTCTGGGGGACACGGAGGCAGATGGACCCTGCCCGCAGTTGGGCTGTCCACCGGGTCCCGTCAGGACCCTTCTCACCAAACAGGCAGAAGCGGTGTCCAGCCTGTGTCATTACGCCTGCCCCCTCTTTCTCACCACCCATCGCTGCCGTCAGCAGAACCCTGTGCCCACACGGTAGCCCCAGAATTGACCCCTTCTACTGCCACCTCCATGCCCTTGCTCCAGGCCATCTCGACGACCACAGTCTCTTAACTGCCCTCAGAGTGATCCTGCCATTGTCAGGATCCTGAGTTATCCTGTAGTGGAAGCCAGGGCCTTTACTCGGCCCAACCCTGCCTCCCCACTCTCGGTTGCAGGTCCCAGGGGGGTTCCAAAAAGCCTCCCCCACCTGGTCACCACGGGGCCTTTGCACATGCTGTCCCCTCAGCTGGACACTCCTCTCCTGGCGGTGGGCTCCAGACCTGTTCTCATGACCTTCAGGATTGCGCAGATACTCTCTCCTAGGGAAGAGGCACCTACTTAGGACAGCAGCAGCATCCCTTGCCCATACATCCTGCTTCCCCCTCCATCTCAGCACCGTGTATTGTTCTCCAGCTGAAACCTCAGTGTTGGCAGGGTTCCTCTCTTCAGACCCGAGTGGGCGCTGAGTAAGTCTTGCGGGCAAAGCTGGGTGCGCGGGGGCTCTCCTTTTCTGGAGGGGTAAAGATGAAGCCCTTGAGGAGCTGTGTGAAAGAAATGACCTTGGAGCTGTCTGTGCCTGACTGCAGCTGAGAACTCTCCCGCTCCCTGCAGCAGTGGGTGGGCTCCCCTAGGTCTCTGGAGAGAAGGGAGTTGACGCGGACGAAGTTTCTCTCCGGTGGGAGGACCAGGTGTGTTGGGAGCCCCATTCTTCAGTCTCATCACCTTCAACTTAGCATCCCTGCAGTGCCTGCGTGCAGTCCCTGGAGTAGAATGTGATCTAAAATGTCAGTGTGTCTTCAAGGTGACCCAGGAGGGGTCAGCTTTCTGGGTGGGGATCCACCCAGTGGCCTTCAGGTGCTCCTGAGTTGGGGTGGGGTGGGGGTGGGGGTGGTCCCCAGCGGTCCCTGATCCCTTCATGCTCCCACTGAACTGTTCCTCTGTTACAAACCAGGCAGCCGAGCCTCAGAAAGGCCAGTCCCAGGCCAGGGAAACAGTATGGGGTGGGGTGTGTGTGCATTCCCTGCTGACACTGCTCTCTGAAGGAAGCCAGGTTGCCCTGGGCTGGAGGCGTTGTGATTCTAGGTCTGGATACCGGCATCCCTCCAGGTTCAGGGGGAGGAGCTGGTGGCATGTGGGCAGGTGGTATGGCTAGCCTGGGTGGAGGGGGGAGCAGGGCACAGGTCACATGCCAGATGCTCAGGCTGCGGGTGGCCCTCAAAGGCACTTCCTTTGGAGGGAAGTACCAGGCTCCTCTTCCCACCTGTCTGTCTGCCTCCCTTTCCCTCCCTCCAGGTCTGGTCTCTCTCCACCTCAAAGTCAAGCACTCCAGAGCTGTGTCAGCATGAGAGACTGTGGCACCCTCACTGTGGCACGGGACACTCTGGCTGGGCAGGGACTTCTGGTCTGCCTCAACCCCCGTGGTCAGGTCATCTGCAGCTCTGTGGATTATAGAACTTGGGGCCAGGAGTGCCAGCACTGGGGAAAGGCCACGTTCTCCTGCATGCCTGCCAAGTGGCAGGTGTCCCTGGCAGACCTGGCTGGTCCCTGCCCTGAACAGAGGCTTCCTGAGGGCCACCCCCCCCCCCAGGCACCCTCTGTGGGCACTATTTGCTCATCATGGGGTGTAGTTGGAGGTGGGGGAGCCATCCCCCCACCACTAATCATGGGTTTAATTAGCACAATTGTACGGTTGAGATATATACATATTATATTAAAGTCACTGAGAGCATGAGAGATAAAAGATATTAAACTAATGGAGTCAGACACATTTCATGGTAGTAATGCTCACCTCATCCCCGCTTGATGGTCCACATGAAGAGAGGGGGAAAGGAAGGAGGACAAGGAGAAAGGGAACGGGAGGAGAGGGAGCCAAGGAGAGGTCAAGGGAGGAGCCAAGAGAGAGGCCGCTCTCTATTGCTAACCCGGGCCTATATACCTTTGAGGGCGTGCAAGCCCACTAATTACAGGTGAAGACATACGTCACAGGAAGGAGTTGCACTATAGGTTATACAGCAGTGAGAGGGGGTGGTCTAGGGACATACACGAAATAGAAAGAGGCGGGATTGGGGGTATACATGTGACAAGATGGGCGGATCCTAGAGTCAGGATGACAGCTTCACTTTGGATGTCCCAGAGTGGGTTTGATCTGTTCTCTGGATTTCCATGGGAACCATTATCAGTAGGGTGTAAACCCCACCTATAGGAACCAAATCAATGACTGCAGGCCTGTCCATTGTCCTTAACAGCAGGGAGCAGGGCCTAGTGTAGTCTGGTGACTGATTGTCTTTAGGGAGGATGTCTGTAAGCATCTGACCTCCCCCCACAATGGGGCCTCTGAAACAGGTCTGAAGGCCAGGGAGTTGGGGGGCAGATGTGGGAAGACAAGGGGGATCTTGGGCCTATGGACTTGGGGGGGGGAGGGGACAGCCTTGCCCTTCCCATGATGGCCACCTGGAGGGCAGGGGAGCAGCTCCATTGCACAGGTGGAATGGCTGAGGCTGGGTGAAGAGGAAGGAGAGGTGGGTATTCTCTGGGCAGAGGAGGAATCGGGGCTCCGCTTGGTAGCACCTCACAAAGTCCAGCACAGACCAAGCCCAGGAGCCCGCCGTCCCCATTGACCCTAAAGATCTGAAAGCAGAAACGTTCACAGGGGAATTCGTCACCATTGCCGGGAGATGGAAATACGACAAGTGCGATCTAAGGGATGCCTGGATCCGGGAAGTCTTGGAAATGTGCAGAGAGAGAGAGAGACCAGGCATGAAAGGACAGTGCTGTGAGACCCCATGTCTGTGAAACCCCTCAACTGGGCTAACGCAGAGACCAGCCCCCCGGTGGTTCCTGGGAACAGGAGGGAGGGGGAGCACAGGGAGTTATTACTGAAAGGGCCCCGGGTTTCTCTTAGGGGTGATGACTGATGGGTGACTGCCACTTGAGTTCTCTACCTGCTTGCCCCTCCCCCACAGTCACTTGGGCTTGGACTAAGTAAGTCCCCAGGTGACCAGATACCTGCTTTCCTGCCTCTCCCCTGCCAGAGCTTCTCTACCCAAGGCCCCTTCCCATTCTGTGTAGTGCCCAGATGACCCCCATGGGTACTTCAGGACACCCCCCCCCGCCCCTAAACCACAACAGGGCCATCCTCCTCAGGGCCCGTCCACCGAGCGAGGGGCAGGTGGAGGAAGCAGGTTGGGGCAGAAGAGGAGTGCAGATGGTCCAGGTCCCCCAGGTCAGGGGTCAATAAGAGGAGTCTGAAGGGTGAATGGTGTCCCTGGATGACAAGCCACCCGCTCCTTGCTGGAACAGGGGACTTTACTTGAAAAAAGTAGGAGAGGGAATCAAGGCCCTTGATCCACTGGTAGGGCTCCTGCTAGGAGATAGAAGAGAGAGGAGAGGGCTGTACGGACAGAGGTGGGGATGGTGTGATGCAGTCCCAAGCCCAGAGAGCCACTGGTGGCTGGACCTGCCCTGGCCACAGCCTCTGGAGGGAGCCAGCCCCTGCTTGACAGGCAGCAAGAGCACCCATTTCTGCTGTTTGTGGGACTGCTGTTTCTGGACAGCAACACAGAGTCTGCCCTTGGGCGGGGCAGGCACGTCGCCCTGGTTGGGGGCTGGCAGGGAGGCACAGGTAGGGCTGGCAGGCCCCCCCCCCCAGAGCTGGACTTGGCCATGACAGGAGCTGACGGGCATCGGCACAGAGTGAGGGCGTGTCACTGCTGTGCTCCTGGAAGCAGCTTTCCAGCAAGTGTGGGGATCATCCTTGGAAGCAGCTGAGTCTAAATTATAAATAAACAAACGGGAATGCTGCAGCGGGGTGTGGGCTGGAGGGGAGGGGGTGTCCTTGGCTGCTTGGAGGGGACAGGACCTGTACCTGCCACTTAACTCTGGCCTCAGCCAGCTCCCCTCAGCAATTTGGCAGGGTTCCTGCCTGGGGAATGGAGAGGGGTCTCTGCCCATTAGGCCTGGCAATGCTAGGCCTTAGGGAAGGCCAGTGCCCACTCCTGACTTGTGCCCCTGAGGGGCTGGGGAGCCCATCTAGGGCCCAGCCTGGTCCCAGTCCTCACTCGGGAGGCATGGGCCCAAGTGTCTTGGACAGAGACAGGCCCGTGGACACTCATCGTGTGGGAGGTGTCTTGCCAAATGTTTGAAGGGGAAAAATCCGTTCTCTTAGCTTTTTTTTTCTTTCTATTTTTTGATTATTTTTCTAGATGACTTCATTTCTAAGAAGGGGGTAGGGGAGAGGAGGAAGACTGGGGAGGGAGCATGGGGCCCTGTAGAGGCCGGTGGGGGTGAGGGGACTGGAGAGGGGTTGGGAAAGCAAGGCAAGGGGTCCAAGAGAGTTGTCCCACCAGCTGAGGGGCAGGGAGGCTGCCTGGCCCTTACCCTGGCATGTCCAGCCCAGCCTGTGAGTGAGTCTTCCTTCTGATCCTGGACAGTGTGGTGGGCTGGTCAGCTGGGGAAGACTAGAAGGGGAGGGGTCTTCAGAGGTGAGTTTGTGGGTCACTCCTTTTTCCTTTAGCTGGCCCGGTGGGAACGTCTCATTCTACCCCCAGCCCCACACAGATCAGCTGCAGTTTACAGAACCCACTCACTTCTGGTTAGCTAAGTGGAAGGGAACTAACTATAAGACCTTGGGAAGGCCCATACAGTCTCCCCAAAATCAGTGGGGGCCATCCTGATGATCTCTGGACCCTAGACACTGCAACTGCACCTGGATACCTGGATGCTGCCCCCAACATTGGTGCCTCCTCGGTGCTGGGTGGCCGGGTTCAAGCCTGGCTCAGGTGAGTGGTTAGTGGATACAGGCCTGGTAGGAGGCAGGGAGTGTGCGCCTAGGTTCTAAATAACTGAGGTGGGAAGCCCCAGACATGGGAGGGGGCTCACTGGGGGAAATGCACCCTATTCAAAGGGCTTTCCTTCCCTGTGGGATCCCGGGGACTGTGTTGGGTGTGGGTGGGTCATGGGCAGGTAGTTATAGCCAGGGGAGTGGAGGTAAGGGGATCAAAGGGTACCCTGACAGGGGAAGTCCTCACCCAGCCTGAGGCACCTGTGGCTGGAGAGGGTACCACACCCTGCAGGGCAGCCCCATGGACCTTGGGGCATCTACAGGATGGTCTTACTGCCACCCCCTGACTTGTGCTCAGTGCTGGGAATGGGGGCAGGTAGGCAAGGTGTGGGGGTGCAGGAGGCAAGGAAGATGGCAGGTGAGAAGTAAGAGGACGGCAAGGTTCCTCTGTCCTGCTATGAGGGCTCCTCTGCCCATTCACAGGACCTCCAGATCAGCTGGGGCTGCCCAGAGAGGGTCTTCTTCTGATCCCTGTTGTCACAGGGACGGGGGTCCTAATCCCTGATGCCATGAGCACTCCACACTCACCAGGTCTTCAAACTTGGGGTGCCTGCTGTAATGCCCACTGCCCACTCCCGTTTCTCTTGGCCTGGCCCTTCCCACACTCAGGTGTACTGGCCAGATGGGGGTAGGATACATGCCCGTGGGCTGGCAGCTTACAGCACTGCCACACTGTCTCCTAGGCTCCTCCAAGAAGCCGGGAAGGAGGTATTGCCCCAATTCTCTGGCCAGAAGCCCGGGATCCCCACCCCCACCCGCTGGGCTGGATGAACTGACTAGCCGCTTTCTGTACATCTACCACCAACCCCACCTGGGCAGCTCAGCCCAGAGAAGGAGCTCCTCTGTACCTGGAATGTCCAGCCTGGGCCAGGGAGCCCCCCTAACAATATGCCCCGTTTGACCAACAACCCAGAATGCCAGGAGCA
This sequence comes from Tenrec ecaudatus, assembly GCF_050624435.1. Classification (NCBI taxonomy): domain Eukaryota; kingdom Metazoa; phylum Chordata; class Mammalia; order Afrosoricida; family Tenrecidae; genus Tenrec; species Tenrec ecaudatus. The sequence goes on along the minus strand of NC_134539.1, from coordinate 157,211,559 downwards.
CCTTGGAGTTCTCATGCAGAAGAGCCTTGGGGGCTTTGCTGAACTTAGCTCCTGGGTCTCCCCCACCAACCCCGACCCCTCCAGAGCCTTCCCTACTCTCCTCCAGGTTCAGTCTGTTAGCTTCTGACCTCCCTCGAGCAGTGGAGCTCCTGGTTGTCCCCTCCTCCCCCCGCTGCAGCCTTCCCTGGGAGGGTTCTGGCCTTTGGGTCTGGTTTTAAATGTCAAGGGCAGGGCGGCCTTGGGTTGGCGGCACAGCTGCCGAGTGTGACTTCAGACCAGTATCCCTGGGGCAAGGCAGAGCAAGTGTCCTCTCCAGAGGTGATGGCTGGAGTTCTAGGATAAGGCCTGTGCCCTGGGACCTGTCATCTGGCTGGGGCCACCTCTGGGCCCGCCCACTGGCATGCTGGGCAGAGACTGTTGCGCCCTCCCCTACCCCAGCATCTAAGCGCTGGCAGGAAAATAATAAAAGGCAAGCAGCAGCTAAGGCGGCCTGAGTAACAGCCAGGCTGAGTCACAACAGCGGGGGATCGGGAGCCCACCAACACCCCCTGTTCCCAAGTTTCTGGAGCAGCCTCTCCTGGGACATGCGGGGCAGGGCAGGCCAGGCTAGGACTTCACTCACTCCTCTGAGCCTCAGGCCCTTCCCTGTCCAGTGGACAGCAGCCAGCTCACCCTGGAAGTTGGGGGGGGGGGGTTTGTGCAGCGAGATATGGCTGGAGCCAGCCCAGGCCCTCCCCAGTGTGTGCAGGGCTGCTGGGAACCTGGGCCTGCATCTCCGATGTTTCCCATCCTCTCTCTCCCTTTTGGTTCTCGTCCACCACATCCCAGCTACGACGATGACGGAGTTGGAGCTCCTGTGGGCTGCCTGCCACCAGCACCCTGTCTAACTCTTGGCCCACTGGTCACCTCTGCCCTTCTGCAGTGTAGCCTCCCTTCACTGCCAGGGTGACCTTGACTGCCCTGTCTGGGAGGAGGGCTGCCTGTGCCAAGTGCTGGAGGGTGTGCGCCCCCCCTCCCCCTGCATCGTCCCCTGGCAGGAAGCCCCTGCAGATGGCACACATCTGTGTGGACGTGACGCCCCCGTCTGCTGAGGCTTGGGCGCAGGAGCAGGGTGGTGCCCTAGCACCCAGTCAGTTCCACTCTCAGGTCCCATGACACCAGTTGGGGGTCCCTGCTCTGACACCTGCTCTCAGGGCTCTGTGAGCCCCCAGGGGCCAGGGTACTATCCCCTGAACCCCCTTGCCCAGGAGCGAGCTCTCCAGGCCTCACTCCAGTTGAAGCCCAAGTGGTCCTGCCTGTCCCGCCTCCAGGCTTCTCCCTCCCTGCTGCAGGAAGGGGTTCCTATGGCACCCCTCCCCCGCACACACTTAGCTCACTGTCAACTGGCAGCCCATCTGCCCCAAGTGAGACAGAGCTCAGACTCCTGGACGCACAGCCATCCTGGGCACCGGCCTGGCTGCCGCAGCGCCCAGCTGCTGCATGGCCCCCAGCCCGGGTGAGGCTGGGGGGCACCCAGAGGCCTCTGCAGCCTCTCTCCCTGCACCTCTCCTCAAGTAGGGGGTCTAGCTACCTCTGGCAGGGAGCTAAAGGCAGACTCCCACAGCTACTGGACTTCCTGGGGAGACAACAAGTCTCTGCGTGCTGCTCCCAGCTAGACCCCACAAGAAGGTGCTGGACAGAGTGGCTTGTGTGCAGGGTCCAGAGCTCCCCAAGGCTCCCATCTGGGGTCCGATGTTGGCCAGGGACTGGCTTCCCTCCTGTTTGTCACACTGAGTCGGCTTGGGGTCCTGGGCTGGGCCGCTTCGGCTGCACCCGGGCACCTAGGATGGAGAGGGGCAGTGAAGGGCCCTGGCAGGAGGCCCAGGGAGGCTGGTCTGATACTGGTGGAACTTCCTGTCTCTGCGTGTGAGGCCTCCAGCCCAGCTGTCTTGGTGAGAGAGAGGTGAAGGGCAGAGGATGGGTCCTTGGGCCCCACAGGGACCCCTATCTCTGTGATCGCAGACTCAGGGCCCTGTGGCCACCGCCCCTCCCAGCCCCGAGTTTGCCTCCCCTCCCCGCAGCGTGCAGACATCCAGGCGTGCGCGCGCACGCCCCCGTCCGCCTCTGCTCCCTCGCATCTCGCGTTTGTTTTGCTTCAGCAGGGCTCGAATGGGGACACGCTGCACTCGCAATTGCAGCTTGCTCCGACCCATCCCCCACGGAGGTGCCATATGTCACTGTCATGCAGAGGCATGAGGCCCGGCTCCACAGCGGGGGCTGGGGGCTGGCAGCTGCCAATCACCCGCAGAGTGTGGGGGTAGGGGTACTTCTGGCAAGGTGTCCATGACCCCAGGAGGCAGAAGCGGGAGAGGGAGATGGGGTCTCAGCAGGGGGCTGCAGGGTCTTTCCTTAGTGGCACTGTCTGCCTGTTTGACAGGTGGTCAGGCCGTGCCACCACCTCCACTGCCACCATGCCGGTGCTCCTGATGGCACTGGCCTGACGCCTCAGCCTGGGGTGTCTCAGACCCCTCGCCTGGAAGGAGGAGACCAGCCTCAGCCCTGGGTTCATCAGACCCCTCACTTGAGTGGTAGGGCCTGTGAGGACCAGCTTCAGCCAGCACCCACCAGGGCTCAGTGCACCGTGCATACTGCCATTTCTTACAACTTTCCAGGGGCTGGGGACTTTTATACCCGTTTTAAAGAGGAGCACACTGAGGCAGAGAGGCAGTAAGAAAAGGCACATTACAGCCCTTAAGTGGCAGAGCCTGGATTTCTCCTGAGTCCATCAGTTTAGTTTTGAATGTCCTTTGCTCACTCTGTGCTCTCTGCCAGACTGCACCCCCGCCCCTCCCTGCTTAGGCTCTTCATCCTCCCCTTGCTCTGTGACATCCTCCCAGCCTCCAGCATGCTCTCCCCAGCCCGGCTCACTGGCCACATGAACCTGTCCCCACCTGTCCCTCCCCAGCAATGCCCACATCCCTGGCCATCGGGCATGTCTGCATCAGCAGGTGATTGTGGGATGGATAAGGGACAAGATGGGGCCAGAAGCCACCTCCCAGAGTTTATGACCCAGGACCTGGGGCTGCCAAAGGCAAAACCTGCCTCTCACACCCAGGAGGTGAGGCCCACCTTCGTCCTGGGCTCTGTGAAGGCCTATGAGAACCATGGAGGAGGAGAGGGATAGACCACTCGGGGTTAATTGGCAACTCCTCCCACCAGCATGACTGGTCCTGCCTGATATTTCCCCAGATAGTTAATTGATACCTAAGTCGTTTGTCATAGAGACCTCGTTATATGCCAACTGGGTCCCCTAAGCCGACAGCGTCTGTGCCCCAGAAACAAGATTGGCAAGTTGATAATGGAGCCTTAGTCACACGGTCCCTTGCTGGCAGTGGGGCACAGTAGGGAGGAGATGCTGCTGCCCTGCTGTGGCGAGAAAGGTTCTGGAGTCTTCGTGGGAGGGTCTCCTAGCCTCTGTGTCCCAGCCAGGTGTAGCAGGATTCAAATGGAGAGAACCCCCAGACTTCAAGGGCCAGGGCTGGCTGCCCTCTTGGCTCTTGGTTGGGCTTGTGATCCCCTTGGACCACCGGCCTCTGTCCAGGAGGTGAGGACTCACATCAATGAGAACCCAGCACTGAGATAGGGCCCCAGGGAAGGCCACCCTCTCTGGCTGGCTGACCAAATGAAGAGAAAGCCTACTGGGGCTTCAGGCAGCCATGCACACACCTGTGGAGGGCAGCCTCCTGAGATGCACCCATGCAGGAGGGTAGGGGCAGGAAGGCAGGCGGCAGAGGGTTGGGCCAGCCTGTGACATGGCTGGTGGGGCAAATGCATGTGACCTGAGAGCCTGGCTGTGAAACCCCTCAGGGTCCCTCCATCCTCCTGAGAGCCTGTGTGGGGTGTGCTCGCCAGAGCTCCTGGGAAAGTGACAGCCTTGTGGGAGAGCAGGGGGCAGGGCTCAGGGAGGGTGAGCGGGATGGCCTGGGTCTACACCCCTCAGGGGTCCAAAAGCTTCCCTACCCTTTGGCTCACGGGACTGAGGTGGGGGACAGCATGAACAAGCAGGACAGAGGGGCAGGCTCCCCACCCTTCTGGCCCACACAAGCAGCCCCAGCTTCAGCACCACGGACAGAGGTCGCCCTAGCCCGCTGATGCTGCAGGCCCAGGGGGAAACAACTTCATGCAGGATGAAATGTGACAGTCCAGTTCATCTGGAGGTGGTGGTGCACCTGCAGTTGTGGTGGCAGAAATGAGCTGACTGCCCCAAGAGAGGCTAGCCCTTAGATGCCCTCCAGGCCTGGGCGTGAATAGGTACCTGTGGCTCCCCACCACAGAAAGCTCTAGCAGGAACAATGGCACCCAGGAGGCCTGAACCCTTAGACCGACCAACCCCAGGAAGTTGATCTGGAGGCCACGCTCTCCCTGGATGCGCTTCAGGAGGCAGGGAGGACTGGGGAAGGGGGACGCCTGGAAACGGTAACGGGAGGAGGAAGCAGGAAGGGTGCTGATATCTTGTGGAACTGCAGTCCATGCCATGAATCATACTATATCTGAACTGGTGACCAACTGGCGAAAAAAAGTGAACCTTCACCCAAATCACAGCAGTAATCACTTACAAAGACAGAGCAGCTCCCTCCTCCCCCAACACACACACACACACACACACACACACACACACACACACACACACACACACACCCCGAGAGAACTCTGATGGGCAGTTAAAACCAAACCAGCCGTGGGCCTAGGTTTCTGGGACAGGCCAACAGATGGCATTAGGCTTGCCCCCAGCAGCCATCGAGAGTTACAAGGGGACAGCACAGGGCCTTCCACCTGTCTGGAGAGCTTTTCACCTAACCAGAAGGCAGAGAGATGGTTCCTGTGACGGAAAGTTTCAAACCCTTAAGGTTCACACACCCCTATCAGGGCACCCCCAGATGAGTCTAGCCTTAAAGCTGGGGGTGGGGGGAAGGCTGACAGCCTGAGATAAAGGGCTGTATAGGATCTGTGGCATTGGGGGTTTGACACAGGTACAAGGACAAGGCTGACGGTTGTGTGGGGGTTACCTTGTGCTGCACAGAAACTATAGCTGGTGAAAGTTTACCCTCTCGCCTTCCCTGAGGAGCAGCACGCTGGAAGCAGACTGAAGGGAGGGTCTGGGGCAGGGTGTCTATGGAGGGGACAGTCAGGACGACCGCTGGACTGCAGTCATCAGAAAGCCCCACTGGGGCTGGGTGCCCACTTCTGTGATGCCATGTGGCCTCCGTGTGGGGCTGCTGTGATGTGGCAGCTGGCTTTCCTCAAAGTCAATGATGTGTGTGTGTGTGTGTGTGTGTGTGTGTGAGAGAGAGAGAGAGATCTTGACGGAAGTCTCAGTGTGTTGTGTGACCTGTTATCAGAGACACACCACGTCTTGGCCATAGTCTGTGGGTGACAGACCAACCTAGGTTTGTTGTGGGAGAGGACTACACAGATAGCCGGCGGCAGAGCTCACTGGGGACTGACCGTCTTGGAGGTTACAAGAAAAAAACCCAAAATAAAGCAGGGCCTCATGTTGTTAATGTACCAAGAGAAGTAGAAGCTCATCGCAGGGACTGGTGAGTAATGGGTCTGTAGAAAATAAAACTAACAAAAAAAAATGAGGCAATTATGAAGTCCGGGAAAAACAGGAGGCTGTGCAGGAAAGGAAATGTAATTACATTGTATTACTCAACTGTGAACTCGATAGGCAAAGAAAGAGCAGTAAATACACTGAATTTCCATTCAACCCAAAAGATGAGGGCAGGCCAGTGGGTGGGGGGCTATGTATAAGAGAAGGTTGGTCCCAGCAGGGAGTGGGGAGGCTGTTCCAAGACAGGAGGGGAAAAGGCCCCACTGGTGTCTTGTTTTCCACCAGTGGGTAGGGAGCGGCCAGAGGCTAGCCCTCCGGCAGGCGGGGGTGGGGTGAGGTGGGGGAAAGGAGCGGCTGTTTTCTATTCTGAGCTCCAAAGAATTGTGTACAACTAAGACTGATTTAAACAAACTAAAACAAACCAAATGGAATTTAAATAACTAAAACAGCACCACCCAACCAGCTCCCCATCCAAGGGTGCCTCCCCTTCCCAGTGACCTAGAACCTGGGTCTGTACCTCAACTCCAAGCTTCCTCTAGCTCTGGCTCCCAATCGGACCCACACCCACCCTCCCTCTAGGAGCCCAGCTCCCATCTTCCTCTGCCCATCTGCTGTGGGTCCTGGCCATGGTGGAGGGAACCTCGGTGGGTGGTGGTGGTGGTGGGGGCGGCGGCCCAGGCTGGGGAAAAGCCCAGCCAGGAAGATGGCCCTCTGCCTTGGGTGGTAGGAAGCTGTCCTGCATCGGGAGGTGAAGCGGGGCTAGCAGGCTGTGCTCAATCATTTCCCAGACACTTTGCCTAATTACCCTGTGTGCTATTCATTTGGATGTCAGCGCTGCCGCCCGCTGATGCCTTAATCAGTAATGTGGTAAAACTCCATGCAGGGACTGGCTGGACAGTGAGGCAGGCAGGACCTACTGGGTAGGGCTATCTAGTGGTGGGGATGGGCCAGGTAGGTGAGGGCCCCTGGCAGGCACAGACTTTGCCCGATGCTCCCTGGATTCTCTGCTGCAGCCTGGGTGGGTATACCCTGGCCTCTCTGGGTCTCTGACCGGGTTCCCCTTCCTAAAACTGGGGTGTCCTAGAGACATGGGTGCTTGCAACCTCAAAGGTAAGAAACTCACCCTAGCACACATAGCACGTGGTGCAGAGGCTGTGGGAGGCAGCCTCGGTCCTGTGGCAGCTGTCCCCAGTAGGAACTTGTTATGAGGCCCCAGGGGCCCTTTAGGGGCATCTTACCCAGGAGGCAGGGAAAGAGCCAGAGGGCTTGTGGTACCAGTGACTGCCACCTGATGGACTGAGCCTTGGAGAATGGGCCCCGGAACCTTAGAGGGAGACTGGCTCAGGAGGGGCATGAGTAAAGGCCCCAGGGAACCTGCTCAGACCTGAGTCCACTGCCTGTGGCTAGAGGAAGGGCAAGGCTGGGGCAGCTGGGACCGCCTGCTGGGCCTGGACGTCTAGGGGTGTGCTCGTGTGTCTGCCACTGGGCTGTCTCCATTCCTGGTCCGTGTTTCCAAAGAAAGGACAGGGTGGGTACCCAGGGTGTCTGAGGGTGGGGCCCTGGGGAAGTGTTACTCTGAAATGTGGCTGGGATTAACCCCTGGTGGCCCAGGTCAGCCCGCCTCTTGGAAGCCTGTCTCAGTCTGGGTGGGCCTATGTTGGGGCACTGAGGCCGCCAGGCTAACAAGGTCTATTTGAGTCCAACTTGAATTATTAAGAGGTTCAAGGATTATTCTGAGCTGCGGTGTAGGCTGTGGCCTGTGGAGACTGGCATCATCCCAGCCCTATTTTTAAGGTTCTGCAGAAGAAGCTGAGATGTCACTGCACTTAGGGGCAGGCGGGATGGGGGCCAGGGACCCTACTCCCCAGTGCACCCTCTATTCCAGGGCTGAGAGCCCTAAGACCCTGCCCACTACCCCACCCAGCTGCTCTCCGGCTCCCTGCCACTGTCCATAGTGGGCCTCCTATAGTGGGATCTGGAGTAGACTCAGGTCCCACCCCTGCTCCCCCTCCAGCTCTTCCCATCGCCTCTCCCCAGCCAGCTGCTCCATCTTGGGATGTCCACCCAGGATCCCTGGAGCCTAGTTGCTCCCTGACCCGAATGCCCTGCAGCCGATCCGTACATGCCTCTCCCCCACCTCTCCATGCACCTAGGATTTGTGGTGGGTCAGGATCTTCCGGAAGCTACAAAAACACCTGCTTCATTTCCTCCCCTCTAAAATGGGGCTGGTGGAGACATTAGCCGAGACACAGCATGAGGCCCACGACTCCACAGAGCTACAGTTCTTTTTTTTTTTTTTTTTTAAGTGGAGTGGTGGTGGTGGTGGGTAGAGATACAGTTCTTATCCTGCGGTTCTACCCTGACCTCCAGGTCCCTTTAGAGCTTAGGCTCCCACCCCTCCAGGTGGCTTAAACCCCAACTCTTCCCATACTGCTTCTACAGTCCACCAGGTGTCTGACCCTGGGTTAGACATGGCTCTCTGTTAGAGCCCTATTTCTGCTCCCAGACTCTGGTCTGGACAATGAGTTGGGTGGTTTCTACAGCCTGAGTGGCAATCCCAGAAGCAGGTGAGGAGAGCCCAGAAGCCTTTGCAGACATATGTGGTTCCTGCCATGATCCTTTGTGACTTCTTGCTTGGGAGAGGGGGAGGCCATCACACTGGACCTGACCTCCCACTCCCTACTCTGAGCCATGGTCATAGCTGGACATCATGGAGATGGGAAAAAAAAAAAAAACCAACTCCTGAGAAAACCACGTATAAGCTACAATGACTCAGAAAAGACTAAAAGTAATAAAAGCATGAAAGAAAGTACGGACATTACTACCGACCCTACAGAACTAGAGAGTGAATACTATGAACAATTATATGCCAAGGACTTTGGACAACGTAGATGAAATGGATCTAGTCACTTACTGCCACTGAGTCAACATGGACTCATAGTGACCCTCCCTCTAGGACAGTGGTCCTCAACCTTCCTAATGATGTGACCCTTTCATACAGTTCCTCATGTGTGGGTGTATCTGTATGTGGACGGACCCTCCTGGAGATGCATATGGTCTTAGGCGACCGATGTGAAAGGGTGGTTCAACCCCCAAAGGGGTCTCGACCCACAGATTGAGAACCACTGCTCTAGGACCATCAGTGTAGACGTGTTCCCTAGTGTTTCCAAGACTCGTTCTGTGTGGGAGCAGCTGGCCTCACTTTTCTCCACAAGAGCAGCTGGTGGATTTGAACTGGCAACTTTCAATTAGCAGTTCAATGCCTAACTCAGAATGCCACCAAGGCTCCATATGAACTCATAACATACTAAAACTGACTCAAGACTACTCAAAAGTAGTCTGAACAGATATATAATAGAGGTTGAATGAGTAACAATAATAACTTCCAATAGATTGTTGAAGTGTCTAATACTTTGATACATATACCGGGGGTTTATAAAAAGGTTCATGGAAAAATTGAATAGATAATAGATTTTAAAAATTAATAATTGATTTTTCCACGAATATTTTAAAGTTTCCTTGTACATTTACAATAAAAAACTTTAAAATTATGTTTTGTTATAAATTTCACAATAAAAACAAATAAACTTCCAACAAAGAAAATCCTAGGACCAGATGGCTTCTGCTGTGAAAGATATCAAATACATAAAAAATAATTAGCACCAATCTATCTCAACTTCTTCTGAAAAAACAGCAGAGGAGAGAACATCTCCTAACTCATTTCATGAGGAAAAACACTATCCTGATAGCAAAACCACACAAAAGCATGATAAAAAAATTAAAGATCAGAACTTTTTTTCTAAGTCTTCAAAAAATATTAGCAAACCAAATTCAGAAGCACATTGGACAAATTATGCACCATGGCCAAGTGGGATTTATCTTGAAGAAAAAAAAGCAAGATGGTTCAAGATATGAAAATAAATCACTGTAATACACCACATTAATAGGATGAAAGAAAAGTGGATCATCTCAAAAGATGCATAAAAAGCACATGACAAAAAATCCAACACCTTTTTCATGCTTTAAAAAAAAATCAACTAACTAGGAACAGAGGGAACATCTTTGCCTTGATAAAGGGCTTCTTTGAACAACTCACAGCGAACATCCATCATAACCAGTGCTCAAAGGCCAAGAGCGGCCCCTACCCCCCACCCCAATGATCAGGAGCAACAACATTGTGAGTTTCTAGACAGGGCAGTTCTCACTGTTGTGAGTTGTTTCCGACTCACAGTGACCCAATAGGATAGAGTAAAACTGCCCCCCACCCCCCGCCCCTGCTGTGGGTTTCCAAGACTGTCAGTCTTTTTTTTTTTTCCTCTTATTTTTATTGGGGGCTCTTACATCTCTTACTACAATCCATACATTCATCCATTGTGGACTGTCAGTCTTTATGGGAGTAGAAAGCCACATCTTTTTCCTACAGAGAGGCTGGTCTTGAACTGCTGACCTGGCAGTTAATAGCCCAAGGTGTAACCCACAATGTCACCAAATAAAATGTACACATAACAGAAATAAAGAAGCGAAACCTCTATTTCCAGAGACATGATTTTACATTCAGAAAACCACAAAGAATCCACACATGAAACTATAGAGCTAATAAAGGAGTTCAGCAAAGCTCAGCACGCAAAAAAGACAAAGTAAAAAATAGTAAAAAAAAAAATCCAATTTACAAGAGCATAAAAAAGAATATTTAGAAATAAATTTAGCCAAGAGACTGCAAGATTTGCACACAAACATTGCTGAAAGAAACATAAAAATATCTAAATAAATGGAGAGACATCCTGTGATCATGGATTGAAGACTCAATGTTATGACTCCTCAAACTGATCTGCAAATATAAAGCGATTCATATTAAAATCTCAGGGGCTTTTTATTTTTGCAAAATTGGATAAGCGGATCCTAAAATTTGTATATCCTAAAATTGTAAGGGGCATGCATAACTGAAACATAAGGTTGTAGGACTCACATGTCCTATTTCAAAGGTTCAGTAATCAACACAGTGAAGAAGTGGAATAGGAACAGACATATAGGCCAATGGAATTGAACTGAGAATGCAGAAAAAAAACCCTATACTTCGGAGGTCAATTGAGTTTTGACAAGTGTGCCAAGACCATCTGATGAAGAACAAATAGTGTTTTCAACAAAGGTTGCCATGACAACTGGCTATTCATATGCAAACGATCGAGGCTGGACTTCTACCTCAAGCCTTTTACAAACATTAATTCCAAGTGGAGCAGTGATCTAAATGTTAGGAACTACAACTACAGAATTTCACACAATTCTAAAAACCCTGGAAGGAAACACAGGTGTAAATTTTCTCAGTCTTACATGAAGCAAGTTTCTAAACATGATACAAAAGGACAAAAAGAAAATTTAAGACAATTGGGGAAAAAGGTTTCTGTATCAACGGACACTGCAGAGAAAGTTAAAAAACGAAACCCACACAACCCTCACAGAAGGCCCTTGTGCAGTGCTGGTGAGAGTATAAAAGCACGCAGCTGCTGTAGATAGTAGTTAGTCCCTCAAAAAGCAAAAGCAAAAGCAAAAAAAAAGGGCACCCAGAATTATCTTGTCGCTGTTAGGTGTCATTGAGCTGCGGGACAGACCAGAACACCGCCAGGTCCCCACCGTCTTCCTGACTGTGTGCTGCTGCGGCCACGGTGTCAGTCCACCTTGTCCAGCGAGCGGGTCTTTCTTGTTGACCCTCCATTTGACCAAGCAGGATGCCCTTTCCAGGCCTTGGTCTCCCCTGATAACATGTGCGTGAGACAGTCTAGCCACCCTGGCTTCCATGGAACATTCTAGTACTTCTTCCAAGGCAGAAGAAGCTTGTTCTTCTGGTGGTTCACAGTGTTTTCAATATTCTTCATCAACACTGTAATTCAAATGCGTCACTTCATCTTCGGTCTTCTTTATTCACTGTCCAACTTTCACATGCACGAGGTGAGTAAAAATACGGTGATTGGAGTCAGGTGCACCTGTCGTCAACGTGACTTCTTTTCTCCTTAACACTTACAGGAGGTCTCGTGCAGGCTTGCCCAGTGCAATATGCTGCTTCATTACCTGGGTGCTTCTTCCATGAGTGTTGACTGGGGATCCAAGTAAAATGAACTCCTTGACAACGTCCATGTTTTCCATGTGCCATGTTTCCACTGCTGGCTCAGCTGTGGGGGGTTGGGGTTTCTGTCTATTGAGGTGTCATCCATTCTGGATCCTCACCAGGGAGTGCTTCAAGTCTTCCTCGCTTTCAGCAAGCAGTGTTGACTTAGCATCTAGCCTTCTTCAATCCGATGCCATCTTCTTCATATCGTCCAGCTTCTGGGATTATTATATGATTTATCATGTGGCCCAGCAATTCCACTCCCAAGAGAACTGAAAACAAAAATTCACACAAAAAGTTGTAGACCAGTGTTCCTTGCAACATGATTCCCAATAACCGGAAAGTGAAAACCACTATGCAATCAAATCATGCATGCTATCACTGTGCCGTCAAAAGAAGTGAAGCTCTGTGAGGCATGCTGTGGGGACATGACGCTGAGTGAAAGAAACAAGGCCCACGGGGTCGTCCACTGTGACCCAGTCACATAAAATCCAGAGACTGAGAGCACAGGAGGGGCCGGAGAACAGGGAACGGCTGCCAGTGAGCATGAGGGTTTCCTTTTTGGGCGATGAAATGTTCTGGAATTAGTCAATTCTATTTGCACAACATTGTGCGTGCACTGGAAACAATGTTAAAATGGCTGAAATGGAGAATTTTTATGTTATGTGAACTTCACCTCAACTAAAAAAACAAAGCAGAGAAGCAACTCTTCACATACAGGTGGTCAGTCTCAAGCGTCATTTCCGGCTCTGATGGGCTCTCGCTGGGGGTGGGGAATGGGGTTGTCCCTCTGGTCCCTACAGGAAAAGCACACAGCCCCACACAGTTGTGTTCTCAGCCAGGGGAGGCCACCAAGAGCCCAGTAACACAGAATCCTCTCTGGACCGAGACTGTCCTCGCCTGTTCCTATGGAGGGAGCAGGGCCCTTGGGTTTTGCGGAATCTTGGTAAACCAGTCTTAGGCGAGTCTGCTGGGTACAAGGGAATGGGCACTTTACCCAAGCTGCCCCAAACCTGGGAAGCTCTCCCATCTAGAAGGGTGGAAGGAAAGTTCAGGGGCTTGTAAGGGCTGAAGAGGAGAGAGAACATCCTCCCAGTCAGGGCTTCTTCCTTGTTGGGTGGCTTGTGCGGCCTCACAGACCACAGGCTATTTACCCGGTCTCCTTGAGCCCCGGCCCCACACATGGCAATGACAAATAGCTGCTAGGTCCTCGTCCCTACTTGTATTGCTTCTCCACCCAAACCCACCAGTGCCCTGGGTGTGCTGAGTTGGGGTTGGGGGTGGGGTCAGGTAGAGCCTTGCTTTCCTCCCAATGCCCCAGCTTTGGGAGCTTTCACAGACAGCCCAGCTCCCAAACAGGTCTGCATGGGGGACCTAGCCAGATAAACCCATGTGACAAGACGCTGGACCATCAGGCTGCCTCTCCTGACAGACCACTAGGGGGGCTCAGCCCTGGGCCCAGCAGGCCTGCTGACCTCCCATCGGCTCTCCACTCACTGAGCATGCACGGTGTCCATCACCAGGCGGGGTGGGTCATGGTCATGCACCCAAGCCCTGGCAGGCAGTCCGGTCCAGCTCAGAGCCTCCCATGCTGCCCTGGCCTCTCGCCCCCACGGAGGCCTCCATCCCCTTGCACTCAAATTACTGGCGTCCCTTTAGCTCAAGCCCCTGCTATCCCCCAGCCTCTAACAAGTACCCCCTAACTCACCTGACCCTCCCAGGCCAGTCTGTCCCACCCCCTACATCCCCTGCTTCTCCTCCACTGACTCGCCTCTGCTAACCTGGTTTGGTCTTGGCCTGCACCACCTTCGCACCTGGCCCACCCTGACCTCTGGCACAAGGCTCTCTTGTTTGGAGACGGGGTCAGAAGGTCCCCGGGGAGTGTCCAGGTGAAGGGCTCTGGAACTGTGACCCCAGGGCTCCAACTCTGCCCATTCAGGCGGGTCAGGGGGCTGGCTGGTGACTCCTGCGGGAGGCTGGGCACCCTGTGTCTTACCTTGGCCCCTGCCCCATTTCGTCAGGGACCATCACATGGCCTTGAGTGAGAAGGCAGGCAGACATAGAGCAGCCACACCAGGTTCCTGCATGGGCTCTCTGCTATCAGTGTGGGCTGGCAGTTAACAGCCTGGTGGCTGGATTGGGACCACCACCAGGACACAAAGCCTGGAGGGTAGACTCCTCAGTCCCTGGCATGGGTCCCCAGGGGTCATAGACAAGTGTCCCAGGGGAAACTCTCAGATGATCAATCTGCCCTGAGGAATCTGTCCCCAAGATAAGGCCACCCCATCAAGAGGGGCTGCTTCTGCCACAGCGGCCGGTGGGCTGGGCCCCTACCTGGTGCTGAGGGGCTGCAGCTCCCCACAGTCCGCGAGTTCACTCACAGGTGGCGCTTGAGCCTTCAAGAGGCCCAACTCCAACTGGTCTCCAGCCTCAGCCTCGTTGTCCCTGGGAGCCTGAGTGGCAGCTGCATTCAGGTCTGCCTCAGGGCCTGGGCCAAGGAGCTTGCGGGGTCTGCCCTTGTCCATGGGCTCCGTTGAGACTCCTGGGGGGCACACCTCTTGCCACTGTGCCTTCAGGGTCCTAGTGAGAAAGTCCAGAAAAGGGCCGCTTCAGACTCACTGACACTGGGGGTGAAGGGGCAGCCTTGGATTCAGAGCAGCCTCTGGCCCTTCTGCCCCGTATGGATGCAGCCACCACTGATGGGCAGAGGGCGGGGCGCGAAGGTCAGAGTGCAGCAGGCCTGGAGGGCAGAGAGCATGTGATACAAGCTACCATGTGGGGATGACACCTGTTGGGCCTTGGCCCAGGGGGAAGGGCTAAGCCACCCAAAGCTCTGTGCTTCAGTTTCCTCATCTGAGAGATGGGATGAGGCCCCACCCCATGGTGGTCTGTCACTCGGCTAAGTAACTGGTGTGTGTGAGCTCACAACAGCCAGTGCAGGAGCCCTGCCTCACGAGGACCCTGTGGGACAGTTGTGATGCCCACTGTGGAGAGCAGCAAACCAAGGCCTGAGCAGTGTGAATGACATGTAAACAGGGGCCTGGCCAGCCTATGCTGTCCCTGCCCTAGAGCCTCATGGGTGACTGGGCCTGGGGTGACTGGGAGGTGGGTCTGAAGCCCGAGGCTCCTGGAGTTTCTAGACAGTCCACACTGCTGCTCAGCTCCCTTCCCCACCCCAAGGTCTCTCCAGAGCCCTCCTAGACACTCACCTCTCCTGCCCCAGGGCGGGGGCCCCTGGGAGCCCTTGGTTCCTGCGAATGTACTCTCGGGAGCGGATGTCAGCCTGTGGGGGCCATGGTGGCAGTGAGGAAAGTGTGAGGGCCTGGACTCTCAAGCTCCCTTTGACCAGCCCTCCCCGCCACCCTGCTGACCCGACAGACATGCTGCTGCCTCCACACACAACACTCAGGGGAGGCCCCCACCCCTACCCCCACCCAGCCTTCCCCCTGCTCAACCTTCTGGGGAGGGGAGGGCCTGTGCTACCTCCCCCTGCTTGGCCTTCTGGGGCCATTGGACTCATCTTCCTTCCTCAAGTCTAATCTTAGGGCCTCCTCAGGCCCCTAGCTAGCACCAAACATGACTCTTGTCCCAGGAAAGTGCTTCCAGAAAGTTCCTTGTAATGACCAGAGTGAAAGAGCTGTGGGCTTTAGGGGAGGGGCTAAGCACTCAAGATGGGGCAGTGAATGAGGCCAGGGCAGGGCTCCTGACCCCCAGCCTGCCCTCAGGAGTTCCCGATTAGGCTCAGAGGCTTAGGTCAACTGGGTTAGGGGTGGGGTGTAGGGAGCGAGTGGCTAACAGGCTGCAGCTGCTAATCCCCAGTTGCTTCTGCTTATGCAGCTGGGAAGGGGAGGGGGGAGAAGCAGATGGCCTAGGTGCCCACCCGCCAGGTGAGACAGCTCCCCCAATTCCTTGCAGCCACCTGGCCTGGCAGAGGGGAGCTGGGCTGGGAAGGAGGGGCTTCTGGGCACCACAGGGTGTGGGTGTGGCTCTCCCTCTCCTGGGAGCAGTCAGGCTGGCAGCCTGCACAGAGGGGAGGGGAATGGGTCCAGGGGGAAATGGGTTGAGAACATAAACTGTCAGCCTGCCCCAGGTCTGGGGAGTGCACCACACCAGACTGGTTTCATGGTGGCATGACATCTGGCCAGCTCTTCTGTGAGGCGGGATATGGGGTCCTCACTCCTTTCAGGTGCTCAGGGGGTCTACAGGGAACTTCCTGTCTGCTGTGCTGGGCAGAGTAGGAAGTGGCTGGCCTGCTGTGCCCAGCACATCTATAAGAGGGCACATGGTGCAAAGACAAGAGCTTTGGGGGATTCTTGGGCTGGGCTGGAAGCTTAGGTCTCAGGGAAGTGAGGACACGTCACCAGCTGCCAAGTAGGACAGCATAGGTGAGAGCTGGGCACAGCCCAGGGTAGGTACAGAGAGTAGTGGAGGTGGGTGGGGTGGCTGGCCAGGCCTGGGTCCCTCTAGATGGAGATGCCAGTACCAATTAGGCCTCCTCAGTGCCGGTCAAGGTTTGCAGGCTGCTGTTGCCCCCTGGCGGCCGGCTTGCATACCAGCAGCCAGACTGCAGGCTAGGAAGAGCCCAGGGCTGTCATTAAGGCCACAGGAGATGGAGGGGCAAGCACAGGGAAATGTCTCCAGTTTTGCCTTTCCATCCCTGGACAAGGTGACCTCAGAGCTGGCCGGTGAGAGGCCAAGCGGATGTTGGTCTGGGAAGACAGAGAGCACGGGGCTTGTAGCCCAGTCAGCATAGGATTGCTGGCCCCCACATGGTGGTTCTGCTCCAAGCACTGGTGGCCAATCTTAAATTCTGGCTCTTCTAGCATGCACTTCCCTGCCCCACTCTTGCCCCTTCCCTCCGGGGCCCTGGAAAATACCTTCCTGTCCCAGGCCTTTGGCCCTGGGACCTCTGCTTCCTCCCCTGCAGGCCTCCCTTGGGACCATGGAGGTACTGGGATCCTTTGCTCTTCTGGGCTCCCCACACCCTTGGTTGGGCTGCCTCCCTCATCACAGCTCTGAGCCACTGGCTCAGCCCTGCTCCCATGTTGGGCTGGAGTTTCATGATTTGTGTTCCTGGCTGAGGATGGAGGGCCCTGCCCCGAGTCTTTGAACATAGGAGCTAACCAGAGCCCTCTTGCTACAGCATGCTCAGATGAATGCCTGCAGTGGGTACGCTCACACAGGAATTCCGAAGAGCGTAAGGAGTGCCCACCCGCACGGCCTGGCTGCCCACCTGGCGCACGGGCTCTGGGATGCGGAACCTACAGCAGGCGTGGGTCAGGTGCACGGCAGTCTCCAGGCTTATCTTGTGGCCCACAGAGATGTACAGGGGGTTGATGCTGTGGTCGTGGCTCTTCAGGGCCTGGGCAAAGGGGGTGGGGTGAGGTCAGACCTCTGGGGTCAAGGCACTGCAGTCCCACTCATAGGCTGAGGTTTCCTGCTGTGCTTAGGGTGTACAGCTAGCAGGTCTGGCAATAGGTCCTGGGTGGCAAGCATGAGCCTGGAAGACTCCCAGCACCTCCATCCAGCAGGACTCGGTGCCCTCCCATTGCCCACATCAATGAGGAAGAAGAGCACCCATCTTAGGCCATGTTGTGTGCTGGCATTCGTGTGTGTGAGCGCGTGTGTGCACACACAGATGTGCAGATGAAGGAGCCCTCAGTAGCCCCCTGGCTAGTGCCCCCTCAGACCTCCGTGTGGTTCTCACACCCAATCAGTTGTTTCACTGACTTGGGACCAAGACAGAGTTCTGGCCCCTCAGTGGGGGGTCCTGTCTTGGTGGGCATGAGCCCCGGGCCACTCACCATTCCCAGGATGGTCCCAGAGTCCCCCACCAGGGGAAATGTGGCTCCAGCAGCACGTAGGCATCGAACCTGGAAAGTAAGGAGCACATCGTGAGAAGGGCTTTTTTCTGGGGATGGTGTGGTGTGTGTGTGTGTGTGTGTGTGTGTGCATGTGCACACGTGCATTTGTGAGTAAGACAATCTGAGCTTCAAAAGCTGGAGAGGGCAGTGGGTAAGGAAAGGGGTCTTCATGAGACTGGCAGGCCCCGGCAAGCCCTGCCCACCCTGGAGCTCCTCTGACCTCAGCTCCACTCTTACTTCGAAGATGAGGAAACTGAGGTGCAGCAGGGGACGGTGGCTCCCAGTGACTCCACACATGATACCCTAGGCCCGTGGGCTACAACCAACATCTGGTCACAGCCTCTCAGGCTTGTCCTGAAGGCTTGGAGAGTGGGCACACCCTATTCAGCTTGTTCGTAGCTCCTGCCCTGCGGGGCCAACAGTGAAGGCACTCAGTGGCCAACCAACAGGCTGAAGTGCTCTGGGAGAAAGACGTGGGCAATTGAGCCCTACCCCGAGACATGTGGGGCACCAGGAGCTGCTTCCATGGCAAATGGTTTGGTTGGTTAGGGTTCAACTGACAAACGTTTACTGAACAACTGCCTGAAGCAGGCTGTGGAGAGCCAAGACAGGAGGAAAGCCGGCTCCTTGCCCTCAGCCTGCAGTCTGGGGTAAGGGGGCTGGTGGCCATCAGCGGAAGGGGCTAGCAGCATGGCCTGGAGGGGTCCCAGTGTGGCCAGAGAAAAAATCAAGGAGAACCGGGCACAGGCTTCCAAACACCTCAGGTCCATGTAGGTGGGGCCCCAAGAACTGGAGGTGATGGCTGCTCCGGGCAGTGGTGGGTCTAGCACTCTAGCACTTCTGAGCAGGAGCACCCCAGGGTGCTTGGACAACTGGACTTCCTTCTCTAGACCAGGGCTTCAAGGGCAGAGAGGAGAGTTAGCAGGCGTGGTGGGCTGTGGGGTGCCCCAGAGGTGACGCTCTCTGGGTTCTTTCCCTCGCCACTGGCCCAGCACCCCACCCAATGCCCCTGACCTTTTCCTTGTGCTGGTCATTCTTCTCCAGCCCATCCACCTGCAGAAGCTTCTTGGCCACCCCGACGCAGGGCAAGTCTGTGAGGATGCCCAGGTGGCAGGCCACCCCAAAGCCTGTATGGGTAGAGGGGAGGGGTGAGTGAGGTACTTGAGAATCTCTGAGCTTCCCTCAGGTGGTAAGTCCTACTGTGCACCTTGAAGCTGGCCGAGACACTGCACCCCACTTTCAGTGCATTGTCTAGTCCCTTCCATCTCCTTCCTTTAACCCTCTGCCTCTCTTGTGGGCCTCCCTTCACCCCCCCCCCCTCCATTCTGGGCCTCTGCCAGACCTGCAAGGGTCCTGACCAGCCTTCTCAATTCCCACCCCTCCCTTCCTGGTCCTCTCTTTAGGGGCAGGATTACCTCGCTGGTGGAGCACCCCATTTCCATCCACAAGAAGAACCTGGAAGAACCCAGAGAGAGCTGTCAGGGACACTGCCCCCCACCCCCATCCCCCCCTCAGCTCTCCCACCGTATCCACAGTCTGGGGAACCGGCCTGGGGCACTAGGCTGGGATCCTTCTCTTGCAGCCGCTGCACGGCCTCTGCCAGGAAGGGCACCTCTCGGAAGGCCAGGAAACCTGACACATAGGGGGCCTTCAGGTTCACCATGCGACACTCCTCGTACACCACCTGTCATGGCACAAGGAGCAGGTCACACAACGCTGCCCCTCCCTGGGCGCCCCCCCACCCAGTCGTCTGCTTCACACCTCTGCACTAGTCCTCCTGTCCTATGCCCCCTCACCCTTCCTTTCTCTGCTTCTTATCTGAGTATGGTCCTGCTCAGGCCCTCCCTGCCCCACGCAGTCCTCAGGACTCCCCCTTGCAAATCAGAGCCGATTCCCAAGGTGCAGCGGGAAAGCAGGCATTAGGTATTGTTTCCGTGGGGGGGGGGGCAGGGGTGGTGGTGGTGGACAGGTCCTCTTACAGCTGTCAAGGAAACACTGGCTTTATGAAAAGGACCTCAAATACCTGATGGGCAGGGGTGGTCTCTGCTGGAAATCTGAAGGGGAAGAGAGGTGTCTGTCAAGGGTGGGGGGACAGGGGTGAAAATCAGGAGCCTGAGACTAGAGTGGGGAGGGAGAGATGGGGGAGGAGACCCCAGGGCTCTGGCTTTGTGGCAAGGGAGGTTTCAGATGGAAGCCTAGAGGTCTTGTACAAGCTGGGAGATGGGTAGAGGTACAGGAGAGAGTAGAGGACCTCTGAGCATGGCCAGGGGCTTTTAGAATGGAAGCAGCAGGCCCAGAGGCTATCCCACGGCCCCACTCCAAGAAAGGCGGCCACAACAATTCACTGGACCCTGACAGTTCAGGGTCTGCTCAGGTCCTGCCGCCATTTGGCGCTCCAATGAGTCTTCTAGCAGGGACACTGACCCTGTCCCCACAGGCAGCTGTCTAGACCTTTGCCCCTCACCTCAGGGCAACAGCTTTTACAACCTCAGCTTCTCCTGTCCTTTCATAGTCTGATCAATGACTCAGCAGACACTTGCCTGTCAACGGGCTGTAAACTATCAGGAGAAATGAAAAACTCAAGTAACAGTGCAGTGTGAAGCATGACAATACACTTAAAGAGTTGATGGGAAAAAAAGGAAATAAAGAAAAAGACAAGATCATCTTTGAAACAGATCAATGACAAAGAGACCAAGTGGGGAAAGTTTAGATGGGAAGGCTGAGAAGAGTTATTGAGGAGAGAAATGAGACAGATAATGGAAAGAAAAGGAAATGGCAGAAAGAGGTGAAAATAATCGCAGCAACATAGGAAACAGGCAAACAAAATCTAGCATATGTTTGACTGAAGTCTCGGAAGGAGAAAAAGAACTAATATTTAACATCCTGATCCAAGAAACATCCCCTAAAGAAAAGTGCTGGCCTCCTACATTTTAAGAGCCAACTCCGAACTTGGGAAAACTGACCTGGAAGTCAACTCACAATCTGATGGGGCTGGAGCTAGCAACATCATGGACCAAAAACATCCTACGGTGGATATAACACTAACAGTGGGAGAACCCAGAGCTATTTTCCAACAGTGGAAGGCTACTGTGTGAAAGGGCTTGCCTTACATGGCTTCCTGAGGGCCAACTTGGAATTGGGTAAGAGTAGTGAAAAAGTAAAATTTGAGCTCCCATGGGAAAGAGGAAACTCACTGTGGTGTCCAGTATGGTCAGTGCCTCTCAAGAGACCCAGAAAGCGAGCTTCTGGGCCACATGAAAAGTAGATCTGTGGCTCCTAGTCCTCGGCTTGGCTGGTCAACACAGCCAGCTCATGTTAAAAAGCAGAGCCAGGCCTTACGGATCCTTGGGACATTTTGGTTATTTAGGATAGAGTTCCTTAACTTCTACTTTCCTTACACGTCTTTGTTGAGCTATAATATACATGCCATAAAATTATCCCATTAAAGTCTACCTACATCACAATAACTAAGGACATTTTCATCACCCCCAAATATACCTTGTGCCCATTACCAGTTCCTACCCATAACCTCACCCCCTCTCTGGCTTCGACTACTACTACTTCACTGCCATTGAGTTGATTCTGACTCCTATCAACCCAATGGGACAGGGTAAAACTGCCCCTGTGGGTTTCTGAGTCTAACTCTTTAGGGGAGTGGAAAGTCTCATCTGTCTCCCCTGGAGTGGCTGGAGTTTTCACATTGCTGACCTTGAGGTTAGCAGCCCAACAAGTAACAGTGGTGTCACTGGACTCCTTGTTAGACAACCACTGATCTACTTTCTGTCCATATGGATTTGTCTGTTGTTCGTAGATGTCCTCAAGTCGATTCCAACTCATGGTGACCCTGTGTAGAACAGAACAAAACACTGCCTAGTCCTGTGCCGTCATCACGGTTTCTATGGTGGAGCACACTGTGGAGCCCCTGTGCCAGTCCATCTGATCGAAAGTCTCCCTTTTTTTTGTCTGAACCTCAACTTTCCCATGAATGATGTTCTTTCCAGGGATGGAGAGACTGACTGCCATGGAGTCAATGCCAACTCATAGTGATGGTATGGGACAGGGTAGAACTCTCCCTATTCATTTCTGAGATTACAACTGTTTACAAGAGTGGAAAGCCCCTGCTGTCTCATGTTCCAGGGACTCGTCCTTCCTATTAACATGTCAAAATATAGAAGTTATAAAATCTCATAATCCTCACTTCTACATTCTGGCTGCTTCTAAGACAGATTTGCTTATTCTTCTGCCAGTCCATGACCTATTTAATATTACTCACCAACATCATTCAAGCACACACTTTGGTCTTCTTTATTTCTTGTTCAGCTTTCACCTACATAAGAGATTGAAAATACCATAGCTTGAGTCAAGAGCACCTTAGTCCTTAAAATGGCATCATCGCATGTTTAAGGCAGTTTCCTCCTCTTTTTTTAATGTTGCCCTTTTAACATTTGAAGAGGTATTTTGCGGCAGGCAGATACGCTGTCTTGGCTGCTTCCAAGGAAGTGGATTGTATACAAGACAATGTTAGTCTTTTCCTCATTTATCATGATGTAGTTTATTGGTCTACTTTTGTTTTGTTTACGTTGAGGTGTAATCCATAATGAAGGCTGTTGTCTTTGCCAGCGGAAGTGCTTCCGGGCCTCTGCACTGCCAGTCAGCGAGGTCCTGCCATCTGCACATTGCAGGCTACCAACGAGCTTTCCTCCAATTCTGATGCCACTTTCTTTCTTCAAGTAGTCCTTTCTTGGATTATTTGCTCAGCCGACAGACTCGGTAAGTATGCTGAAAGGCCCTGACATACACCTTTCCTGAATGTAACCCATTCAGTATTCCCTTGTTCTGTTCCCCTAACTGCCTCTGGGTGTATATACAGGTTCTGCACGAGCATAATTGTTCTAGAATTGCCATTTTCCACCATGCTGTCAATAGTTTGTTATGATCCACATAGTCAAATACCTTTGTATAGTTAATAAAAAACAAGTACCATATATACATGTGTATAAGCCAAACTTTCAGCACATTTTTAATGCAGTTTTTGTGGTAAAATTAGGTGTTTCGGCTGATGTTCGGGTTGGCTTATACTTGAGGATATAAACATTTTTCTGGATTCTCTGCTTTCGGTCAAGATTCAACAACAATATCCCTTCTTCCATGTCATCTTCTGAATCCAACTGGACTATCTGGCAGTTCCTTGTGGGTACACTACTGCAAACTACTTGTTGAATGTGATATTGATATTCTTGGTTAATTTAAATTTTATGATAGGTCACCTTTCTTTGGAATGGGAACTGACATAGACCTATTACAGTTGGTTGGCCAGATAGACATTTTCCAAATTTCTTGGTATAAACACTGCCAGCATTGAATAAATCTGTTGAAACATTTCCATTTGTATTCCAGTGTTGAAGCATTCCAGTTTGTATTCCTTGATTCACGTCCTAGAGCCTTGTTTTCTGCCAGTGTCATGGATGTCTTCCTTCAGCACCACTGGTTCTTGCTCATAAGCTACCTCTTGAAATGGTTGAAAGTTGACCGATTCTCGTTGGCATAGTGACTCTGTATATCCCTTTCATCTTCTTTTGATGCTTCCTTCATTATCAATATTACAACATGAGCCTTGAATCTCTTCAATTCTTTCAGAATGAGAAATGCTGACAAGGTTCTTCCTTTTTGACTTTTCAACCCCACGTCTTTGGACAGTTCATTATAAGGCTCTACTTTGTCTTCCTGAGTTGCCTTTTGGAATTTTCTGCTCAGCTTAATTTTACTTTATGTCTCTTGCATTGCTTCAGCTACTCCATGTTCAAGAGACGGTTTCGGTGTTTCTTCTGGCATCCATTTTGATCTCTGCTCTATTTCCTGTCTCTGTAATGATCTTTCTCTTTCTCCATAGCTGGCATTCTTTATATCACACCACAACTCCTTTCGTTCATTTAGTAGTGCTCAGTGCCGCAAATCCAGTCCTCAGATGCTCTCTGAATGTGGGTGGGCTATACTCAAGCTTATAATGGCTCTTGTGGACTGACTGTTTTTTAAATTCAGCTTCTAACTGAACTTGCATATGAGCAATTGATGGACTTGTCCAAAGTTGACACTGGCCTTGTTTGGCTGATGATAATTGAGTTTCTCCATCACCTCTTTCGACAGAGATAGTTAATTTGATTCCTGAGGATTCTATTTGGCAAGATCCACGTGTATTGTTACCATCTATGTTGTTTTGGTCTTTATAATGAAGAAGTAGTTGCAATCATCAGCATAGTTTCTATACTTGGGTCATAGTTTCTAAATACTGATCCTTTTTCTTTCTTTCCAACATTAAAATTTGAATGGCCAGTAATTATCAACGCATCTTAATTGCACTTGCTTCTAGAATCTGCATTCTAAAATACACTTTTAGGTGATTCTGATTCACCAGCTCCATGTACTAGACCAGTGTTTTGTAAAGCATTTTCAACTCCCCGAGGGGTGTAAAACCAGATATCTATACTTTATCCTGTATTATGGTTTACAGTGCAGAAGTTTTCAGTTGGGGGTTGGGCACTGAGTTTATATTTTTGTTTTTCTCCTGAAAAAGGGGCTGTACACCAAATAAGTAAATAGTTTGGGAACCTTACGGATGAGACTCTTCTATGATCCTTTCCCATCTAAGACCCTCAACACAGGACAATAAATGCTGGCAGAACCCTGGATAACAGGCACTTTGCTGTGCTGGGGTTATGAAAGGGTTAAGATATAACCTGGTGTCCATGTGAAAAGCGGAAATATAAACTTTAATACAACTGAAAAGTGACACAATTGCACATGCCTAGAAAGGGATCTATGACAGTAACTGGGGAAGCTACTGAGAAGGGACTACATGCCCTGGGTTTTGGAGATAGGAAGCAGTCATGAGATAAACAGTAGTTGGTAAAGCAGAATTACCTCATGGAGATGCATTGACACAGTGGCTGAGAGCAGGGGCTCAAAGCATCGTGAGGATGACGCAGGGCTGGGGCAATGTTTTGTACACAGGGTTGCATGAGTTGGAATTGATGCAATGGCGCTGAACAACAAGAAGCACCCTTTCATTACTGAGGGCTTACTAGGTATTGGTATTCTGGTAATGACTGGACCACCTCATTCCCCCCCCCCCCCACCCCCACGGCCCTAGGGATAGCTATAATGTTGTCATCCTTGAGTTATAAAAGGGGAGGTAGAAGGCCAGACGGCCTTCAGTAGGAAGGCGGCGAGCTGGGATAGAAGCTCAGGAGTCTGGCTCCTAAGTCCGCGCCCTTATCCTCCAAAATGCTGTATAAAACGATGGAGGAACTCAGGGTGGGGTCCTTTTAGACCTACAGGTTTAAAACGGGGGTGGGGGGAGTTGTTCTCCGAGGCCTTCCTCCAATATTACCTTGAGCTCGGGGTAGCTGAGCACCACCAGGGAGGCACAGGCGTTGACACTGTCCCCTTTCACAAAGGACACGTCCACGCCCCCGACCCTCTGAAGACCAGAGAAGTCTGGGTTCCGCTGCCACGCCTCCGTGTCCCGGTCTATAACGTGGGTCTTTAGCCGGGCTTGCTCCCTAACAGGGTTGGAGGAGACACTCGTCAGGCTTCGCCCTGAATCCCCCATTCCAGGCCCTCCACCCCATCAGGGGTGCCTCTTTTCTGCCGTACGTCCAGAGAAAACCAGTCCCGGGTATGTGGGCCTTGGGTGACCGCTGGGGATCTCTCCTGGGGACCCAGTCAGGCTTGAGTGGCCCTGGTCCCGCACAGGACGTGAGAGCAACAGGTGATTTCGGAGACCAGGAGGATCCTGGGAATTGGAACAGGTGGACAGCAGGGAGAGGATCCCCACTAGGAGGACTACAACTCCCGAAAGCCCGTAGCCCGCCCCTGGAAACTGGCCCAAGTGCAAGGCACGACCTGGGGAGCGCTCGGGCTCTGTGCTGGGGACTGTACCCGGTTTTCCCATTCTGTCCTTGGGGGCTGCTAGCAGTCGAAATCAGTTTGGTTTGGATTCGGCCTGGTAAGGAGACGAACCCTGGGGAGCGCCCGACCCAGAATACACCAACTCCCAAAAGGCAGCCTAGCCCTCAGTCGGGCGATGGGCCCGGCCCCGGCGGCTCGTAAACCGGTCTCTCCGAGTCCGAAGCCGCGAGGCTCCGAGATCGGAGGATCCTAGGAGAGCCGCCTAACTTCCCTCTCCAGCCAGATCCGTCTTCCATCCTTATTACCGCTTCCAGAGAGACAAGGTCTCCTCAGGCGGAGCCCCGGCGCCCAGATCAGCCATAGTTCAGCCTGGGTACTCTTTCCGGGACGTCACTTCCGGCGCCGTCTTGCGCAGGCGCCGTGTCTCGCGCGGCCTCGCTACGCTGTCCGGCGGCTGAGGCAGCTGTGGCCGCCAGGTGTCGCTCCCGGCCAGGCCGACCTCGGGCCCCGACGTTCGTCTCCGGTGGGGGCCGGTCGTTCTGCGCGACCCACACGCGCTCGTCCGCTGCAGTTTGCGCGGGCCGGTGCTCCTCGCGTGGTCGGCCTCGTCCTCTCAGCCCCCTGGAAACCCGGCCGTCCCACGCACGGCGACTGACCGACGTCGAGGGACGCTCCTCAGAGGTGGCGTTGGCGAGGCCCAGAGTCCGCTGCTCCTGCCCGCCTGTGCGCAGGTGAGACACCAAAGCGGTCGCGTGAGCACGAGGACTTGTCCCGGTGGCGCTGTCCACTCCCTGTGACCTGACGGGGTTCCGTGCCGTCACAGCATCGAGCACCTCCGGCCCTGAATGGACACTCGCTGTTTTGGCTGGTGGGTGGAGGTGAAGTGAGGGTGAGGTGGGGGCGGGGATGAGGGTGAGGTGAGGGTGAGGTGGGGGCCGGGACAGGGATGGGGGTGAGGTAATATGTTTTGAGTCAGGTCAGAGTCAACCTCTGGGTGTTGAAAAGCGTCAGTGCAGGACCTGTGACTTTCTCCTGGCGGTGTGACTGGCTGGGCAAGTGTTGGCCCGGATCTCGTGGGCAGAAGTCTTCACCCACCACACTAATCCCCCGGGGGGAGGGGGGCGCTTCCGTTGAGCTTCAGGAATTAGTGCCCTTTTAACCAGGTATTGTGCTCGATGCTCGAGTTTCACTTTCCTCACGGGGGTGGATGCCTGGTCAGGCACAGCAAGACACGTGCTTATGCCACTGCAAGTTGTGACAAGAGGTGCGGAGAAAAGCCCAGGCACCTGCTTTAAACTGGTGCTTGGGAAGTCCTGTTGGAGAATGCAGACTCAGAGGACACTGAGGAAGAGGAGAGAGCATTTCAGGCTAAGGCACTTGTGCAGCGTGAGGTCGGAAAGAGGTACTGAGAGGGAGCAGTGAGGCCAAAGGGCAGTGACTGGACCACTGGTTGAGCTAGGTCTCAGGGTGCCAGTGCTGCTCTAACAGCAGCACCATCAGTGGGTGTCTTTAAGGAACAGGAATGCATTTGCTCATGGTTTGAGAGGCCCAGTGCCCAAATCAGGGTCTCAGCCATGTTGATTCTTCCTTGGTTCCTAGACTTGTAGCTCAGCCTCCTCTCATAGCTCCTGTGTCTGCCCTTTCCCAAGTCTGAACCTTTGATCCTAATCTTCTCTTTTTAATTACTCAGAAGTGATTAGGTTTAGAACCCACCTTAGACAGATAGACCTAATTAACATAACAAAGAAAACTCAATCCCCAGTCAGGATTATGCCTGATGCTATAGGCGTCAGGGTTCCAACACAGTGTGATCCATGGCAGTCTTCTACTAGTGGAGTCATTAAAGTAAACGGATAAGCATTTTACATCTGAAGAGAATGCAAGAGGAAAATATAGAAGACTAAAATTGGAGCTGAGGTTCTGGGAAGGTTTCATATGGTGTTTGACAGCTGGTGGGGGACCTTTAAAGATGGACAAGATTTCATTTCGCTGAAAAGGAATGAGCAGAATTGCTTTTGTTGCTGCTGCTGATGTGTTGTCCCTTTCGAAAACACACATACTCTCATTTCCTACCTCCAAACTGAGAGAGATTTTATTTGAATGACTTGACCAAGTTCATACAGCTTGCAAATGGGAGAGCCAAGACTTATACTCGGGTATATCTTGCTATGTTGTTAGCCCTGTGATGTCACAGGATAATCAGGACAGAGACTTTGGCTTTGGCAATTCAGTCATTCACAGACTGACAGACCTGGGGGCTGCACAAGTGGGTACTGAGGAATTAGCTGTCTTTTGGGTCGAGGTCCCATTGTGCTTGAGGAAGGAATATTGGGGGATGTAGACCACTGATCCATTTCATTGGGAAGGGACAGGGAACAGGGTCGTTCTTACCGATAGAACACTTGAGCATGAAACAGACTGCAGGAGTAAGAGACTACTGCCCAGGGCCCTTTCCTTTGTTTCTCTCTGCCCTTGCCCTGGTGATTTCCGGTACTAGTCCTAGTTCCTCAGAGGAATTAGGTTCCTACTGCCCTGAAAATGAATACATAGAGATTGACATGTGTGAATTGTCGGAATTGGCTCTGGTGAGTAAATGCACTCTCCTGGTACCTTTTTTCCCTTAATGGAGACAGATTCATGTTGCTGGCACAGGGACTGAATGTGGAGATCCTGGGAAATGCAGAATGCCATATAGATAACACATTGTGGCTTGGTGGATTGCTTTCAGTGCAAAACCTTAGGTCTTTTCTCCCTTCCTCCTCCCTGGCAGAAACTTTCTTCTGCCTCAGTTTACATAGCAACCTCAGATTTGTTGGTTATTTTAAGACATTCCCTCAGTAGCACATCAATGCATGTGGCTAGACTTTGGGAACTTTGCCTTGTTACTAAGAAGGGTTGTGGAGCTTGTATTTTATTTTTTAATCATTGGGGGCTCATACAACTCTTATGATAATCTATACATACATCCATTGTGTCAAGCACATTTTTATCTTTGTTGCCCTCATCATTCTCAAAACATTTGCTTTCTACTTGAGCCCTTGGTATCAGATACTAATTTTTCCTCTCCCTCCCCGCCCCCCCCCATGAACCCTTGATAATTAAAAAAATATTATTTTGTCATGTTTTACACTGTCCAATGTCTCCCTTTACCCACTTTTCTGTTGACTGTCCCCCAGGGAGGGGGTTATATGTAGATCCTTGTGATTGGTTCCCCATTTCTACTGCACCTTCCCCTTACCCTCCTGGTATCACCACTCTCATCAGTGGTTCTGAGGGGTTCATCTGTCCTCGATTCCCTGTGTTTCCAGTTCTTATCTGTACCAGTGTACATCCTCTGGTCTAGCTGGATTTGTAAGGTAGAAATGGGATCATGGTAGTGGGGGGTGGGGAGAGGAAGCATTTAAGAACTAGAGGAAAGTTGTATGTTTCATCGTTGCTACTCTGCACCCTGACTGGCTCAACTCCTCTCCCCGTGGCCCTTCTGTAAGGGCATGTCCAGTTGCCTACAGGTGGGCTTTGGGTCTCCACTCCGCACTCCCTTTAATTCACAATGATAAGATTTTTTGTTATTTGATGCCTGATACCTGATCCCTTCAACACCTTGTGATTACACAGGCTGGTGTGCTTCTTCTATGTGGGCTTTGTTGCTTCTCAGCTAGATGACCAATTGTTTATCTTTAAGTCTTTAAGACCGTAGACCCTATGGCACCATCAGCTTTCTTCACCACATTTGCTTATGCACCTGCTTTGTCTTCGGTGATCTTGTTGGGAAGGTGAACATCATGGAATGTCAGTTTAATAGAACAAAGTGTTCTTGCATTGAGGGAGTATGAGCTGGTATTTTCATAGTGATGGCTTATCACTAGATGTTACTGTTGGAATTGCCTGATCCTAAGAAGAAGAGAAATAAATAGATCATGGCTGTCTCAGTTAACAAATGACCAACTTCCATTATACTGGGTGCAAGGTAAGTGACTAACAAATACAAAATCACAAAGAAAAAGCAGCCATGGCCGGTCTTGACAATTCACCCAGCTACTGTATACATCAGGGCTGACAGCAAGCAGAACTGTTCAATGGGAAATGTTCTGACACCTGAACATGGATGGGGTACAGGATGAATAGGGCAGGGCAGGAGGGCAGGTTGGGGTTGGTGCTACATGACTGAACAGATTTATTGCTTTGATCAATGCCAATGAGTCAATTCCACCTTATAGAGACCCTGCGTACAACTGTACAAAACACTCATTATGCTAGGTGTGACAATTAAGGCTTTGAAAACAAGCCAGAAAAAAATAATGTAAAATTAAAAACCATCCTTCATAAATGTAGGGGAAAATGACTACAATCCATGCCCCCAAGGAAAAAAAAATCTTCATAGCAATAGTCTAGTGACTCTTACCCGCTAAGTTGTGGTCAGGTGAGAAACAGCCCTGGAGCACAGCCACCTGATGCAATGAGGGTATGAGCTGCTTTGGGATGAAGGCTGGATTTTTAAATTATTTAATCATTTTATTAGGGGCTCATACAACTCTTATCACAATCCATACACACATCAATTGTGTAAAGCACATTTACACATTTTTTGCCCTCATCATTCTCAAAACATTTGCTCTCCACCTAAGCCCCTGGCATCAGCTCCTCAATTTTTCCCCTCCCTCATGAACCCTTGCTAATTTATAATTTATTACTTTGTCATATCTTTCCCTGTCCAATGTCTCCCTTCACCCACTTTTCTGTTGCCACCCCCCAGGGAGGAGGTCACATGTAGATCCTTGTAATCGGTTCCCCCTCTCCAACCCAACCTCCCTCTGCCCTCCCAGTATCGCCACTCACACCACTGGTCCTGAAGGGTACATCCATCCTGGATTCCCTGCGTTTCCAGTTCCTATCTGTACCAGTGTACATCCTCTGATCTAGCCAGACTTGCAAGGTAGAATTGGGATCAGGATAGTGGTGGTGGGGGAGGAAGCATTTAGGAACTAGAGGAAAGTTGGATGTTTTATCATTGTTACATTGTACCCTGACTGGCTGGTTTCCTCCCTGAAACCCTTCTGTAAGAGGATGTCCAGTGGCCTGCAAATGGGCTTTGGGTCTCCACTCCGCACTCCCCCCGCTCATTCACTATAAGATTTTTTGTTCTGATGATGCCTGATACCTGATTCCCTTTGACACCTCATGGTCACACAGGCTGTGGTGTACTTCTTCCATGTGGGCTTTGTTGCTTCTCAGCTAGGTGGCCGCTTGTTTACCTTCAAGCCTTTAAGACCCCAGATGCTATATTTTGATAGCTGGGCACCATCAGATTTCTTCACCACATTTACTTATGCACCCATTTGTCTTCAGCAATTGTATCATGGAGGTGAGCACACAGTCATATGATTTTTTTGTTCTTTGATGCCTGATAACTGATCCCTTTGGCACCTCGTGATCATACAGGCTGGTGTGCTTCTTCCATGTGGGCTTTGTTGCTTCTGAGCTACATGGCCGCTTGTTTACCTTCAAGCCTCTAAGACCCCAGGTGCTACATCTTTTGATAGCTGGGCACCATCAGCTTTCTTCACCACATTTGCTTATTCACCCGCTTTGTCTTCAGTGGATGTGTCAGGAAGGTGAGCATCATAGAATGCCAATTTAATAGAAGAAAGTATTCTTGCATTGAGTGGAGGCTCAATGTCCTTCTGCTACCTTAAATACTATACCTATAAATATATGCACATAGATCTATTTCCCCATCCTCATATATAAATATATTTGCATATGTACATGCCTTTATACAGATCTCTATAAATGCCCTTTGCCTCCCAGCTCTTTCCTCTATTTCCTTTGACTTTCCTCCTGTCCCACTATCATGCTCAGTCCCCACCTGGGTTTCAGCAATTCTTCTTGGTTATATTACCCTTGATCATGCCCTACCAGGCCTCCTACACCCATTTAGATCACTTGTTAGCCTATCTTATCTATACAGACCTGCGGAGATAATAACAGGCACAAAAACAAGACAAAGCAAAACCAAGCAACAATATACAAAACAACAACAAACCAAATGACATGAAAACAAAACAAAACACAACAAGAAAGAAAAGCTTGTAGTTAGTTCAAGGCCTGTTTGTTGGCCTTTAGGAGTGTTTTCCAGCCCAGTCTGTTGGGGCACCATGTCCTGGCCCCAAAGTTCACTTTCAGCAGTCCCTGGGGACCTCGCTGCTCCATTCCTTTGCTGTTCCGCTGCACTCCCTTAATGTTTTGCCTCGGTGTGGCAGGATCAGATTGGGTGCAATTCCCACACTGTGTCTCCAGTGTTGTCCCCTGTAGGGCAATGGGTCAGTGAGGGACGTCATGTCTCATAGTGGGGCTGGCTATGTGGTCTTCTTTGTAGACTGGATGCTCTAACCGGGAACATCGTCCTCATGGCCTGGTGGGCCAGGATGTGCTCCACTCTCTCCTCCTTCCCCTTCATCTGCTCCCTTGTGCTCCGATCAGATATGTCCATCTCCCAGAGCTGCAGATTCAATGCCTTCCTTTTGAAATAAATTCTTCTGGTGGGAGAGGCAGGTGTCCACATAGTAATTGGGATTGGGGCCGGCCCCAGATGGCTGGATTTCTATTTGGAGATAGCAGAAGAGTCCCAAGTGCCAGTAGAAGAGTTAGTCTCCACCCCATTAGACAATCCAGGATACAGATGTCAGTGGAGAGGGATTGCATTTGCATAATCTGAATTGATTAACCAACCATGTGTAAGTGAATAGTGTATCAAGTGAATTATGACGACCTTGGTTCTAGACCCCTCTAGACCCTTTATCAACTAAAATGAAGAGAACAGCAGGAGAATGCAAACAGTGAGTTTCTCTTCAGCTTCCTCCTGTGATACTTGGGGTGTCTGGTCATATTCTCTTCAAGCATTTTGTGTTTTTGTAGCTATTACTACATGGACTCAATTTCAGGTTGTGTTGCTATAATATTTTCTACTGGATTGCTAGAGTCTAATATGCATTGCAATGGCTACCCAGAACTCACAGATAAAATTCATGATAAAAGAGTTTATTAAGGAAGTTAACAAGTTGTAAAGCCAGTTAGAAATGCTCAGGGTAGAGCTGTTTATCAAGATATGTTAAGTTCTTCCACTACTGCTAACAAATGCCCAAAGTTGCATACCACTCCTCTGTAAGTGTCAGTCTGCAGGCATTCAGCTCAAACTCTTGTCAGCAAACCCTGATCCCTGAATGAAGTACCCAGAGGCACTCACTGCACAAGTCCATTTTCTTGCATGGAGGCACTCTGTTTTACTTGTTATCTGGGTTGGGAAGTCCACTACTCTGTTCAATGCTTGCTTCCTGCTTGTGCTGCTGCTCCTGTGATTTTATAGCTGCCTTCTAGTTTTAGGAGTTTCATGTGCAGGATCTAGGGTCCAGAGGTCTTGCTGGTAATGCTCTTAGAGGGCTCATTTTATATGCAGCAAGATGACATTGCAGGGGAGCCTAGCCACAATTATTCACAGGGGAATCCTATCAGTATCTTTCCCCACCTTCTTTCTAGAGTCTAGAAAGACCCGTGCAGGAAAAGGTCGTTGATGGGAGTTAGAGACTTTGGCTAGCCTTTGGTCACATGAAATAACTCACTGCCCCTGCACCGGTTGTTTCAGGAACCAATTTAGAAGTTCTCTTAAAGGCATGTGTGACTAACTTGTAAAGAGTTGCTCTCTTAATATCGGTGCAAATGGTGCTAAGCTATCTTGGAAGAGGAGTTGGTTCAGAGATGTCATAACTATCAGACCAGATTTAGGGGCGGGGCTGGAAAGACACTTACACAGGCTTGCAGCACACAGTCAGAGTTAGCTGAGTAGTCCCTTTATAATTTTCAGAAACTAAGTTGGTTTTATACCTTCTTTGAATCTCTGGTATTGTGTCTTGGCTGAGACTGAGTGAAAAGACTAGGTATTCTCATTCAGGGAAATCAGAATTCACACTAAGTCTTCATATTTACTTGACTCTCAAAAATTATTCAAAAAGTGCCAGAACCATACCTTGGACCCAAGCTACTGGAATAGGCTTTGATTTAGAAAGTTGAAATTTTAGAGTTGGGAGGAACTTTCATTTTATGCTTGAGGAGACTCAGGCCCATATGCTATCCCTGTAATGTTCCTCATAAAAGCAGCAAGATTCTAACCTCTGCAATTAGACCACAACTACCTTGAGGGGTCTGGGTCAGATTTTATTGGTTTGGTTTATAGCACTGACAAAACACTCCTAATTTTCTTGCTTTTGTAGAATATTTGTAATGGAAGAAAAAGAAGAAAGCCAGAAGTTCTTCTTCTGTGACTGAAAAATAAATTAGGAGAGAAAAAAAAGGCTAAAACTTAATCCCTCAGTTTTTCCCTCCCTCTTAACTATATAGTAGTCTCTCTCTCTCTCTTTTAAATATTAGTCTTATAAAGAAGAAACTTGGTGGCTGGGTCTGTGTTGGATCTCAGGCATGGAAGGCCATTACATTGTGTAAAGCTGAGAGGCAGAGCTGAGCAACTCCTCCCATTCTCTGTGCCTGTCCTGTTTCAGCTTAGCGGCCATGTTCCACACAGAGACACAACTGGAGAGCAGGATGTCTTCAGGGCACTGAGATTCCATTTCGTAAAAGGCATCTTTGAGTCTGAAAAACCAAGGAACAAGAGATAGCATTTAAATAAGGCTCCCATCAATG
Source organism: Tenrec ecaudatus (assembly GCF_050624435.1). Lineage (NCBI taxonomy): Eukaryota > Metazoa > Chordata > Mammalia > Afrosoricida > Tenrecidae > Tenrec > Tenrec ecaudatus. The sequence goes on along the minus strand of NC_134539.1, from coordinate 157,177,406 downwards.
GTTCCGGGGAGACAGAGGAGTGGAGGAGGTGGGGGAAAGGGAGGGTGTAGCCAACAAACCCAGGGATAAGGGAACAACAAGAGACCTAAATTCAATGGGGAGGAAGGCATAGAATGCTTGTCGGGGTTCGATCCAGTGCAATGTAGCCAAGAAGAAGTACAGAGAGCCCAATGAAGGTTGAATGTGCTAGTGGGACAGGAGGAAAGTAAAAGGAAACAGAGGAAAGAAGTAGGAGGCAAAAGACATTGATAGAGGTATCAACATAGGCATGTACAGTTGTAAACATATTAACATGTAAACATATTAACATATAACAATAGGTATAGGTCTATGTACATATATTTATAGGTTAAATATTAAGGTAGCACACAGACATTGGGCCTCTACTCAAGTCTTCCCTCAATGCAAGAACACTGTGTTCTAATAACCTGGCATTCTGTGATACTCACTTTCTCTACATGATCACTGAAGACAAAATGGGTATATAAGCTAAAGTGTTGAAGAAAGTGGGAGCTGATGGTGTATGGCTATTTACAAGATATAGTACATGGGATCTTAAAGGTTTGAAGTTAAACAAGTGGCCATCTGACAAGGAAGCAACAAAGCACTCATGGAAGAAGCACACCAACCCATGTGATCATGAGGTGTCAATGGGATCAGGTATCAGGCATCAGAAGACCCAAAACAACCATTTGGATGTGAACAAGGGGAGATGGAATAGAGATCCAAAGCCTATCTAGACAATTGGACATCCCCTTACAGAAGGGTCACAAGGCATTGACGAAACACACAACATTTCTCTAGTTCTTTAATGCTTCCCGCCCTCCCCACTATCAGAACCCCAGTTCTCATTTACAAATCTGGCTAGACCAGAGCATGTACACTGGTACAGATAAGAGCTCTCAGCACACAGAATGCAGGGCAGATAAATCTCTCAGGACCAATAATGAGAACAGCAATACCATGGGGCTAGGGGAAAGGTGGGGAGGGAGAGGGGGAAACCCATCGCAATGATCAAAAACATACAACCCCCCCTCCCACCACCACAGGGGGATGAACAACAGATACGTGGGTGAAGCAAGACAGCAGATGGCATAAAATATGAAAATAAAAATAATTTATATATTATCAAGGGTTTACAAGGGTGGGAGGGTCGGGGAGGGAAGGGAAAAAAGAGAAGCTGATACCAAGGACTCAAGTAGAAAGAAAATGTTTTGAAATGATGATGGCACCATATGTACAAATGTGCTTGATACAACTGATGTATGGATTGTTGTAAGAGCCCCCAACAAAATGATTTATTTATTTTAAAAAAGAAAGAAATGAGTAGGAAAATAAATAAAATTAAAAACAAATAAAATAGGCTCCCAAATAATATAAGGGAACCAATCACTTGTCACTTGTTTTAGTTGTTAACAGAACCAAAGTGCTCATAAGACCACAAGTACTGAGGATCTAGTGTAAGGACACTCAGCTATTGAGTCAAACACAGAAGTACTATCTACTTATTTCCAGAGCTACATAAAACGTAAGGAGTCCTGGGGAAAGCAAAGGGTTAATAAGGTTAGCTGGGAATGCAAAGGTTGGAGATTCACGTCTACCAGAGCAGAGACACTTTGGAATAATGGCCTGGCAAGCTCTTTCGGAAAAATTCACCATTGAAAACCATGTGGAACCCAGTTCTACTCTGACACATTATAGCGATTCGTTACGAAAAACAAAGCCTCAGTTCTACAAAATCTTATACTCCATTTAATATTGTATGTTAACAGTGATTATAAATTATTGAGGAAAGGTATCATTTTCTACATGAAAAATCTCTGGATAGTAAAAGTTAAATAAGTTCAAGGAATACAAGTGTTTATAGGCATACACACAGAGCACAATGGAGCAGAAAGCACATATGAAGTAGATTGATCACCATAACTGGAATATGACTAGTTAGAGAAGGCATGGTAAAGTGAAATCCTTACTTCTTCATACCACACACCAAAATAAGCTAGGAAAAATAAATGTATAATATAAAACTGTAAACGCATAAGAAAAATATATGGGAGGATGTTTTATAACCTTGGGATAAAGAAGACCTATTGAGGTCTGTTTTCCTATGGAGACTTAATAGGATAATTCTATCAGATTTGACTATACACAATTACAATCTGAGGCAGAGCATTAGTAATACACCATTGATTAAAGATGAGTCTCTATTTTGTATAAAGAGCTCTTACAAATCATTAAAGAAAAAGATAAATCGCTTCTCGGCCTTTTGGCTAAGATCAAGTGTAGAAAAAGATAAACAGCCAAGCAAAAATAACTAAAGCTATCAAGAGGTAATTCAGAAGATTATATACAAAGGGCTAATAAATGTAAAATTATTCTCATCATCATTAGCAAATCAGGAAACAAGTGAAAACAATGATGTACCATAGTTTGGCTCATCAGATGGGTCAAAATGTAAAGGATGGTTCTGATATACTCTTTATACATTGATATAGTTCTTCCTATCAAATTAAAAGTGCACCTTTATTTGACATGGTGAGTTGGAATCAACTCGATGCCAGTTAGGTTTTTTGGTACTTGACATAGTAAGTCAGCTTGTTATAATGAAAATATATGCGTTGTATAATTATTAACAACACTGAACTCAATAGAGATTGAAACTAAAAAATCCAGCTCTAAGTCAAGAACTGCTACGTGACCACCAGGAGACAGCAGAGCATTCTGGAGTGAAGGCCTTACCCCCATGCAGGGTTGAAGTCCTCCTCCGCACGAGGGCTCTTTAGTTTCAGGATCATCATTTCATGAAGCTCCAGCAAGAAGGCCTCTAGGTCAGTGTGATGCAGGAAGGAGCTGAGGAGCTTTTCATCCTCTGCGCTGAGAGGCTCTTTGTACTTCGAACTGATTTCCTTAAAGGGATCCTGAAGTGAAATACGAACAAGTGAAAAGAGAAACTCAGGAGCAGAGGAGGAGAGCCGCTGCCCACAGTCCCGGCTCCGGGAGAGAGTGACTTACTTTTCCCTGTCGCAGGAGCTGTTCGCACTTGTGTGCAGAGAGGAACCACCACAGGGCAGTGACGTGCTTTAACTGACAACTGCGTAAGGCCTGAAAGAGGAGCAGAATCCTGAGGAGGAGAAGGCCTCACGCCGTAGGCAGTGGGTCTGACTGCTCTTCCACGTGGTCCTTTCTGCTCTGTACTCTTTCTCTGTCCTTGTGACACCCTGCCTATTCCAGTGTGCTGATTCCCTTGCTTCAGCTTTTAGACTCCTCTCTATAGTCCTCCCCTCCTGCGGTCTTTCAGAATCCTCAGGCATCTGCTTGTGTCAGCTACATCCAGGTGCACTGCCTAGGATGGTTAGCATTTCAAGCACATCACTGTCTGTGCTGCCCAGAGTGCATTCTGTCTACACGTGGACCACTGGGCGAATGGGTGTTCTGTTTTCACCTCCTTCTCAGGGTGCCTAGATTAATAGTCCCTGAATGGTGGCCTTTCTAGTACAAAGTGTGGAAACTGAGGCAAGGGGCCATGCAGACTAATTTTGACAAAAACCTTAATATAAGACCTACCTGTAAAACAGGGCTTGTCTGATCACCCATTCGCAGGATGTCCTGGATATACACCTTCAAGGGCATGTTCGGGTCGCCACCAGCTGTGCTCAGAAAGCCCAAGGTGACTTCTGTGACCGACAGAGCTTCACAGGTATCGCTGAAGGACTGCAGCTGTCCTCTGAGATTGTTGAGGACCGAGTAGGGGAGAGTGCTCTAGGGGAACAAAGCAACGGAGCATGGGTTGGAGTTCTGGTTCATTACTACCTGGTAGAAGAGCTTTCCTTCTTCATTGCCCAACACCAAGATGAGACAAATACCCCAACTACAAGGATATCATATTGATATTAAGATCAGACATTAGGATTCCTTAGTGTCCACAGTAATCCAGATATTGCGCAGAAATACATGTGAACCCACTTAATTCCCAAAATAGACCTGCGTATTTATCTTATTATCTATCAAGATAGTATGTGTACGAATATGTTCTCTGACCTTTCCTTAGCACACATGCTCATGATTTAGAAACTACCACCAAACTGAATCTGATTATACTAAACAAGAAAATATTTGCAAATCTGATGTCTCTCTCGTGTGCTCTTTGGAAAAAGCATTGCATTGAAGACACTCAGGCAGTCATTGCAACTCCTGGGGTGGGAGTAGGGCTTGCAATAGCTATAATAAAGATTAAGTCGCTCAGGTAGACAAAAAGCACCATGCAAACCTGTGATATCTTATTCTTGATTTCCATGAAGAGATTTCCATAGTTCCAGTCCTGTCTATAAATCAGAGTGGGTAGTCCCTAAAAACAAAAACAATTTTATATTTAAAATGAAACCTATTGTTGATATATTTTTTTCCAGATGACAAGTGAAACTTTTATAGCATCAGACCATTCATGGAGTGCCACATACCATCTACCTCACAAACTCAGGGGAAAGAACAACATAGCAAGAACCCAGCCTGCCACAATGGCCAGGCAGAGACTGGCAGGTAGAATACAGCAGCCCCCAAAGTTCCAGAGAGAAAGATAGGGAGGAGCGCGCATTCATACATTCTCTCAACCACTATTGTACCCAGACCCTGAACAAAGCAACCACACTGCTAGCAGACAGCTGTTCTGCAGGATGAAATCCGTCTCTGGCTCAAAAAATTGTGGGAGATGACATCTGATATCACACACACACACACACACACAATATATATTTGTCTTGGTTCTTGAAGTCACAAGCACAATTGAAGTAAAAGAACAGTTAAAAAAAAAAGGTAGGGTGTCAGTAGATGGAGTAGGAGCCCTGGGTCAGATTTGAGAGCACGCGCACGCGGGCGCACACACGCACACACACATACACACACACACACACACACACACTGAGGCTGGAAGTGGACTGGATAGAGGCTAGAGCAAGGCTACTAGTTTTTCATGAAGGCAGGTTTGGGTTGTGGACCTTCTGTGTACAATGAATTGATGATAATGGGGCTGAAGGAAGAGGAGGCAAGGGGTCTAGATAAGAGCAGTGCTGGGTCTGTCTTCAGGGCAGAGAGTTTGAACCAGAGCAGTGGCTGTAATAATTCAGAGGGACACAGAGAAGACACACCACACTCTACCTGATGTGTGGGAATAAAAGAAGCGAAAGAGGATGGCTATGAGATTTGTCTGTTCGTTGGTGATACGACTTGCTATGATAGAAAACCTCTGACAAATCTGATTTGAAGATGTATCTGCAGTAATGAGGTGCAGGTACTGATATAGAAGGAAGCTCAGGAAGTCTGTCCAACCCAGTGGTACACATGTGCATGGTGCTTCTTGGACTGTGGGTGTGCATTAGATGACCCTGGCAGATCATCCTGGATAACACACCATGCACTGGCCTCACTTTGAAGTCACTGTGATGGAACCCATAGCAGATGGACATCCCACATGGACACATTTAGTCCAGTGGGCTAATTGACCATGCACAACCCCAAGACCAGAGGCACTAGGCAGAGTTCAACGAACATTCCCAGCCACTCTGATGTGGATTGCATTTGAAGGCATTGGATAGGGTGGGGACAAAGGTGGAGCAAAGCCCAAATTCAGGAAAATGACTAGTCTTACTGGCTGAATCCCAAGACTATGACTCTCAGTCACCCTTCAGGTCTGGAAAGGGACTCACCCTTGTGGCTCAGTTTTTCAATTAAATAATAGGTCTGTAAGTCAGAATGCTCCTTAGAAGCTAGGATAGTGAGAGTTCGGCTGACAGACTTTGGACACATTATCAGGAGAGACCAGTTCCTGAACAGGGACTGCATGGGTGGCAAAGTAGAGGATCAGCAAAAAAGAGAGAGACCCTTAATGGATGTATTAACACAATCACTACAACAATAGGCTCAAAAAACACCTATGTTAAGGATGGGACTGAACCAGACAGTGTTTGATTCTGTTGTACACTGAGGCATGATGGGGCACACTCAAGGGAACCTACCACAACAACAATAAGGGCAGCAATAACACGAAGGAGATACCCATTCTGTACAATAATGACCCATTTAAGATCAACAGGGTAGCATTTACACAAGGACAAAGTTCAAAGAGTTAGTAAAGAAGGAGGGATGGAATCAGGAAACAATAACAGCTATGTTGTAGGAATTGCAAACAATTACATGAAATATAATACATATGTATTGTAGAATGGAAAATTGATCTCCTCTGTAAACCCTTTCCTAATTCTCAATAAAAAAATTAAAGAAAACTGTTCTGCTGGAAGTCAAATGCAATGGGCATTCCACAGATGCAGCTGTACCTTGAGGGTAAGCCTGGGCTTTCCCTGGAGAAATCGGCTTATGATCTGCCACTGGATCTTCTCCAGGTCAAACTCTTGGAGGGCCTCTCCACCTCGCTCCACCCTGTACTGGCAGTTGGAGAGGATCAGGGGCAGCAAGTCCCGTTCTGTTTCATAACTGATGACATGCAGGTCGGTGACCTCAGAGGCATCGATGGAATAGCTGAGGGACATAATACACAGTGCTCAGTTCCTGTCACTACACATCTGCTTTAGGGCTTTAGGTTACCCTGACTCAGTTGCTAGTTAATTTCTGGATACACACATCTGGGGACACTGGGGAGCAAGGATGAAGCTTGGCTCCTGTCTGTCCTAGAGAACCTAGGGGTAACAGAAATGAATCCATGGGCTGGATTTCCTGTAGGATTGTGCACTTACCTCTCATTTTCCTTGGAGAATTTTTCCACCGTGTAGACCATTTCATTGTGAAGCCTGATCAAGTAGCTGACTAAGGCAGTGGAACAGAGGCCCCGTCCCCGGCGACGTGGCAGGATGACCTCAAAGTGAGTGTCCAGATCTAAATCAGTGCTGCAGTAGTCCTTCGGAAGCTTGATGTCACCTGACACAACAGGGGTTATTCTTAGAGAAGCAGTCAGTCCCTACTGCTGCTTTCACATCAAGGTAAGGGAGCTAACTGTTCAGCAAGTGGATGAGGAATGTGGAAGTCACCTCGACTCAATGAAGCTGGGGACCGGGAACCAGCTTGTGATCTCTCGTTTGTATGCTGTCAAATGTCCTCAACCTCATCACTGCCCATATTTATCCACATAAGTGTATGTGTCACTTATCTCAGACATCCCCATCAAAGGGCTCATAGAGCCAGGACTGACCTGCCATAACATGGGACTCTGATGCCAGGCACTGCATTGGGTAAATCTGTTGCATAAGATCGCTTTATGTAAAGCGTTGAAAGCAAGGTGGTCATTTTGAGGGTTAAAGCGCCTGACCCAAGCCGTGGTATTTTTCATTGCTTCATATGCGTATGAAAGTTGGACAGTGGATGAGACAAAAGAAGAATCGATGCACTTATGCATCAGTTATGGTGCTGATGAAGAATACTGAAAGTACTATAGGTTGCTAAAAGAACAAACAAGTCTGCATTGGAAGGGAGGTAGCCAGAACATTCCTCAGTGGCAAAGATGGCAAGACATCCTTTCACGTACTTTGGTCATGTTTTCAGGAGAGACCAGTCCCTGGGGAAGAGCATTATGCTGGAGAAAGTAGAGGGCCAGCAAGAAAGAGGAAGGCCCTTGACAAGACGGATTGACAGCAGTGGCCGGACAATGGGCTCAAACATAAGAACAATTGAGACTGGCACAGGACCGGACAGTGTTTCATTCTGCCATACATAGGGTCACTGTGACTTGGCACCAACTTGATGGCACCCAATAGCAATAACAACACGGTGCCAGGAAGAGGCAGAGTTATACTGAAGAGAAAGCGTTGTGAGAATGGTCTTCCTGTCATGTCATTTGTCAAAGGGGAATGTTGCCACTCACCATTAGTCTCAAGTGAGCTCCTCAGCTTGTTCCATGTTGACAGAAAGATAGTGATTCTGCTGCGAAACAACTGCTTCAAACCATCTGAGCCCAAAATAAAAACACATAAGAACACAAGCCAGTCTAGGTCACACCAGTCATGACACGCTCTTTATGTTTTCAACAGTTTTATTGGCATATAGTTCACATATCATACAATTCAGTCACATTAAGAAGCGTTGTACAGTCATCACCACAATCAGCTTTAGAACATTGCTTCATTCTTGTGCTCATAATTACTAGCTCTCCATTTTCCCCGTTAATTTCTCCATACCCCATTCATCCAGTTACTGTCTCTAGATTCACCTATCCTCGGTTTCATATACAGAAAAACAGTAAGAAACAGCCGGCCATCAAAAGATATAGCACCTGGGGTCTTAAAGGCTTGAAGGTAAACAAGCGGTCATTTAGCTGAGAAGGAACAAAGCCCACATGGAAGAAGACACCAGCTTGTGTGACCACGAGGTGTTGAAGGGATCAGGCATCAAAGAACAATATAATTGTGAATGAAGGGGAGTGCAGATTGGGGACCCAAAGCCCATCTGTAGGCAACTGGATATCCCCTTACAGAAGGGTCTCTGGGAGGAGACGATCCAGTCAGAGTGTAGTGTAGCAATGATGAAACATACAACTTTCCTCTAGTTCTTAAAGGCTCCCTCCCCTCTCTCCCCCCGCTGACTATCATGATCCCAATTCTACCTTACAAATCCAGCTAGATCAGAGGATGTACACTGGTACAGATATGAACTGGAAACACAGGGAATCCAGGACAGATGATCTCAGGACTAGTGGTGAGAGTGTCGATACCGGAGGGCGGAGGATGGGGTAGAAAGGGGGAACCGATTATAAGGATCTACATATAACCTCCTCCCTGGGGGACGGGCAACAGAAAAGTGGGTAAAGGGAGACATCGGACAGTGTAAGATATGACAAAATAATAATAATTTATAAGTTATCAAGGTTTCATGAGGGAGGGGAGAGTGGGGAGTGAGGGGGAAAATGAGCTGATACCAAGGCTCAAGTAGAAAGCAAATGTTGAGAATGATGATGGCAACACATGTACAAATGTGCTTGACACAAAGGATGGATGGATGGATTGTAATAAGAGTGGTATGACTCCCTCAATAAAATTATTTAAAAAAAGAGACAACCACAACCACAACAAAACCTAACAAGAATAACAAAGTAAAATAGTTAAAAACCTCAATAAGTAGAATATATTAAAAACTAGGACACATTTAAATGGATCCTAAGAGAAATTGAGGGACAGGATGATAACTTTTTACCTAACTGTATCTGAAACCACCCACTTTCCAGTGCACTCTGCATGTTAGCTATCTTATTCACATCCCGGGTTCATGGGCAGAGGGGATTCAAAGGGGCTCAATCCACGATGGCACTCTCTTTGGCCAGAACCAAATGTGCATCTGCGTGTCATCACCACGCAGTTAAAATGCGGCTTTAACATGAGAGTTAAGTTTGAGGATCAAGAAAGAGGGAAGTGCTTTTCAACTGCAAACATAGCTGCTCATGTGTTTGGGGACTCAGGGGACCCTTTTGGCTCTTGCTGGAAGCCGAGGGTGTAGAGTGTGTCTGGCAGTCTGTCCCAGTTGGAGGGTTCCCTTGAGTCACCCAACACAATCCAGATCTCTTGCCAGAGTAGTGTCGTACCTGAATTGTGACTGTCAATAAAATTCCTGAGGGATCCGTATTCAACTTCGGGAACATTCTGGAATCGCTTCACTAGGTTTCTTTGTAGGGCCAAAATCTCAGGCAAGAATCTCACCAGTCTCAGTTCTGCTTCCTGGAAAGGGAAGATCACTCATGACACTTGATGCACCTAGAACACGATACTGGGAGACATCTTTGGGGGTTGGGTCAGGGCTTGGATTAGGGGTTTAATCCATCAATGTGCCTTCTGACATGGTGACACATCCTAGAGCTTGGAAATGGAGAAAAGGTCCAATTACTCTTCTGGCAACCATCTACTGACTGCTTGCAAAGTGTGAAACACGGCTCTTGGCCTTAGCAGAGCTGAGTTGCCGCCTCATGGCGCGCACATATCAATGAGTTTGCCAGATGGGGGTTGAGTCGGAGATGGAGAGAAACTGTTGAAAGCAAAAAAGGCCAAGAAATGGGACAGTAGTGGGTGGAAGGATTCCTGGATGTTGTATTGACGACCTAACATGTGAACGTTTTCAATGGACTCTAACCGTGCACATCCGTGCAGGAGAAAGAGGAGGCTTTCAATTCCAGTAGACAGTCACAGTCTTGAACACCCACGGGGCAGTTCAACCCTTGAGGGTTGCTGGGAGTCGCCATGGACTCGATGAGTTTTGGTTTGGTGCATGTTAGTGCGATGTCCCAGTGTTAACAGGAAGCCTTTCCTAGTATTGATTACATTTCTGTAACTGACTAGCAGGAACTTGTGAATCATCTTAATCCTTGATAGACAGAAAATACTAGCCTATGGACAGAATGACTGAAAATTATATTGTAGACTGTCAAGAGCAAATGGATTGACATCACAAACTGAGGATTTCTAATTCCAACACGTCTGGCTGGTATACCCCTACTTCTACCACTGCCAATACACACTCACTCATCCTGTTGTCCACCCTTCAGCCTCAGCCTAGATGGGTTAGGAACAAGGGACACATTTAATTTCTTTGTTTTGGGTTAGAGAATTTTTATTTATTTTAAAAATCCATTTAACAGGCACTGGCATGTGACCAGCCTTTGGTAGGCGTGTTACACGCCTCTGCAGTGATCAGGGAAATTTCTTATGAACGATTGGGGAGTTACTCTTCTGGCCCTCAAGTTCTTTATTTATTTTGTTGTTAGGTGTTCAGTTGGCTCCCACTTTATACATCCTAACAGATCATTGCCTTTTTCTGCCCCCTCTTCAGGCTCATTGGTGTGTTTCCGTCCGTTGTTGCAGTTGTGTGCTGCCTTCCCTTCCTGGGCTATTACAAAATCCAACATGGTCTAGATGCTAGCAGTGACTTTATGTTTCTAGACTTCTGTATAATTTTGGGGGCTGGGGGTAAGAGTTCTACTCTATTCCAGGATCATCTGCGACGGAATTCTCTTTCAGTGAAAGCACTGAAGATATCCGTTAGATGTTCTATTTTTAAGAATAGTATTAAACAAGAGCCTGGGACCTTCTGGTCTCCCTCCAGGCGACACCTGTGTAGAAACACAGGCTCCCACGGTGGCTTACCTTCTGTAGGAACTGCCAGAGGAGGGGCACGGCTTCCTTGCCATTCTTCTGCTCCACTATGTGCTGCAGGTGTTCGACCGTGATTCTTTTTCGGCAGCTCCAGATCTTAGAACAGTGGACTGCACTCTTCTGGGGCAGGTGGCATAGGAAGGTCGCCGGGTCACCATAGATGATCTTGGCCACAGGGTTGGAGCTGATGCGTTCATCTTGGCTGATGCGAGTATTCACAGTCAGCAGTGTCTGATCTAGATGCTAGAAGAATATGATGTAGAATTCTGGAAGATACTGCCATCAGCAGACTAGGACACCTGTTGACTTTATTGATGTACTAAGGAATCTGTTTGATTAAAGTACTTAAGCAAATATTCCTGTTTGTTATCTTCATTTGTAGGATTCTGTCTCCCCACAGAATGGGACCTGTATTTTTGTTCCCATTCTTTTACTACTGGCTCCTATTTGCTGATGGACTTAGTTACTGTCGATAATATTCTTATCTAGCAAGGAATAATTCATGCCTTAATAGTAGTGTGTTTGTGATGGGCATCCACATGATGGTCTGGTCTCTCTCCCTCTATGCTCACCCTTCTACTGTCAAGTGTAATGGAAACAGAACTGACCTAGCACTTACCTTACCTGGCTCACTTACCGCCCCAGTAGGTGAGATGAGTTAGGTATGATGGGATGGAGTGACCGGAGTCAGAGAACACCCAAAGAGCTGGCTTTGGACAGAGCTTTCAGAAGCTACAGAGAGCTCCTGGGTGCCCAGATAGCAGCCCCTCTCTGAGGGAAAGTAGCCAGGTGGTCTTTGTCACCTACCTCCAGCTCCGAGAGAATTCTCTCTTTAACAGCCTTTTCCCAAGTGTTTCTCATCTTCTCGGTTGGCAGTCTTGCATCAAATTGTAAAAGGCCTACAAAGACAACCACATGTGTGGGTTACTCTTTTCAAACCCCAAATAAGCAGGACATTGAAATGATGTTCCATTTTGGAGTGGTGATTCCTTTCCTAAATTATCCAAAGTACTTTCAAATGGTGCCGGCTGCTACCAGCAACTTGATGATTTTTTGTGACAATACTTCAGTCTCTAAAATTTCCCCAGCTCCAGTAGTCATGACTTTAAAGCTGTTCTGACTAAAATGGCAATAAGGACAGGAATTACAATGCAAAGTCTAGAATGTACTGGTGGCCATCCCATCCCAGCCGCCACCATTGAGCTGGCACATAAATGTGTGGTCCCGTGATGCTTGTACGGATGCAGGATGCTGCAGACACTGCGGGAATGCTTCCAAGACTCAGTCAGTAAAATCACTGTGACAGCGGACGAGCTCGCCTCCTTTGAAGTCCCACCAGAGGAGAGGCTCAGGCTCAAATCAGGGCTTGATCAATGTGAACTATAGAATGATGCTCCTTTCTGGAAAGAAAGCAGCTGAAGTAGAAACAGCTTCTCCTCGTGTCACAGGACTTTTAATTCCTGTTGATATTGTTATTATTTTATTTTAGAAATAATTTTATTGGGGCTCATACAACTCTTATCACAATGCATACATATAATTTTTATTATTATTACAATGACACTTTTAAAAGCAAAATTAAAGAGACGAAAACTATACTTAATTCTCCCATTAAGAAAACTCAAAAGGGAACCGATTGCCTTCAAGTCAGTCCCAACTCACAATGTCTCCAAAGGACAAAGTGGACCTGTCCTGTCGGGCTTGTGGCCGCAATCTCGACAGAAGACGAGGCCTCATCTTTACTCTGTGGAATGACTGTTGAGTTCAAACGCTGACACTTCTGTTAGCACCCCAGTGTTTAATCCCCTGGACCACCAGAGCTCCTTGAAATCACCAGTTTACTAAATTTTATTATATACCTTTTACTTTTTAAAATAGGAAAATTAGCTCAGTGATAATATTTTGTACTCTGCCCCTTTCCAAATTATGAATGGCTGAACATGTTAGGCCAATCTTCTGCTAGTTTTTTGACATGCAGAAGCTACCTCAAACATAGCATAGATGTATGAATACAACCCCCCAGTGTCAGCATTCATTTCCTTCATGGGGATTGACTTTTTGACACACATCGCCTGTCTTGGATGATACATGTTCCCAGTGTCATTGTTTGCTGCCAGTGAGTCAGCCCCAACTCTCTTGACCCAGTACACAATAGCATTGGACGACTGGCTCATAAGGTTTTACCTGGGCGGCTCTACTGATAACTGTTCATAGCAACATCAAGCCTGCTCTGACAGGCAGCCTGGCATTGAACTTTGGTCTCCTATGAGACTTCTGCCACTGAATTCCAATTCCAGTGTTCTCATCAGAGTAGGTAAAGGAAATGGAAAGGTGACCTTACACTTCACAGTGTGCAAGCTTCCTGAAGGCTGCAGGGCTCCATCAGACATGTGGGTAAACAGAAAGGACCCAGCCACGTGAGTCCTCTGGCAAGTGAGGCTCCTCCTGCTTTCCGACTGGTGTGTCACCTTCCAGGAGCCATCATTTCATTTCATTCTGGGCCTCAGGACAAGCCTGGTTTCTCTCCAGTTGTGCCCAGCGATCCCCTGCCCACACACCCCCTTCCCATCTTTCTTACTCTGCCCAGAATGGGACTCATGCTCTCTGAGGAGGCTGCTCAGGATCAGGTGCACCACGTTGGCGACCTCATCGGCGCTCTTGCCCAGGGTCTTTGTCAGCTGCTCCAAGTCTTTCTGGATATGCTGCTGGAGAAACCTTTTTGGGTCCTTTGCTGGAGGCTTAATGATGTATTGCAGGGCCTGCGGGAGCAATGAGACACGTGGTAAAGAAGATCTTGTTTATCACCCAGATGGCAAGTTCATTATCAGGCAGTAGCTAAATGAAATTCAGAGAGTGGTCTATGTGAGTCCACACCAATGGCCAATGATTGGTGTAAAAGTGGAAAAAACACTTGAGGGGAAAATTCCCCAAGTCTTCTACTTACTATCCAGGTTGTATTGACTCAGAGGCAATGCAGTCTGTCCCTTCAGTAGAGCTATCGGGGTAAACCCTGAATATAGCAGCTGCTCCACCCCTAGGTGTGGACTGAAGCCATAAGTTGTTCATTTCAAATGGATTTTAGATAAACTGATGGGTAGTTCCCTTATATCTCCATATTACCATAGTGGAAAACATGAGGAGATGCAATTTTTTTTGTAGTTAGTTCAAGAGATGCAATTTTTATATTGTTTTGTTGATGATTGTTCTGTCATTTGGTGTCATCTAGGACTTTCAAGGGTGGTGGTGTCGTGGTTATGCATTAGGCTACCAACCACATAGTCAGTAGTTTGAAGCCACAACTCCCACAATGAGTTACAGTCTCAGAAACTCACAGGGACAGTTCTACCCTGTCCGACAGGGTTAGAGTTGACTCAGTGGCAGTGAGTTTAGTTCTTTTAGTTTAAGCTTTATGGTTGCATATCAATAGGCCTTTCTAAAGAGGAGTCACTGGGTGAGTTCAAACGCCATTCTTTTGGTTGTTAGCCAAGCACTTACCTTCTGCATCACCAGGAATGGGTTAGGTAATGCAGTACAATAAAGGACTTGACATGGCCCTTCTAGACAGCACTCTTTTTAAGACCCACCCAATGATTGGGTAGAAGTATGCAAATGGAGTATTTGTAGCCCACCAATGGGATTGGATAGCTTGCTAATAATCTGAATAATATACTTGGCATCCATGTGGGGTGCTACCATGAAAATGAGGTGTGTATGGAACCATGGGTATTGGTAAGTTTTGCCATAAAAATTCTCACAACTGGAGAAGAAGTTTAACATGGCAAGCAAAAGACTGATATTGCCAAGAGTTTATCCTTGCATCTCCAATCAATGTTCATGGAAGCAGCAGTGCAGACATCCAAGGACACATTGCATTGGGTAATCCCACTGCACAAGACCTCTTTAAAGAGTTGAAAAGCAAGGAGGTTACTGGAGGAGGACTAAGTTGTGCCCAACCCAATCAGGGTATTTTCCATGCCTCATGCATCTGAAAGTTAGACACTGAATAAGGAAGACCAAAGAATCAGTGCATTGAAAATATGATGCCGAATATTGAAGGTACTATGGACTGCCAAAAGAACAAACAAATCCATCTCAACAGAAATACAGCCGGACTGCAGCTTAGAACTGAGGATGATGAGATTTCTTATCACATATTTTGGATACATTATCAGGAGAGACGAGGCTCTGGAAAAGGACGTCATGCTTGGTAAAGTTAGAGGGGCAGCTAAAAAGAAGCCCCGTGACAAGAAGAAGTCTTAGCATCTCCGTTCTAAGGAGCACTCTGGTTGGGATCTCTTTGTCCTTTTAGCAGTCCAAGGTACTTTCAATATTGTTTGCCAGTACCATAATTCAGATGCATTGGTTCTTCTTTGGTCTTCCTTATTCAGTGTCCAACTTTCACAAGCATGTAAGGCAATGGAAAATACCATGGCTTGGATCAGGTGCATCTTACTCCTCAGAGTGACATCCTTGCTCTTCAACACGTTGAAGAGTCCTGGTAGCGTAGTGGTTATGTGTTGAGTTGAGATCCATGAGGTAGGCAGTTTAAAATTACCAGCTGCTCTGAGGGATAAAGATGGGGCTTTCTACTCCCATAAATAATTAGTCTCAGAAACTCACTGA
The DNA here is from genome assembly GCF_050624435.1 of Tenrec ecaudatus. NCBI lineage: Eukaryota > Metazoa > Chordata > Mammalia > Afrosoricida > Tenrecidae > Tenrec > Tenrec ecaudatus. Next base: position 157,161,648 of record NC_134539.1, on the reverse strand, counting down.
AGCAGCTCTCCCCTGTCCTACAGGGTTGCTATGCATTAGGGTTGACGCAGTGGTGGTGAGTATAGTGCAGCAGGTTTATCTAATGCACTAGTATATGATCTCTTAATAGTACCTTCCACGAGCCACCACTAGGGCTCCTTTATTAGCAGCACTGAGAGAGTGCTGTACTGCCTGAGAAGGCAAAGGCCAAGGAGAGGGAGGTAGACCTGCTGGCAGGGCTGAGAAGAAGCTGTTGAAACTGAAGGACTGTATCCTGGGCATGTCTGATCTTGCATTTTAACCTCTTATTTTCCTAATAAACTCTATAATCATGAGTATAGTTTATGAGTTCTATGTGGCTATCCCAATCAGCTATTGAACTCAGCAGAGAAATAGATTGCTGTGGGAGGGATGGTTGGTGTCAGAATTAGTACCAAATTTTGGAGGGTGGAGGTAAATCTGACCTCCGTCTTGTAAGAATTGGCCATGGGATGATACTGAGTTGATTCTCTTTCCCCTGCCTGAAGCCAGGGGCACTCAGATGATATTCCCATGCCATTTTTTAATAGTAACAAAAATCCATAGGAGGCAATAAGTACTTTTTAGATAAGCGAATTCCGAATGGAATTCTATAACTGCTCAATACTATGTGAGTATATCCATAGTTGACAGGGCTGGGCTATACCTGGGGACTTTGGACAGCTCCCAAAAGCAGAGCCAAATGAGTGAGCAGCCGGAGAAGAATGAAGACCACGGGGGAGAGCTCTCGGTCAGAGACTGCCACCGCATTTCTGTTAGCAGGGCTCCCCAGCACGTGCCCAGTCTGAGTTCTGTCCGTGTCATTTCTGGAAAGGACAAGGGAAAACAGGGTGAGGATTAAGAATCAGAATCTGAGGACAGGAGACTAGGTTCACAGTTTGGAAGAAAGGCATGTGAAACATTTCTTAATCTACTAAGTCCAGGCCACACTCCCAGAGACTTTTCTTTCTTGATGTCCTTGACTGACTGGTCCAAAGCTCATGGCACTGCGTGTGGAAAGTGGTCAGTTTGAGGCTGTTTGTGCTGCCCCTGGACGCAGTTAGGACGGGGGACTGGATCTGCTGCTGCCACTGGGATCTTGTGTGTATGTGTGGGGTGGGGGGTGGTGGTGGTGCAGGCAGGATAAGGGTAGCTTGAGCCTGGGACCTTCAACATCAGCCTGGGGATCTGCACACATTTTCTGCTTTTCCAAGTCCAGTGGCTTCCACATCATCCGGGTCACAGCCAGATGGGAGATGCAGTCTGATAAGTGCATTCAGTTGTGTAAACACCGGAATGTTAGCACGCTCTGGTAGTTTATGGGGAGAATGGGTTAGAATATTGAAACTGTGACCACAGCAGAAGAGTTCAGGAGCATCCCATCTTGAGCAAGTGTGGGCATGAGATCACATTTTCATCTGGATTCTGACGTTTGATATTTGCCAAGATTGACTATGTCTCTTTCCAAAACCAAAACGAAATTTGGAAAAGCTAAGATAATTTGCAAGTTGTGATAGTTTTTGCTCAGATAGCTAAATATCTAGCATTTGGTCTTCTAGATGTAAATATTCCCCTTGAACTAGGTGAAATGTTTATGTTAAGCATGTTTCTTTCTTTTAAAAATTTTAATAAATCATTTAATTGGGGTCTCTTACAGCTCTTATAACAATCCGTGCATCCACTGTGTCAAGCACATTTGTACATATGTTGCCATCATCATATCTAAAACATTTTCTTTCGACTTGATCCCTTGGTATCAGCTCCTCTTTCTCCCCTCTCTCCCCCACCTCGTGAACCCTTGATAAATTATAAATTATTATTTTCATATCTTACACCATAACTGTCTCCCTTCACCCATGTTTCTGTTCATCCCCCAGTGTGTGGGTGTTGTATGCTGATCATTGTGATCTATTTAGTCCCCGTTGTCAATCATGTTTCTACTTGGGGGCAAGCCTCAGGTCCAAATGGAAGGCACTGAAGTACGAAAATGGAGGTTGATTTGGGCTTCAGAGCCCAGTTACCACTGATAAATCAAACACCTCATGGCTGTATGGCCACAGGGACCTTGGCACTGGTACACAAGTCCACATGTGTCATATTTACTATCAGTTTATAAGCTAGAATAGAAACTACTCAGAAGACCATAGTTTGACGACCTAGAAAGAAAATACAGTCTTACATACGTGATAACATGAAAGCCTTCATGGGGTCTGTGATTAACACCTCCAACTGGAAGACCACAGTCAATGCAATAGCTCTGCTGCATCGGCATGCCGCACTGGGGTAGAGACAGATATGAGTCATGCTCAGTTTGGAGCTGATATCATTTTATGCGCAAATCTATCACGTCAACGAACATTCTTATCACAGGAGGGAGGGAGTGCCACCAGGTTTGCTTATTGTATATGAGACAGGCAGAAAGGGCACATACTCTGCAAATTACACAAGACACTGACAAATTTGGATTTTTAAAAAAGTTGATTTAAGGTTTCTTTCCAATAGAGTGATACATTACAGACAAATGTATCAGCTCAGACTTCTTTTCTTCTCTTAGTCCCAGCCTCCCACCTCCACACTAGCTCAGTAGTCTTTAGTGCTTTGATCACTAAACTGGAGCACTCCAGACCTATTTCTTTAACTCCACTGAGACTTTTTATTGAATAATAATACTTAAGAGATTAATGCTTCCAATGGCTCATTTTCCTCCAAATCAGATTGTGTGCTCCTGCACCCATGGACCCAGCCTGCAGTCAACTCAGATAACAGCTGCGGACGCTCAGACCATTGGATTTCAGAGCTAGGACAGGCCATTTTTTTAGATTAAAAGATCATTTTATTGGAGGCTGTTACAGCTCTTATAGCAATGCCTACATTAATCTTATCACACATATTTGTACATATATTCCCATCATTATTTTCTAAACATTTACTCTCTATTTGAGCCTTTGGTATCAGCCCCTCGTTTTTTCTTCCCTCCTCCTTTCCCCGCTCGTGACCCCTTGACAAACTACAATCATTATTATTTTCATTCCTTATACCAATCAACCGCTGCCTCCCTTCCCCCATAATTTCTGTTGTTCATCCCCCTGGGTGTGGGGTGTGTGGGGGGAGGTAAGTGTTGATCATTGCGATCAATTCCCCTTTCCTCCTTTCTTCTTCCCACCTTCCCCCTACCTTCTTGGTATCAGTACTCTCATTCCTGTTCCTGGATCCCATGTGTTGTGAGCTCTTGTCTCTCTTTTTTTTTGAGCTCTTGTCTCTTATCTGTACCTGTGCACATGCTCCAGTGTAGCCCCCAGTAAAAGGCAGGACTGGGGTCATGATAGTGGGGGGTGAGGAAGTCTCAAGGAACCAGAGGACTATTGTGTGTTTCATCGGTGCTATACTGCACCCTGGTTGACTCATCCCTTCCTTGTGACCATTCTGTGAGGGGATGTCCCATTGTCTACAGATGGGTTTGGGTCTCTGCTTCCACATCCCTCATTCTCAACAGTATGGTTTTTGTTTGTTTGTTTGGAGTCTTCTGATGCCGGTTACCCAATCCCATCTATACCTCATGATCACACAGGCTACTGTACTGCATCCATGTGGGCTTCTTACTTCTCTGCTAGAGGGCCGCTTGCTTAACTTCAAGTCTTTAAGACCCCAGATGCTATATCTTTTCATAGACAGGCACCATCCACTTTCTCCACCACATTTGCTTATGCACCCATTTTGTCTTTAGTGATCGTGCAGGGAGAGTGAGCATCACAGAATGCCAGGTTGTTAGAACAAAATGTTCTTGCCTTGAGGCAGTGCTTAAGCAGAGCCCCAAAGTCCACTACCTCAGTGTATTGCCATATGTACATAGGCCAATACCTCTTTTTTAAATGAATTAATGTATTTACATATGTACACACCTATGTTTATACCTCTATCCATAGCTTTGCTTCCTAAATCTTTCCTGCTTCCTTTTACCTTCCTCCTGCCTCACCATTACCTTCGTCCTCTGCCTCGTAGTAATTCCTCTCAGCTAGATTGCTGTTGCTCCACACCCCCTTCTCCCCCCAGGATCTCTATGTCTTCCTTGTTGATTTTAATCCCTGGTTATACCTCTGTCTATGGCGTTGTTTGCTCACCTCTCCCTTCTACCACCCCCCCCCCCCAAGTACCTTCAGAACTGTCAGTCCCATTGCTTTCTCCTCAAGCTTGCTTCCCATGCCTATCTTATATAGGTAAACAAAACCAACAACAACAGAGACAAAACAAAAAGAAAACAAAAGATTGAATAAAAGGAAAAAAAGAAGGAAATAAAGATGATAATAATAACTAGGGGGGAACCCGAAACAAAAAAGCATATATAATTCCAGGTCTAGGACAGGCTTTGGAAAGAACCTATTTCAGGCCCTTCATCTCACAGACAGTGAAGTTCAGCAAGATGAGGTGTGCATACATTCCGTTTCTCCATGTTTCCTGTTGACTTGATCAGAGAGCTTGCTTGTGGTCACTACAGGAACAAGTCTGTATACTCTGGAGGAGGGGCCCTGGGCAAGATGCTGAGGGATTTGGACGTGAACATGAACCTACCGTACTTTTCCCCTGTGGTACTAACCATCTGTGAGTGTCCCCTTCCTGTAGTGTCTCTATCTACTCTCTAGGGGAAGTGATGTTGCCTATGGTCTAGTTAACACTTTGTCATTCTCTGAGGACCTGTGGACTAATGCTGCAGTGGCAAGAAAGGCTGGCCAGCCATGGTTTTCAGCCAGCAGCAATTCTGTTTCCTAGGAAACCTCTGGCAGTGTGTGTATACAGTTTTGGTTTTCACATGGGAGAGGGGACAGAAGTACTGCTGGTCTCTAGCGAGACAAGGCCAGAGATGCTGCTAAAGAATTTACAATACACAGGATAAAAGACCACAATAAAGAACCATCTAGTCCAAAATGCCCACTGTGCTAATTGAGAAACCCTCAGCTAGTCTGATGGCTGTCTAGAACCTCACCCTGCAGACACCCTAGCACCACTTAGAGGTGTGTCTGGGACACCTGGAACAGACCTCCGAATGAAAGAACTAGGCCCTCATTATCCCTTCCTCAATCCTGTTATTTCACCAGACCCACAGGAGACTGCATTAGAACCGCCAGGCCCAATTCCAAACATCCGGACTCACCTCTCCTACAGCACACGGATGTCCTTGGGAACATGCTGTTAGAAGAGCAAGGGGGTACACGTTAGCTGAGGAGGCTTATTGACCATGGTTCAAACGTAAAGCTAACTGAAATAGTATGTTGTGGATGTTCTGAGCATGTTACGAATAAAGGGGAATTACTTTGTTAGCTTGGGTAGTGACTGTTTGACATTATTGATCCTAGCTCAGTAAGTCTATGTTGTCGGGGAAAACATCTCTGAGTTTAATTTCACAAAGAAAAATTAGATTGGAAGCTTATACCAGGGTAACTTTAAGGAAGACAGTGTTTTATACCCTTCTATTCTCTTGGAAAATTTTAAAATCTTGAACATTATTTATTTTAAAAGAACTTTTAAACCTAGTCAAAAATGATTACTTATTCAGGGTAACAGCAAAATTGCTGTGAAACCATGAGTTGTATTATTCTTTCTTCTAGTTCTGTACTTCAAAAGAGCTATCTTTGGATCAGACTTTTAGTTGTATTATACTCAGAAGGCACCTCTGATGTGGCCTCCAGCCTTCTCCTGAATGATGTATGTCAAGGAACAGTCTGTGTCCTGAGGGCTTCTCTCCTTATGATTAAAAAATAAAGGGTTTCAACCATTCACAGTCAGTAAAGGGCCAATTCCTGCAAGCCACTCAGGTTCTCGCGAAGCTTACAAAGGCAGCAGGCGGAAAGCTACCTGAATGGGACCTTCACTCATCAACCAGTGGCTCTCAAGTCTCCATCAGTGCTTCATGGGGCATGTCATTGCTCCTCAGAGTTGAGGGTGGTGTGATCCCATCATACTCACTGTACCAGCAAACTCTTTTCAGATCTCCCCAATTCCTAGCTTGAGCCAGCAAGTCTTCAGGCATAGTTGGAAGAAAAGCATTCTAGGAGGAGAAAAAACAAACAAGCAAAAACCCCACCAGAGCTAGATTCAGCCTGGAAGAAAGAAGAAAGTGAACTTCTGGTTTGCTTTCCCACTGCCCTCAAAAGCTTTGGAGGTCGAACGACCCTTTCACAGGGGTCACCTGATTCATAACAGTAGCAAAGTGACGGTGATGAAGTAGCAACAAAAATAATTTGATAGCAGGGGGTCCCCACAACCTGAGGGACTGTATTAAAGGGTTGTGGGATTAGGAAGGTTGAGAACCACTGCTCTAGAAAAGGAAGGTGTCCAGCGTCTGCATGCTTATGCACAGTCTCGAAAGTGACAAACGACTGCCGTTTTGACTGGGAATGCCGACATAATTCACATCCAAGCCTTACCGTCATGTGTTCGGGGCAGAAGGCCAAGTTCCTCAGGGGTTCCAAGACTTTGTTCTGCACACAGAGAAGGATGGCTGCAGCATGGACAGCCATCTCTGCTACTGTCACTTCAAGACCCCCTTCATGGGTGTCTGTGGTCAGCAGTGGCAGAGTGTTGGCCACCAGGGCTGTTGCAAAACTTCCAGCTTGAGGAGAAAGGGTCTTGGTGTCTTCTATGAATCTGTTCACAGCTTCACATTGCTGACAGTAAAAATGTTTTATGTATATATATATATTTATTTTAAACATTTTATTAGGGACTCATACAACTCTTATCACAATCCATACATACATCAATTGTGTAAAGCACATCTGTACATTCTTTACCCTCATCATTTTCACAGCATTTGCTCTCCACCTAAGCCCCTGACATCAGTTCCTCTTTTTTCCCCTCCTTCCCTGCTCCCCCCCATGAGCCCTTGATAATTTATAAGTTATTATTTTGTTATATCTTGCCCTGTCCGACATCTCCCTTCACCCCCTTTTCTGTTGTCCATCCCCCAGGGAGGAGGTCACATGTAGATCCTTGTAATATTTTATATATTAAAGTATATTATAAGAATTCAAAGGTTTTCCTATAGCTAGCTATATATTTTATTTATTTATTAAATAGTGTTATTGGCACATACTTCACGTCTATACCATTTAATTATTCAGTCATACTAAGAATTGTACAATCATCACTACAATCAATTTCAGAATATTTTCTTCTCACATTCGTCGCAGCTAGTTCCCCATTTCCCTGCTTTCTCCCTGCCATGCCCTCTCTAGTTACTGCTCTACACTACTCATTCTGGACTTTCTCTACAGCAAATCACACGAAACAAAACGCATTCATACAAAGCAAGCAAACATGCAAGCAAACCAACCAAAACACCAGCAACAATGACTAGACAAAACATATAAAAACCTCAATCAAAAAGAAAGCAGAAAATATTAAAAACGGAAACAACTTTACAATAGGTCAAAAGGGAGATCAAATGATAAAATAGTACATTTTAACCTAACTACACTTGACTTTACAGTGCTCTTCTGCATGATACTGAGGCTGTTCACATCCCTCAACTATGGTCTGAGGGGATTCATGGGAGACAATCCATGTGGGGACCCTGCAAATGGATTTTGGACTTCCACCATCATCCACAGTCTTCTGCAAATCAGGTGTTCCCAATTTAAGCTCTGATAACTGGTATTTCCTTCAGATTTGAATTTATTACCTAAAATTCTTGGATCTCATAGGCGGTAATTTCTTCCATGTGGAGTTAGTTGAAGTTAGCCATACATTTAAAAATCAAATAGACATAAAATTTCAATGCAAATATATTAATTATCACCAATTTTTGGGAGAAGTTCTATGTAGAAGAGAATTTTCATATAAAAACAGCACCTACTTAATTAAGCACTAATTTTGAGATTATGTTTTAAGAAACATCACTTTATGTTCCTATGCTCTTGATTTTAATTATAAAAGCTTGATTTAACAGAAGATAGTTTTTTACCTAACATAGTTGGAAATACCAAATCCTATATTTAAGAAGTTATAGGCAACTGTGTATTTGTAGCTTTTACTACTATCAAAAAAAGTCCATCCAAATAATGAAACTGTGAGCATAAGCCCCAATGTTGATACTCACCTCAGGCTTAGGGTGGAGGCTTGCATTAGGGGATCTGTACAAAACAGTTACTTCCTGGAAAAGTGCCAGCAGTAAGTAGACGTCATGTTGAATTTCAGGTTCCCTACAGGTCTGAATTCAAAGATAAATTACATGAGTTTCTAAAAGTAATACAGGTCAATTAGAACTCTGTGTGACACATGTGAATATGGATCAATCCCCAAGCCATATAACAGTGTAAAGGAGCCTTTCCAAAAGCCCTGGGTCTCTCAGGCCTGTTCTTCAGAACCTTCTTACAAACATCTCTTGGATTACAAGGTTCATTTAATATTCTTACCCTAACCTCAAAGCATACTTATTAGGTGGTTATGACAGAAATTCAACAAGTTCAAAATGTAGCACACAATCAGCAACTGATGGTATTGAAGGAAGAAGTCTAAGATATACTGGAGTTATTGGTGAAAAATAGGGCTCCAGGTATTGATGGAATACCAATCAAATTTGGCAGCAAATTACTTCAGTATTGTAGTCCTTCACTCATCTATGCGAAGAAACTTGGAAAACAGCTACTCGGTCAACCAACTGTAAGAGTTTCATATTTGTGCCCATTCCAACAAAAAGTGACCTGCTGGTAATTAATAAGCAGTTGTAGAAGTACATCAATAAGGAGCTGCCAGAAATACATAACAGATTTAGAAGAGGATGTGGAACAAGGGACAGCATTGCTTAAATCTTGACTGAAATCAGATAATACTAGAAGATGTTTGCTTGTATTTTATTGACTATACAAAGATATTCAGCTGTGTGGATCACAACAAACTATGGATAACACTGAGAAAAAATAGAATTCCAGAACACTTAAATCTTGCTCATGGGAACCTGTTCCTATTCACACAGAACAAGGAGATACTGAGTGATTTAGCATTGTGTCCTTTAGCCATCCTTAGTAAATTATCCGAGAAGCTGGCCTCTACTCTAAGAAGAAGGTAGCCTCAGGATTGGGGGACTCTATCAACCCCTACAATATTCATATCTTACAATCATGCTTGCTGAAAATAACAAGGACTTGAAATGACGTACTTATTGTTGATCAAAGACTACAGCCTTTAGTGTGTATTACACCTCAACGTAAAACAAAAATTCTTTACAACAGAACCAATAAACTGTATCATTTTAACCTCTCCCAAAAAGAAATTGTCAATTATGTTCATTTTGGATATAATCAGTGTTCATGGAAACAGTAGGCAGGGTTCTCTCGAGAAACAAAACCAGGACACTTGTGATTATATATGTAATACATATATATAATATACATATAATAAGAGGATAGGTTTATACAGTGAGAAGGAATATAACAACTAATTAGTCCACACAGCAGTGTAGAGGGTTCAGTTCAACTCACTTCCATGGAACAGTTAATATACTGCTGGGTCCAAGGTCAAGGAAGCAGATAGCGGAGTCCTCCCTTGGGCAAGACAAGCAGAGCCTGCCCACAGACAGCAAGCAGCAGAGTGAGTCACCAAGTGTCAGTAGCTCAGGAGTTTTAGCAAAGCAGGCGTGGATGAGATATCAAAAGCAAGTAATGGAAGGCGACAGGATTCACCAGTCTCAAATTCAGTGTATGTACAAGCAGCATGGTGAAGCAGGTCTGGAAGTACTCTCAAGCTCTAGCTCAGGGGTCCTCAAACTTTTTAAACAGGGGGCCAGTTCACTGTCCCTCTAACCCGTTGGAGGGCTGGACTATAGTTTTTGAAAAAGCTATGAACAAATTCCTATGCACACTGCACATATCTTATTTTGAAGTAAAAAAAATGGGACAAAAACACCCAGCGGGTTGCATGTGGCCTGCGGGCTGTAGTTTGAGGACCCCTGCCTAGCTACAGAAGCCACAGGTTGACCTGGCCCACAGGTAGTGTAGCTCACAGGTTGAGGCAGAGAACCAGCTAAAGCAGCAGCACACTCTAATTACCAGAGAGCAGGAGAGAGGGGGTGGGCCTTGAAGAGCCATTTATCTCTTTGCTCTTCAATCAAACTGTGACCTGATTAACCCCACACGTTCCTATTGACCAGGTTGGCACAATAAACATAACTCATAGTCAAGAAATCAAATGACAGACTGTACTGGATACTCTCTTACAAACTACCTCTTTAAGGAGGTACACTGGTACAGATGGGAACTGGAAACACAGGGAAGCCAAGGCGGATGATCCCCTCAGGACCAGTGATGAGAGTGGCAACACTGGGAGGGAAGGGGGTGTAGAAAGGGAGAACCGATCTCGGGGATCTACATGTAACCTCCTCTCTGGGGCATGGGCAACAGGAAGGTGAGTGAGGGGAGACGCCGGGCAGTGTAAGATAAGATAAAATTATTACATATAAATTATTAAGGGTTCACGAGGGAGGGGGGAACGGGGAGGGAGGGGGAGGGAAAAAAGGAAAATTAGCTGATTCCAGGAACCCAAGTGGATGGCGAATTTTGAGAATGATGAGGGCAACGAATGTATAAGGGTGCTTTACTCAATTGATGTATGTATGGATTGTGATAAGATTTGTATGAGCCCCGGGGGGAGCGGGGAGGGAGGGGGAAAAAAAGAGGACCTGATGCAGAGGGCTTAAGTGGAAAGCAAATGCTTTGAGAGTGATTAGGGCAAAGAATGTATGGATGTGCTTTATACAATGGATGTATGTATAAGTGTGGATTGTGATAAGAGTTGTATGAGCCCCTAATAAAATGTAAAAAAAGAAAAAAAAGATTTGTATGAGCCCCAATAAAATGATTTATTAAAAAAAAGATTAGGTTTGAACACCCAGAATCTTTATGAAAGTATACATGCCACGAGCATATATACATGAATCATGAACATACACAGGCATGGAGGAAGTAATTCTTCAACAGAGTCTTACACAGGAAGTAATGGGCATGTAGGGAAAAAAGGAACTGCTTATGACATTTGCCTGTCAGCAGAATAGTTATTCTGTCAGCCTAGCTCATCTGTTGTTGCTGCTCTGTTTCAGCGACTAGTTCCCCGACTGTCTACTATGACTGTGGAAATCATGGACACATGACTGCCAGTGTAGTGTGCTGCTGACAGAGTCTTCATTAGTCCATCACCACTACATCCTCAGACCCTGGGACCCTGCGCTGCAATATGCACCGTTCCCTAAAAGTATATTTTTCAGTTAGCTGTGTCAGAAGTACCATTTGCCCTGTTTCTGAAGAACACACTACCTGTGTACACTTTTCCTGAGCAGGAAGAGGATTTCTATCTCCCCTCTTGCCAGCAAAATGCCCGGGCCACAGGGTCTCAAAAGGAAGTCGGCGTGAACGCTCTAAAGATAAATCTGAAAGCCCTGCAGCTTTATTAGATGAAGCACGCATTGAGCCTGTGTTCAAGAATAATGAACCTACACAAGCATGGAGGAAGTAATTTTCTGCAGGGTCCCACAGGAAGTAATGGGCATGTGCAGATCCAAAAGGCCTGGTGGCCTTGGCCCACCAGCAAAACAGTAAATCTGTCCATCCAGCAACTCAACTGCTGTTGCTGCCTTGTTTGTTTCAGTGAGTAGGTTCCCAGCACTGTCCACTACACCTGTGGTGGTCACGGGCATGTGACAGCACGTAGAGTGCTACTGTGTGGGTCTCTGCTCTTTTCTATTTCCACTGCAGCCGCAGTCAGAAACACAGGCAGATGTGGACCCTGAGTAGGGGCTGTCTTGTGCCCCAGAGAAACCTGGAGCCGCCCTACCTCCAGAGCAGCTGCCATGCCCTTGGGATTGCACTCCAGGATGGCTCTGCCCACCGCATCACGAAGAGTCTTGTATCCATCACCGTACACAAGGAATCGGTCCAGCTGGCCTGGAGAGTCCTCCTGTAACATAGTGTTCAATCAGGGAAGGGGGAAGTGTTTCAGAGAACTGTTTCTAGAGGGAAAGGAGCCAGGTAACCATGAGGAATTTCAAGGAGGCTGAGCTGGTGGTCCCTGTGCAGTCTTTGGGAAGAGCTTCCTTCTCAATAAGTAGAGGGAGAAGTGGGGGGAAATCTAGGGAGAAGTGGGGGGAAATCTGGCGAGAAGGCCTTGCTGATCTTGCAGCTACTTTCCTTTATTAAGGATTGCACCAGAGAGCAGCTGTTCAGTCCCAGAGAAAATAAAATATCCATGTTTTTACTGCTGGTTCTGTAACCCAGGACAGCCAGGTTTTCTTCATTCCGGAGCCCCGGGGAAGGCCACTTGTAGACCCTGGGCCAAGCTTATTGCTGTTCTTGGTTCTTATTGTTTCCCCTCCCACCTGTCAAAGGCCAACAGAGCAGATCCTGCTGGGGTATTACTTTCCATCAGAACAAAGCAAAGGCCCCACAAAGATTCTTTGATTCAGTTCCCCAGTGTCTCACTTGATCAGGGAGAGGTAGACGACAAAGCCAGAAACCCAGGCACACACCTACCAACCCCGCAGGCACACACATCTTTTCACGATGGCAGACAGTCTAGAGATCGCACGCTGTGTCAGATTCAGTGAAGTACAGAGAAGGGCCAGGCCAGGCCTCTCCTGCCTCCCTACTGCTTAAGGGAGAAAGTGAGCATGGGGAGGAAGGAAGGAACTGCAGCACCACCTCCTGGGCGGTGGTGGGTGAGGCTCTGGGGCAGCCCTGCTCACCTGCTGTGTAATGACTTCCTTGGGGAACACCCACTGGGCCGGGTGGCCCCGTTGGGCGAGGTTCTGCACAAACTCCATTGTGTGTTGGCTTGTGAGCCTCCTCACCAAGTATACCCGGAACCAGTCGTTCTTGGCTTGGGAACAGAAGTGCTCCACGTGCTGCAGATAATGCTGCTTTTCTTCAGCAATCTCTGGAGAGGGCAGAGAGAGAGTGGGTGAGTGCAGGTGACTGAGATTGAGCATTCGCCAAGGTCCTGGACACGGAGCTGCTCAAGGGTATGGGGAGGCCGCCTTAGTCACAGCAAAAGCAATCCAGAAGAGAGAGGTCAGAGTAAGGGGCAATCTTCTTTTAAGAACAAGTTTCCTATATTCTGCTTCCTAAGCAATGGGGTCTTTTGCCCAAGGTGGAGCAAGACTTGCCTGAGCCTGCGTGAAGTTCAAAGAGGAAGTCAGAAGCCCTGTCTAGACAGAGGCGCACTCGTGCCATCTCCTGCAGGTATTCAATGGAAGCCTCCTTAGCAGGCTCTGTGCCGTGTCTTGATGGGAAGTAAGTCCTCAGGAAATGGCCTTCCTCTCGTAGGTAGTTCAGTTCCTCCTTTTCGGAGAAAGCACTAGTTTTCTCATGTATTGAATCCTAGGGAATGGAGAGTGAGAAAGGATATTATTCTTTTTCATATGAAAGTCCTCAACCTTCTAACATTGCCTCCATGGCGAGTAAAGGAAGGATAGAGAATAGATGCTCATGGTTGGAGGTTTGAGCAAGAAAGAAGGGAAAGAAAGTCCACAAGGAAAATATCTTGTAAAACCAAATTGTATTCATCTACCCCTGGCTGTCATTTGTCGTACTGTGGTCGCTTATGTGTTCCTATGATGCTGTAAGCTATGTCACTGGTGTATTTCAAATGACAGCAGGATCACCCAAAGTGAGCAGGTTCCAGTGACGCTTCCAGACTAAGAACAGACAACAAAGAAGTACTTGGCTCCCCCCTTTGGAGGAAGCTACCACTGAGAAGCTTTGAAACATTGTCCGATACCAAAGGTAAAATGAACATTGTCGGAGGTAGTGCTGGAGGATGAGCCCCTAGGGCTGAGGGCATTCAAATGGTGACAGAGGAGGAGCTGATTTCTCAAAGTGGAGTCAACTGTGGTGACATGATATGGGTAAAGCCTGTAGAAGTGAAGCCATAGGGATCGTCACTTGATGATGGGGTATTGCAAAAATCTGCTAAGGATTGGAACTTGGAATGTGCAAAGTAGAAGTTGGGGAAAACTGGGAGTCAAAAAATGAAATAGAATGCATAAAAACCGAAAACAAAACAAAGCAAACTGATCTCATGGGCATGATTGAGCAGAAATGGACTGGTATTGGCTATTTTGAATCATAAAATCATCTGACTTACTATGCTTGGGATAACATAATCAAGAGGAATGGCCTGGAATTTATTGTCAAAAAGGACATTTCAAAATCAATCATGAAGTACCAAGGTGCCTGTGATAGGAATATGTCTGTCTACCTTCAAGGAAATCCAATTAATACAATTATTATTCAAACTTATGCACCAACCACAAAATCTAGTGATGGAGAAATTGAAGAATTCTGTCAATCACTTCAGTTGGAAATTGACCCAACATGCAACCTAGATGCACTGAAAATTATTGGCTATTGAAATTTGGAATTTGGTGGAAAAAGACTTTGGTGATAAAAACAAAGCTGGAGTTCGCATGATAGAATTTTGCAAAATCAGTAACTTGTTCATAGTCAAATACCCATTTTTCAACAATACAAAAAGTGACTATACATATGAACTTTTCCAGATCGAATACACAGAAATCAAACTGACTACATCTGTGGTACAAGACAGTAGAGAAGTTCAATATCAGCAAGTAAAACCAGGCCAGGGGCTGACTGTGGAATAGACCATCAATTGCTCATATTTAAGTTCAGGATAAAGTAGAAAATTAAAACAAGATCACAAGAGCCAAATTACAACCTTGAGTTTACCCCACCTAAATGTCGAGAACATCTCAAGAACAGATTTGACATATTGAATACCAATGAGAGAAGACCCGATGAGCTCTGGGAGGATGTCAAGACCATCACTCATGAAGGAATCAAAAGGTCCTTAAGAGGAAAGAACTAGGAAGCAAAGGACATTTATATAGGTCTAAATACAGGCATTTACATATATAAATATATATAACGATAGGGAAATTGATCTATGTACATATATTTATATGTTACGTATTAAGGTAGCAGATGGACATAGAGCCTCTACTCAAGTGCTCCCTCAACATAAGATCACTGAGTTCTAATACCCCAGCATTCTGTGATGCTCACTTTTTCTACACGATCACTGAAGACAAAATGGGTGCATAAGCAAATGTGGTGAAGAAAGCTGATATTGCCTATCAAAAGATATTTCATCTGGGGTTTTATAAGCTTGAAGATAAATAAGTGGCAATCTAGCTGAGAAGCAACAAAGCCCACATGGAAGAAGCACATTGGCCTGTGTGATCATGAGGTGTTGATGGGGACAGGTACCAGGCATCTAAGACCCAGAACAAAATCATACCAATGTGCAATTGGACATCCCCTTTCAGAAGGG
Source organism: Tenrec ecaudatus (assembly GCF_050624435.1). Classification (NCBI taxonomy): domain Eukaryota; kingdom Metazoa; phylum Chordata; class Mammalia; order Afrosoricida; family Tenrecidae; genus Tenrec; species Tenrec ecaudatus. The sequence goes on along the minus strand of NC_134539.1, from coordinate 157,146,321 downwards.
TCACAAGGAAGAGAGGAGCCAGTCAGGGTGCAGTATAGCACCGATTAAACACACGACTTTCCTCTAGTTCTTTTTTAAAATTAAATACTTTTATTGGAGGCTGTTACATCTCTTAAAAAAATCATTTTATTGGGGGCTCGTACAATTCATATCAGAATCCATACATACATCCATTGTGTCAAGAACATATGTACATTTGTTGCCATCATTTTGAAAGCATTTTCTTTCTACTTGAGCCCTTGGTATCAGCTCATTTCCCCCTCACCCTCCCTCCCTCATGAACCCTTGATAAGTTATAGATTATTATTTTCATACTTACATCGTCCTTTATCACCCTCTACCCACTTTCTGTTGTTCATACCCCTGGGAGGGGGTTAGATGTTAATCCTTGTGATCGATTCTCCCTTTCTCCCCCCACCTTCCCCTTATCATCCTGGTAGCTCTGTTCTCATTATTGGCCCCGAGGGGTATCTATCTTGGATTCCCTGTGTTGTGGGCTCTTATCCATAGCAGTATGTGTGTTCTGGTCTAATCTGATTTGTAAGGTAGAATTGAGGTCATGATAATGGTGGGCAGAAAGTATTAAAGAACTAGAGGAAAGTTATGTGATTCATAGGTGCTATACTACACCCAGACTGGTTTGTCTCTTCCTTGTGACCCTTCTGTAAGGGGATGTCCAATTGTTTATAGATGGGCTTTGGATCTCCACTCCACCCTCATCCCCCTGTTCACACTGGTATGATTTTGTTCTGGGTCTTAGATGCCTGATACCTGATCCCATCAACATCTCATGATCATACAGGCTGGTGTGCTTCATCCATGTGGGCTTTTTCTTTTCTTTTTTTCAAAAAATCATTTTATTGGGGGCTTATACAACTCATATCACTATCCATACATCCATCCATGTGTCAAGCACTTTTGTACATTTGTTTCCCTCATCATTCTCAAAACATTTGCTTTCTACTTGAGCCCTTGGTATCAGCTCCTTACTTCCCCCCTTCTCATCCCCCCTCTCCCATGAACCCTTGATAATTTATAAATTATTATTATTTTGTCATATCTTACACCATCCGATGTCTCCCTTCGCCCACTTCTCTGCTGTCTGTCCCCCAGGGAGGAGGTTATATGTAGATCCTTGTAATCGGTTCCCCCTTTCTCTTATCATCTTCCTTCCACCCTCTCGGTATTGCCACTCTCACCAATGGTCCCAAAGGGTTCATCTGTCCTGGATTCCCTGTGTTTACAGTTCCTATCTGTACCAGTGTACAACCTCGGGTCCAGCTGGATTTGTAAGGTAGAAAGCATTCAAGAACTAGAGGAAAATTGTATGTTTCATCAATGCTATACTATACTCTGACTGGCTGGTCTCCTCCCCACGGCCCCTTTTTTTTAATATTAGAAATGATTTTAATGGAGCAGACAGGGATTATTTTTTTTCATTTGTTTCATTTACATTTTGACTTCAGGATTTAATTTTATCTTAATAATTATGGAAAATATTTATGATTCTAAAGTAAGATCTACAAAGCAAGCTTCCATCCTTGTGCCCTCCAATCCTCTCTTTCTTCCATTTTTAGGTAACCATTAAACATTAGTCATTACAAATCATTACTTAAAAATATATCATTGTAATCCTCTCTCCTCTTTTCACACTGTTCTATGGTAATGGTCAGAATGCTCCTTAGAAGTGAGGATGGCAAGATTTCGTCTCATGTACTCTGGATATGTTATCACAATGGATACGTTATCACAAGAGACTAGTCCATGGAAAAAGGCATCATGTCTGGTAAAGCTAAGGGTCAGTGAAAACGAGGAAGACCCTTGATGGGATGGATTGACAATGACCTTAAACATAGTAACAATGGTTAGGATGATACCGGACCAGGTAATGTTCCATTCTGTACATTGGGTTGTACAAGTCAGAACAGTGTCTCAAAGGAGCCGTAAACTCTGCTTGGGATGCGAAAAGAGGCTTTGCAGGAGAGGCAATATGAATGTTGGGTTTTGGAAGATGGATATGAGCCCTTCAGATGGCTATGGTAGGGAGAAGCATTCCACTGGCTGTAAGGAAGTATATAAAAAAGACTCAGAGGTAGGAAAAGTATGGTATATTTTTGGGAGAGCAAGTCATGTAGTTTGGCTTGAACCCTGAATGTGAAGACATCTCAAGCTGCTTTCCAGTTGATTCTACTCGTGCCACCCCCACACGGGTCAGAGATCTACCTTCTCCAGGGCTTTCCTGTCTCGGACCTTTGGATGCTGATTGCCTGGTCTTTCCTTCTTGAGCGTCAACCTGAACTTGCAGGTGAACAACTGATGGTCTATATGCAGTTGTCCTTTGGCCTTGCTTTGACTGATGTTGTTGAGTGCTTCTCCAGTGTCTCTGCCCCCAGATGGATCAGTTAGATTCCGGTGTGTTCCATATGGGGAGGTGCATGTGTTGTGTCATCACCATTTCTGTTGTTGAATAAAAGGTATCTGTAATGAAGCCTTTCCAAAAAAAATCAAACTCACTGCCATCTGATTAGTAGTGATCTGTTAAGACAGAATATAATTGCCCTGAGCAGAACTGCCCCTGTGGGTTTCTGAGGCCACGGCCCTTCTTCAAGTTGATGTGTAACTGCCCACAGATGGGCCTGGATCCCCACTCCGCACTGCCCCTCATTCACAATGCTATGAGTTTTTGGTCTTTGATGCCTGATACCTGATTCCTTCGATGCCTTGTGATCTCACAGGCTGGTGTGCTTTTTCCATGTGGGTGTTGTTGTTTCTCAGTTAGATGGCTGCTTGTTTATCTTCAAGCCTATAGGACCCCCGACTCTATATCTTTTGATAGCTGGGCACTATCAGCTTTCTTCACCACATTTACTTATACACCCACTTTGTCTTCAGGGATTGTGTTGGGATAGGCTGGTGTGCTTCTTTCATGTGGGTTTTGTTGTTTTTCAGCTAGATAGCTGTTTGTTTATCTTCAGGCCTTTAAGACCCCAGATGCTATATCTTTTTTTTTATCCCACTCCCCCACCCCCTTTCCCTCTCGTCCAATGAGCCGCTATATCTTTTGATAGCTGGGCACCATCAGCTTTCTTCACCACATTTGCTTGTGCACCTCTTGCTTTCAGCAATTGTGCCAGGAAGGTGAGCCTCTCAGACTGCTGAATTATTAGAACAAAGTGTTCTTGTGTTGAGGGAGTACTTGAGTAGGGGCCCTTCATGTGGGCTTTTCCCTCTAGTTTTTTAATGCTTCCGCCTCCCTACTATCATGACCCCAATTTGACCTTACAAATCTAGCTAGACCAGAGCATGTACACTGGTACAGATAAGAGCTCCAAACACAGGGAATCCAGAAAAGATAAACCCAAGACCAATAATAAGAGTAGCGATACCCGCTGAAGACAAATGGGTGCATAAGCAAATGTGGTGAAGAAAGCTGATGGTGCCCCGCTATCAAAAGAGATAGTGTCTGGGGTCTTAAAGGTTTGAAGGTGAACAAGCGGCCATCAAGCTCAGAAGCAAAAAAGCCCACATGGAAGAAGCACACCGGCCAGTGCGATCACGAGGTGCCAAGGGACCAGGTATAAGGCATCATGCAAAAAAACAAACAAACAACGATATAAGTGTGTGTATGTATGTGTATATATGTGTATATGTATATGTATATGTATATATATATACACCATATTAAATGAAGGGGGAAGTGCAGAGTGGAGACCCAAGGCCCAAGTGTCGGCCAATGGAGATCCCCTCATAGAGGCGTTTAGGAGAGGAGATGGGTTAATTAGGGTGCGAGGTAGTACCGATGAAGAACACAGCTTTCCCCCAGATCCTGGATGCTTCCTCCCCCCAACTACCATGATCCGAATTCTACCTTGCAGGGCTTGATAGGACAGAGGCTGTACACTGGTACATATGAGGGCTGGAGGTACAGGGAATCCAGGGTGGATGATACCTTCAGGACCAAGGGTGTGAGGGGCGATGCTGGGAGAGTGGAGGGTGAGTGGGTTGGAAAGGGGGAACTGATTACAAGGATCCACATGTGACCTCTTCCCTGGGAGAGGGACAGCAGAGAAGGGGGGAAGGGAGACTCCGGATAGGGCAAGATATGACAAAATAACGAGGTATAAATTACCAAGGGCACATGAGGGAGGGGGGAAAGGGGAGGGAGGGCAAAAAAAAGAGGACCTGATGCAAGGGGCTTAAGTGGAGAGCAAATGCTTTGAGAATGATTGGGGCAGGGAATGTATGGATGTGCTTTATACAATTGATGTATGTATATGTATGGATGGTGATAAGAGTTGTATGAGTCCCTAATAAAATGTAAAAAAAGAAAAGAGGAGAAAAAAATGATTAGGGCAAAGACTGTACAGATGTGCTTTATACAATTGATGTATGTATATGTATGAACTGTGATAAGAATTGTATGAGCCCCTAATAAATTGTTAAAATTAATTTAAAAAAAGAGTAATGATACCAGGATGGTAAGGGGAAGGTGGGGTGAGAAAGGGGAAACTAATCACAATGATTACATATAATCCCTTCCCAGGGGGATGGACAACATAAAAGTGGGTGAAAGGAGACATTGGTTAGTGTAAGACATGAAAAAATTTTTTATAAGTTATCAAGGGTTCATGGAGGGAGGGAAAAATGAGCTGATACCAAGGGCTCAAGTAGAAATAAAATATTTTGAAAATGATGATGGCAACATATGTACTTGACTTTTGTGGTAAGAGCTGTAAGAGCCTCCAATAAAATGAATAAAAAAAACAGGAAAGAAAAAAGTTCAAAGTGGATGTCAGAAGAGACTCTGACATTTGCTCTTAATTGCAGAGTAGCTAAAGCAAATGGAAGAAACAATGATGTTAAAGAGCTGAACAAAAAATTTCAAAAGGCTACTCAAGACAAAATAAATAATGAAATGAGCAAAGGCTTAGAAAACAAAAAAGGAAAGTCTTGCTCAGCATATCGTAAACTGAAAGAACTCAAGAAAAAATTCAAGGCCTGAGTTGCAATTTTGAAAGATGCAGAAAGCATTAAAAAAAGATGGAAAGAATGCAGTCACTATACCAAAAGAACTAGTCGACAGCCCACCATCTCAGGAGGAAGCATGTGAGCAAGAACCAATGGAGCTTAGCTCTTGAAGGAAGAAGTTCAAGCTGTGATGAAAGTATTAGCCAGAAATATGGCTCCAGGAATTGATAGACACCAGTTGAAATGTTTCAATAGGCTGATGAAGCACTGGAAGCACACACTTGTCTTTGCCAGGAAATTTAGAAAACAGGTACTTGGTCAGCTGACTGGAAGAGATGCATATATGTACCCATTCAAAAGAAAAGTGACCCAAAAGAATGCTCAAATTATAGAAAAATCATTAATATCACATGCAAGTAAATTTTGCTGAAAATCGTCCAACGATGGTTGCAATTATACATGACAAGGGGCTGCCAGAGGTTCAGACTGGATTCAGAAGAGGATGTGAAACAAGGGATATCACTTGCTGATGTCTAATGGATCATGACTGAAAGCAGAGAATACCAGAAAGATATCTACTTCTGTTTTATTGACTATTCAATGACATTCGACAGTGGATCGCTTTGAGAAAAATGGAAATCCCAGGACACTTATTGTGCTCATGTGGAAGTTGTACACATGGTACAGGGGAATGCAGCACTGGTTTAACAGGGTTGTCTCTTCTCACAATACTTATGCAATCTGATTGGTGACCAAATCATCAGAGAAGCTGGATTATATGAAGAATGATATAGCGTCAGGATTGGAGGAAGGCTTACTAACAATCTGTGATATGCAAATGTCATAACCTTGCTTGCTGAAAGTGAGGAGGACTTGAAACACTTGCTGATAAAGATCAAGGATTGTAGCCTTCAGTATGTATTACAACTCAATGTAAAGAAAATCAAAATGTTCACAACTGGAGGAATAGGTAACATCAAGATAAATGGAGAAAAGATTGAAGTAGTCAAGGATTTTGTCTTGCTTGGATCCACAATCAATCAATGCTCATGGAAGCAGCAGTCAAAAGATCAAAGGACTGGTAAATGTGCCTCTGCACAAGGCCTCTTTAGAGTATTGAAAAGCATAAGTTTGAGGTCTAAGGTGCTCCAGACCCAAGCCATGGTCTTTTCAATTGCCTCATATGCATGTGAATTGGGATAGTGAATAAGCAAGACTGTAGAAGAATCATGCCTTTGAATTGTGGTGCTGGAGAAGAATGTCAAAACTATTTTGGACTGCTAAAAGGACAAACTGATTTGTCTTGAAAGAAGTATGGTCAGAGTGCTCTTTAGAGGCCAGGATGGCGAGCTTTCATCACACTATCTTACATTTCACCTTACATTCTTACATATATGTTGTCAGGAGAAAACAGTCCCTGTAGAAGGATATGATATTTGGTCAAGTAGAGGGGTAGCAAAAAAAGAGGAAGGCCCTCAAGGAGATGGATTGACACCATGGCTACAACAATGGGCTTAAGCATAAAAAACGATTGTGAGGATGGCCCAGGTATGGGCAGTATTTGGTGCTATTGTGGATAGAGTTGCTATGGATCAGAGCTGACTGGATGACACCAAGCAACAGCAACAAACGGTGTTCATATGCGTTATCAGAATTTTAGGAATAAATATGTGATAACCACTATACTATGGAAACCATGTTTTAGAATTAAATGTGAAGAGAAAAACAAGTATTTGTAGTCTCACCACCCAGTGCAACTGTGGTTACTCTTGATGGTCTTCTTTGTTGCATCTGTGCACAGGGCACAACGATGGCAAAGGAGACAACTAGTAAGGGCAAGCAGCCTTCAAAACCTTTCTTTTTGCCATGGGAACAGAATTTCTGTTCCTTTCATTGACTGACATGACATTGTGCACATTCTCAGAACCGCTCTCCATGTCATAGACCACGTGGCTCAGATAGACGGCAAAAAAAGGAATGCAAAGAAGTGACCGCTTACCTCTAGGCAGTTGATAAAGAGTGTGTAGAGCTCTGTCTTATCCTCACCAATGAATCCTATCTTTTCTAGAGAGGACAAGTAATCCCGAAGATAATCTTTTACTTCACGGAAGCTGTGGAACAAGAAATGTACTCAGTGATCCTCTACCTAGAGACCCATTATAAAAAGAAACACATATATAAATCTATATGCATCCTTCTCTACCTAAAAAACATATGAATATATATATGCAAAATATGTATGTATAATTGGCTGAAAGATGACCTTAGGGAAACTATTCCAGTACCATATTGTAGGAATGTAGAATTCCATATTTTAGATCAGCAGTTCTCAATTTCTTTATCTCGGGACCACTTTAAAGTCTTAAAAAGTATTGAGGACCCCTAAGCACTTTAAAAAAAATCATTTTTAAAAAACATTTTATTAGGGACTCATACAACTCTTATCACAATCTAAAAATCATTTTATTAGGGGCTCATACAAGTCTTATCACAATCCATACATACATACATCAATTGTGTAAAGCACATTTGTACATTCCTTGCCCTCATCATTCTCAAAACATTTGCTCTCCACTTAAGCCCCCCTAAGCGCTTTTAAAGCTATATTTATATTATTAGTTATTAAAACCAACTTGGCAGACAACTAAATTTATTGGCGTAAAGACAATGTTCTATACCCTATGGTGATGACTAGTGAATCAAGTCTTAAAAGCTAGCACGTGGCTTTCTAAGATCCAACTATTTGTTTTTTTTCCCAATCCAATGACAGAAGCATGAAAAAATTCAAAGAGCAAGGAAGCAAGTAGTCCAAATGGCTAACAGACAACATGAACCTCAACTTCCACCACCCTGTGACCAGAAGAACTAGATGGTCTGCGTATCACTACTGACTTATCTGAATGGGACCTCAATAGAAAGTCCTGAATAGACTGGGAGAAAAACTGTAGAACACAATGCAAAATCATAAAGAAACAGTCTGGCTGATGTGATAGAGATTTGTAAAATCCTTGAGACTGTGACCCTTAGACATCCTTGAAACGTGGGCCTGAATGTATGCCCATGGCTCATTTTTTAGCCAAATAATAGGAAAGCTTATACAGTGAGCAATAACACCAGGGAGGTATGAAGTCCAAAGAACAACCAACCTTAAAATGTAAAAAGAGCAGTTTTTGCCTTGGGATAAAGCTCAGGAGGCAGGAAGGGGCAGGAAAGAAAGAAAAATAGAAACAGAAAATAGAAAGTGGGAAGACTGCTGTTACAATGTGGAGATTACACCCAATATCATGGAATAAATTATGTATAAACTGTTGAATGGAAAACTAATTTGTTATCTAAACTTTCAGGCAAAGCATAGTACAAAGTTTAAAAATATTAAACCAGAAATTTCAAAAATATTTATCAATTCATTTAAAGTAACATGAACAACCCCATTGTGTGTTGAAATGAAAACATTACTCTTTCATAAAAGAATAAAATAAAACATTTTCCAGAGTAAAAATTAACTAGTAAGAAGAGTGACTTTGTTTTACATTCTGAAAATCTATAATAATATGCATTTACAATAGTTTCATTTGGAAATCCTGTTTGAACAGACTATTTCATTAATGATGGAAAAACAGCAAAGCAAAGTATCGATAGACAAAGATGCAGTGGATCCAAGTTGTACATAGGAGGAGGGGGCTTCAAATGTTGGTGGAAAAATTCCATTGTCTCTAAATTCCATTTGCCATGAACCTTTTTTCTCCCATGAACTTTTTGAAGCCCGCTCATATAAATCTAATCTCTTCTGAGTTTGCTTTTACACATGGCAGTTGGAAAGGGTTGCTTCTGCAAAAATTTTTATTACAGCATTTTGATTTTTCCAACACTTCAAAAAGTATATGCTGTCCAGTTAGGATTCAGGATGAGTGTACCGATGATCTTCTGAAAGGATTCTTATGAATTTAGATAAGCTTCCCTAAAATATAATAATTTTAGGATAATAATTTCCTAAAATATAATAATTTGACAAGACTAAGCATTTTGGCATCTACTTATAGGGACTTCTTGACTGATTCATGGAATCAGGGAAATCAGGAGTTGAGATAAAACTGAGAGGATGTCTAGAAAATTGACAGTGAGGGAGATTCTAAGTTTCTAGTCTCATGTCACAAAACAAGGTTGCTGTAGAATTAGGAACAGAACCCCAGATTCCTGCACATTTCAGAACATCATGGTTCTTTCCTAGTTAGCTGTTGATTTTTTGTTGTTTTTTCCTAAATATGCCCAGTGGCTGTGCCAAACACAACTGCCTTCATGTGAAAACATGCAATTAATGTAGATAAGTGAGCCAGGCGGTCGCATTGAAAAAGCTTCTTAGAATTATGAGCATGAAAAGGAAAGAGAGTCATAATTGGGAGGTGGGACCATGAGTCAAGGCAGTTCTCGACATGAGTTCCCTTACCTGTACTTCAACAGCAGTTTCAGTACCACTGAGCGGATGACAGGAGTCTTATCCACCACATCATCAAACGGAGACAGAGATTTTGTGTGCTCACGATATCCTTAAACCAGACAGAAATTGGTATCTCAGTGCACTTCACACACACAAAGATGAGGCAAAGGACTGAGTTGTGAGGCCTGTCAGAAGAAAGCAACTTACTTTGGGGGGCCTCTCGCAAGAGCTCCTTTTGAACAAAGAGTAGAGACAGCAGGGCCTCAATGACGTCCCTCTGAGGTGGAGTGTTGTCCTTGAAGCACATGGTGGAAACCACGTCTACAAAGAAGCTGTTGCACATGTGCCGGAACCGGGCGTGCTTCTCTATGGCATCCCTTAGGAATGGGGAAAAACATGGTCAAAGGACTTGCACAGTTCGCAAGACAGATGACTTGGGATTTGGATGGCATTTTGTTCCTATCTTAAAAGATAGGTTTCTTTACTCTGATTAGAACTGGCTTTCAAAACCATCACAACACGATACAGGCGGATCTCCCCTCAGGAACAAATGGATCTTTTAGGCAGCTATATTCTTGATGCCCCCAAGGTGTGTCAGAGAACCCATCCACTAGGCTCACCCTGTGCTCCAGTTCCAGGAGACACCAGAGGGCAGGAGAAGGGCAAGAAGCAGAGCAGGTACAGAGCTGGGCGGGGACCACTAAGTCCACAAAGCACCAGCTAATCAAACCACCTGGTGCCCAAAGCAGTTAGCCAGGAGGGCTGGTTCTACCTTCAGGCCATGGAACAAGAGGGGCACTTCTGCACCAGGAGGATGAGCTTATAGGGATAAACCAGTTGTGTCTACATTTACTGGGTCTCTTGGGATAACTTTATAACTTTTTGGTTCGTCGCTTTTGATTTTGCTTCTTCCAAATTTGTACAAATGCACATCTTGGGAAGAAAATAATTTTCAAACTACATATTTAGAAGGATATCCATAAATGACAGTGTCTCATGAAAGCTCTCTGAAGTTAGATTTTCTACCAGATGAAGGTGTTGGGGTGTGACTGTTATGTACTGTCAAATTGGTACAGACTTTAGCAACCCAACAACAGAATGGAACACTACCCAGTCCTATAATAAGAGTTGTACAAGCCCTCAATAAAATGATTTTAAAAAAAGGCGAGGGGAACCGATTATAAGAATCTAAATATAACCTTCTCCCTGGGGTATGGCAACAGAAAAGTGGGTGAAGGGAGACGTCAGACAGTGTAAGACATGACAAAATAATAATAATTTATAAATTATCAAGGGTTCATGAAGGAGGGAGGAACAGGGAGGGAAGGGGAAAAATAATTTGCGATACCAAGGGCTTAACTGGAGAGCAAATATTTTGATAATGATGAGGGTAATGAATGTATAAATGTGCTTGACAAAATTGATGTATATGTGGATTGTGATAGGAGTTGTATGAGCCCCCAATATAATGATTTTGAAAAAGTTAAAATAAAGTGTATGTTTTGGATTACTTTTTTTTTTTTTTAAGATAGCATACTTAGGAGAAAGGGTTTTACCTCTGCTCTTGTGAAACGGTCAGAGAGAAATTGTCTGGCAAGCCAAAAGAACACAAGGGGCATCTCATCTGCTCTGGGATGAGGCAGGTTCTTATGCATTCATGGCAGTAGATGTGCTCACATGGCAGGCATACAGGATCCTGTGCATCTCCCAGGCATTTAGGGCATGGCTGAACTCCAAACCTGTAACTTATAAAGGGTATAGATCAGTCCCGAGACAAAGCAAGTAACTATGATAAGCTAAAAATATAAACAAACCCAAATTCTTCTTTATGGATCTTCTTCCAGATATGTACCTGGTGAGGGTCTTGCTGGCCCGCTCCTTACATTCGCAGAGAGTAGTCATCACAGCTGCAAAAGGCCTGTAGGTCTTGATGTCAGAGTTCTCTTGTAGACACTAAATTGGAAAGACAGCAAGGAGGCATCTAAGCAGCATCAAATCTACCACTGTTTGTAGATAATTGATCTTATATATAGAAAATCCCAAGTATTCAGCAAGAAAACTACTAGAACAGGAAGAATCAGCAAAGTATCAAGGTATGAGATCAACACACAAAATTTAGTCAGATTCCTTTATATTAACAAAGAGAAATATTACAAGGAAATCAGGAAAACGGTATCATTGTGTGTAGCCACCCAAAAGATGGAATACTTAGGAGCACATTTAACTAGAGAAACAAAATACACAAATAAAACTACAAAATACTACTATAATAGACCAAAGAGATCTGCATAAATAGAAGAATATACCAAGCACATGGAAAGGAAACTTAACATTGTGGAAAAATTTTAATACTATCTAATTCAAACACAGATCTTCTGCAATTCTGGTCCTGACTAATGTCAACATACTTTTTATTGATAGGGATAAAAACCCAAATCTTCAGTTTTATATGGAAAGGAAAGACACCTTAAATAAGCAAATGACTACTAAAGAAGAACCAAGTAGGAAGGCCCACACTTCCCAATCCCAAACCTACTACATATTCTTTGTATTCAAAACCACCTGTTACTGGTACGACAACAGATACATAAACAAGCCAGTGGAACAAAATCGAGAAACTGAGAATAGAAATAAATCCATTTACCTCTGGACAGCCATCATTGACAAAGAGCTGAAAATCACTAAGTGAGAAAGAGATATTCTAATTTAACAGTGTTGATAAAACTGGTTATATATTTGGAGGACAATGACAAAGCTCACACCATATAGAAAAACAAAGATGAAAATGGAGCCATTTTTATCTTAAAACCTAAAACTATTCTTGGTCTCCTGAAGTAATCACTGAAGATAAGAGTGCTATAGCAAAGTGTGCTGAAGAAACCAGATGGTGCCTAGCTACCAGAACGGATAGCGTCTGGGGTCTTAAAGGCTTATCTTCAGACAGGCAGCCATCTAAGTGAAGCATCAACTAAGTCCACACGGAAGGAGCACACCAGCCTGTGTGATCAAGGATTGTAAATAATAAAATACAAATCTGAAGTAGGGAGTTGTATCTGAGCTTATATTGTGGACACCCAGTAGAGTAGTGGTGTCAATTTGGGACTTGAGAGGATTAAGAGTGAAGGGGTGGACTCTAGTCTGTCAATCAGATCATAGCCAATGAGGCCTCTGTGTGGGCAGGGCCTTCTGAGAATTATGGGAACTCCTGTATTTTCTTCCTTGGAGGTGGGAGACATATACTCTCTCTCCTCACTCACTGCGAGACATCCCTGAGGAGAAGTCACATGGACCTACCCTGATGCAGCCCTCGAAGCTGGAGAAGCTATGTGGAAACCCCTTTCAGTGCTGAGATGCTTACAACACCACTGAATCCAAAGACTTTCGACTCACTGGCCTGTGATCATCCTGCATTCGGCATCAGTGCATGTGTTTCGTGAGTCTGAAGAGGACTTTATAGATTGGTATCTCTGATGCATGCTGGACCTGATCTGGTTTTCAACATTTTCTCTATTTTCATGTGTGTGTATGTTTGTTCCTATTAAGGTTTGTCTCAGATGTGTTATGTCATTGGAGTCACCCTCTTGAATTTGTGTTACATGTTTTTCTGGTTTTTGGTATATGAAACCAAGGATTGATGAATCTACTTATAGAGACAGCAAGTAGAAAAAGGGTTTCTGCGTGGGTGGGATACAGAAGGGGATAAAAGACAATGTCAAGGCATACAGGAAGGACAAGAATGTTTGAAATCTGTGGTAGCAAATGTAGAATTCTGCTTCATATGAATGAACTATGGAATTATATATATATATATATATAAACTTCCAATTTTTAAAATTGTAAAAAAATTAAATGGAAACAGGCTTCAAAAATTAAAAACATAGCTGAATGATTAAGTTGTATGATATGTGAAAAATTGAAGTATTTAAGAGCAAAAATGTAACTCTCAGGACTAGTATATTTTGCCTGACCCAATCAAGGATACTTTCAACTGCTTCACATACATATGAAAGATGGACAATAAATAAGGAATACTGGGGAGAATTGATGCATTTGAATTACGGTATTAGTGAAGATTATTGAAAGTACCATGGAATGCCAGAAGAACAAAGAAGTCTATCTTGGAAGAAGTACAACCAGGATATTACTTAGTAGCAAGAATGGGGAGACATCCTGTGTATACTTTGGACATGTTATCAGGAGAGACCTGTCCCTGGAAAAGGACCACATATTTGGTAAAATAAAAGGTCAGAAGAAAGAAGAAACAACAAAATGGATTAACACAAGGCCTGCAACAGTAGGTTCAAACAAAGTAATAATTGTGAGGATAGTGTGTGACCAGGCCATGTTTCCTTCTGCGTGGACAGGGTTGCTGTGAGTGTGACTCAGCACCATCTAACATTCTTGTATATGGTTGCTTGAACATAAGCAAGAAACAGGAGGATTCTAAATCTAGGCAATAGATTTAAAAGCAGAAACACATTTTTGGGGGGAATTTTAAGGGGGAGCATGATGTTTGCCTAGGTATGTTTATATTGTATATACTCACAGGCAATAACAGCTAAAGGAAAGGCCTCTGCTATTCCTAGTTTGCCAGTACTATTTTCTTTTTCAAATTATGGACCTGTGTGTGTTGACATCTATGGAAGGCTTTCTCTGCATCGTTAGAATTGATCATACAGAGTTTAATTTTCAATCTGATGTGTAACTCATGATGGTTTCTGCAAGTTTAAAACCATGCTAAACTTTACCTAGTTAATAATTCAGGCCTCTCTTATTTTTAAATAAGAATGATCAGTCTGTGCTTTTCTCTTCTGGGTGAAAGAGATGACCGAGTAGCTAACTGGTTTCTCATGTCATGTCCACAGGTTGCAATGAGTAGAGTCCACCTTTGGCTCTGGGAGGCCACCACTGGGAAGGGTGGTTACACCCATGGTGACTTTTTCTGCAGAGGCACTTTATAAGGGTGTGGGAGGGCAGAGGCCTCTCTGTTTCCTATCTAGGGGAGCTGACAGTTCCAGGGAGCTGCCCTCCGAGGCCCAGTGGGGTTTGTTCCTCCAGTGGGGTTTACTCCTCCTTTCCAGTGGCTTCCCAAGCATCTTCTTGCCCCTTGGTACCCGTTCTGCATACACTTAATTGGAGGGCATCCTATGCCAGCAACTGACGCTTCAGTGACGCACTCTGATTAAGAACCAGAGAGGGCGTGTCATTACACACTTAACATGGAAGGAGCGGGCAGCTCTGGGGCAAACCACATTGCGCTGCACTTCCAGATGGCCATGTCCAGAGCTGAGAGGGAGCATGCACGTAGAGGCAGGTCGTGGAAGGAATGAAGCAAGGCCAGGCACTCACCTTGTTGAGGGAGGCAGTACAGTCCATCACCAGCGAGCGCAGCTCTGGGATCTGGCTCTGGGTCCCCAGGAGCACGTGCTCCACGAAGAGGGAAATGGAAAAAATGCGGTTCCACTGGGTCCTGTGCAAAGCAGGGGTCACTCTCTCAGTTCTGAGGACAACACCTGAGACTGCCAGAGGGGAGGACAGCCCTGGAGCCAGGCAGGGAGTTCAGAGAAAGAACAGGACCTCAGGATTGAGGGACAGTGGGAGAGAGCACTGGCCTCTGGGTGCACCCGTGGGTGCACTCAGCAGCACAAGCCTGTGCTTCACCCGCAATGCTCCCCACCCAGCCTTTAAGACATCCCATGTCTCAGGGATAATCTCCCAGGAAGTCAGTTTCATTGTCAGTCCCCCTCCACCTATCGTTTGGGCTGAGTGTCCTTCTGTCACAGCATTGTTCCCACAGGGCCATCATGGTCTGCTGACTGCCTACCCCTGAGACACAGCGATGCCTGAACATGCCCTCCCCTTCCTTTGGGCCTCTGCCATTTGATGGAATGTCACTGGTCATAGGAGCTGGTGCCGGGCAGTGAGGAGGGAGAGCCTTTCCCTGGCTGGGCCTGCTGCTCTTGCTTACAGCGTGCTGAGCTCGTGGGGGCTGGCACCCAGGCCTCACCTGAGATCCCTGACAAGCGCTGTGGTCATGTTTCCACTGCCTCGCATGTGCACCTCAGAACACAGCAACTCCAGCGGTGTCGACAGGTCCTTCACCGTCTGCAGCCAGGCCTGGGGGGTGGGCTGTAAGGTGTCCCTCGTCAGCAGCTCAACACAGGCCATGGCTGCAAGCGCATCCAGCGTCTGCACAGATGGATGGAGAACAGGCAGTGACTGAGGAGCCCCTCCCCCGACCTCCCCATAACCCTGAGGCCCTGCTGTTAGCCCAGAGTGTTCTCGGCTCCAGATTCATAACTGACTTGCTCATTGGCCTGGGATACAGTACGTGTTAGCTCTGTGTGATATTCTCAACATCTCTTACTACACTGACATCTGTGCCCCGTGCCATCTCCCTGTGGGACCTGGCCCTATAAGCTCGTCTCTGGGTGCCCTAAATGGTTAAGTGCCGGACTATGAACTGGAAGGTGAGCAGTTCACATCCCCTCTAGGTCCCAAGAAAGTAAGGCTTGGCGGTCTGCTGCTCAAAGGTTAACCCACATGGAGTCGCCATGAGCCAGATTCTACTCAACAGTATCTGAGGACACCCTGTAAACTTTCCATGCCCAGGGTGGGGTCGACCTCTCCCACTCAAGAAGGCCGAGCCCTTGGCCTCCAAGCTCCTCTGTGTGCCCATGAGAGCCGTACCATCTCATACTCAGGCAGGCGGTGGCTCTCCACTGCTTCTGTCAGGCTGTCTAGGATTTGCGGACAGACAGCCAGGATCCGAGAGACGTTCTGCAGCCGACTCCGGAAGTGCTGATAGGCAAGGTGCACCCACGGCAGGGACATCTCGTCCTCTGGCCTTGCTGACACCGCTCTCAGCTGGCCCATGCAGGACCACAGAGCCAGCTGGAGAAACTGGAGAACAAGCAGTGTTTACGTGACAGACAGCCCTTTCCCTGCCTTTGCATCCAGTCCACACGCCACAGGTGTCACACTCATCCCCCAGTTGGTACTGACCTGTAACTCCTGCTCCGTGCTCACACGCATGGTCAAGAGAAGGAAGTCCTTCAGGTACCAGTGAAGCAGTGTTTGCTGCTGCTCTCCCCCGAGTCGAGCGAGGAACTGGCCCAGAGGAGTTTGCTGGAAGATTGCCACTAGCTTCTCCGACAGTCCTGCCGAGGAAAGCAGAGCATGGCTGCCCTGCTCTTGCTCAGGGAGCAGGGACTCTCTGAGTCAGGACAGTCCTCAGAGAGGAGTGCGCGGGCTGGCGTTATGGAGAAGGAAAGGGATGTTCACGTCCAGATACTTTAGGCAGTGTTCTAGTGGAATAGCAAGTACACTCAGAAGATGTGACAGAGTTCTTACCTACCCAGAAAAATAAGCTCATTGCCAAGTATTGTGACCTGCTGGTCATTTAAAGGTAATTCTGTATATAAGAAATAAGATTTTTCCAAAATGCTGTGTCGTAGTTGTGTTTCCCAGAAGGACTGCGTTCAGGTGCCTGGCAGGGTGAAGTGCCCCGTCCGGGCTGTGTGTCAGCAGTTACTCTGACAGCTCATTGGAGGGAAGATGGTGCTGAGAAAGGTCCCACTGGGAACATCTGCTCAGTCCTGTCACCTCCTTGCCAGAGCCTTTGATGGGGAATGGCCCACTTGTGATAGGGAACAGGCTCTCTTCCTGTTGGCCATGTCCCATTTTACCTCCTCCCTGGCCACCGCATGACAAAAACCCATCCAAGAGAATCCCTTGTCCACGGGACCTCTGATCCTTACTGGAGCCAATTTCACTAAATGAACACTCACAGTGTAGCAGCCAGATATCACTGGCTTATTGTAAGACAGTCTGCAGTGAGTAAAAGAGTGATTTGCCTGCCTGCCTGTGTGTCCATCAGTCTCTCTGGAGGTGGCCTCACCTTCAGCATCGGTGATGTATTGAGCCTGGACCCACAGCTCCTCCAGGTAGTCCTTGATTCTCCAGCTAAATGGGACGCTGTTGTCTGAAAGCTTCATGTTGTTTTGTACCACGATGCGGGACATCTCGCTCTGAGAGCTGCAGGAGCCACAGGAGGACAAAGCATATGATCAGTGGTGGTATGTCACTCAGGACAGGACAAGATCCATAAGTGACACCATTGCTTTCAATCCTCAAAGCCAAGGGACTTCAAATAGATCCCGTTGGTCTACTTCTCTTCATATGGCTGAGAGATTCTGTCTGAGGAACCATGGGACTGCCTTCATGTGATCCCTTTGCTCTACAAACACACAGAAAAACAAGTCACCACCTACGTCTCTGGCAAAACCAGGATTCTTGTGTCCTCTGTTGTAGGTGCCATTGACCAGTTTATACTCATAGCGACCCCATGCCACAGAGCAGCACCACCATAGGGTTTTCTCAGCTGAAGTGATTATGGGAGCAGATTGCCACATCTTTGACTTGCTGAGTTCACTGAGTGGCTTCACGTTACCATCCTTTAGTGGCAGCTAAGCACTTAGCCATTGTGCCACCAGTAGTACCTTCTATCACCTAGCCCCATGCTTCCCTTCCTCAAGCACAAAGACATGTCGCTTTTATGGTGTGTTTTCTCCAACATGGTCATGCATAGCTCTTGTCTTCCATGTAAGTGTTCACACTTGGTATTTGGAATCCTGCTTGGTCAGATGTTCTTTAAATACCCTGAAGCCTAGAATAGAAGCCCTTTGAGGCCCAAGCAGGAAGTTTCTGGCCCCTTGATGAGACTCCGGGGTCCGGTGCATGTGTGGTGCCCACCTTGAGTGTGGGCCAGGGAGGAAGCAACATTCCTACATATCCTGGGCTGTTTATGAAGCAAGTACAAACCTTGAACTCAAATGAGTTCTCTGAAAGCTAGGAAGCCAGAGATTGAAACAGGGATTTCTTAGAATGTTAGTAAATTCCCTTTTGCCATTGACTGTATTGCCATAATCTTTTAAGCTGGAAAAGGAGTAAACTTAAATGTGATTTTGAAACAGATCATTATTTTCATCAAATACATGAGAGAGCATCTCAAGATTACTGCAAAGCTATGATTTTTCCACCTTCCCTTAAAAGTTTTCTGCTCACCGTATGTTATTTTTCATGGTAGGTATCTGGAGAAGCTTTATGTCCCTGAAAATAAACATCCAGAGATCTCTTGCCCAGGATGGAAAATCAGGACTCATTAGCAGCTCGAGGTTGCCATCTCTGTCGATGAAAGATATCATACTGGCCAGCTGAGGGGTCACTGCCTTCTGGATCCGCTTCCAAAGGGTGTGCCTGCAGCACAGAACAGAAGACAACCTGGTTACAGTGCCATCGGAGACAAGGTAACCCAGTACCAAGTAAATATGGGGAATAGGTCACTTTAATACAGTATACCAGTAGTGGGAGAGATGGTGGCTCTGTTAGAGTGCAATTGAGGGAGACAGGACAGCAGCCAATACAGTATAACCGATGAGAAAGAGGGTTGCCCTGTTACATGTCAGGAAAAGTAAACAGGACCCATGTCTTACACTACATGCAAAAACTAACTCAAGAGGAATTAAGTACCTAAATACAAAACCTAAAAATATAATGACCATCAATCAAAAATAGGGGCAAACTTAGATGACCAAATATGTGGCAGAAATACACTATCAAAGATAACCAAAAACAAATAAAACAATACAAGACAAACTGGAGGACTGAGACCTCCCCCAAATTAGACACTTACATACATCACAACATTTCACCAAAAGAATAAAAGGAGAATCCACAGACTGGCAAGAATTTTTTGGAAGCGACATTACAGTATAAGGAACTAATCCATAAAATTTATAGGAAATATCTTAGAAATAAAATGAAAAATAATCCAATTAAAAACTGGCAGAGAACATGAACTGATCTTTCACTGAAGAAGACATTCAGGTGGACAACAAACATAAAGAAATGCTCATTAATCATTCAAGAACTGCAAATAAAAAAAATGAGACCTCGTCTCACGTCAGTATTAATAGCAAAGTTCAAAATAGAAGAACAAATTCTGGTGAGGGTGTGGAGAAAGTGGGAACTTACACACTGCTGATGGGACTGTCAAATGGTCCAATGCTTCATCACAAAGCTGGACACAGAAATACTATACGGCCCAGCACCCTCAATACTTGGTATATATGAGTATCCTAGAGAAACAAGTGCTACAATAGGAATAAATACACGTACACCCATATACACTGCAGCACTATGCATGATGCCAAAAAGATGGAAGCAACCTAAATGGCCATCAGTGGAAGAGTTGAAAAACAAACTATGGTATAGGTACACAGAGTAATACTATATTGTGTTAAAGACAAATAATGAATCTGTGAAACACGTCATGGATAAACCTGGAGGACATTATGCTAAGTGAAATAAGTTAATTATAAAGTGACAAATACTGTATGAGACCACTATTATAAAAACTTAAGGAAATATTTTATACTAAATGACGCATTTTTTGATGGGCACTAGGCATGGGAGAGAAAGAGGGTAAATTACTAACTAGAAGGTTTTGTTAGTTTGGGCAGACTAGAGAAACAAATCCACAGAAACTTGTATGCATATAAGAACGTTTTATTAAGGAGTATGTGTACATTAAGAAAGCACCGCCAGGGTGGGCCAAATCGGCCCATGGGCCATCACTGGCAGGTCCTTGGGATAGGTACGTCTTCGACTTGTGGGAATGGGCAACATGATTTTGTGAAGAGACTCTACGGTTTTCCCTTCGATATGCTGTGTACATCACTCTACATCTTCACTAACATTTTGGATGGTAACATTTTGATTAAGTATGTTTTTCATTTGTTACTGATAAGTCATATTCCATCTTGTGAATCTGCCTTTGGAGGGAGAAGGTAATGCTTGTCTTTTTATTATTGATATATTTTAGTCATTTACATTTTGACACAGTCTATACCAAATACTTCTGTCATTTCTCTGGGTTATAAACATTCTCTGGTAGAGAGGTTTGCTGTGCTCCCTTTTAATGGTGACAGCTACCCAACAAGGAGATTTCTAATTTAAGAACAAGATAAACATTGGCTTTTAGCTGCATTTTATGTTCTTGGTAATTTTACAGCTTTTTGTCTTTAGTTTTATAGCTTTAATATATGTATTTTCCCCTCATACTTTTTTGTTGTCGCTTATTCCTAGCTACTGTATTTTCTTGTTGTAGTGTCTAATAATATCTTGCTTCTGTGGTATTTCCCAATTAGTTGTATTCTTTTGGACATAAATTATGTAGCCGTCTACTTTATTAAGTTACCGTACTCTTTTTTCTTCTGAGCAGGCAAACCTAATACTTGGGAGATAGCATTTCATGGATACACAAGATTCTAAGGAATAAAAAAATGCATCAGCTTCTCAAATCACTGTAAAAAAAAGAGAAAGAAAGAAAGCATCCCAACCCAGTGCTGTCCAAGCCCTTAAGTTCAACATTAGCCTATATGTCCAACACTGATCTATAAAGTCCTCCTCAATATCACATAACACATGCAACTGCAGGAGGAAAAATGAATCAGTTCGCGTGTAAGCATCTCAGTGCTGGCAGGGGTCTCCACATGGCTGCTCCAGCACTCAGGGTTATATCAGGGTAGGTCCATGTAGCTTCTCCTCTGGGATGTCTTGCAGGAAGTGAGCCTTGCCAGGTGAAGCAGGGAACTGGCTAAGGCAGCCGCACCCTGGTCCGACCATCAGAGAGCAAGACAAAGGCAAGGCTCACCAAGCCATTTATCTCTCTGCTCTTCAATTAATCTCACATGTGTTCATCGGCCAGGTTGGCACAATAAACCTTAATTACCTCAAAAGTAGACATTTATTAACCTGGGAGAAAAAGTCAGAAGGAGGGAGGTCAGGAAAAAAGGGGGAAGGGGAAGACACTGGCAACAGTGCAGTAGTTCAAAGCAACAGAGGTAAATACTGTTATGTCCACAATCCTGCATTAATGATGATCTACAAGTGGGTAGATATACAGGCTGAATGATCATGGGAGGGAGAGTGGGACTATACCAAGGAATATATACATAGATTTGAAAGATATTTCTACATATGTAAATATCTATGCTGCAAATAGGCCTGTGAATTGATGGGAACACAGTTATGAAAACAACAGACATGACCAAACATCACTGGTCCTGGAGTATCAGAAAAGTCTAGATGGATACAAAGTAATAATTGGTTCTTATAAGCTGGTGAGCAGCCATCTAAGGTACAACTACTGATCTCTCATGCAAAGCAAAGAAAAAGATATCTGGAAGCACTTAGTCCACTGGACTAGCGGACCACACCAAAATCGGTCTCTACTATCTGGAGACCAAAGAACTAGATGGTACCTAGCTATCACTACTAATGGCTCTGAGAGGGATCATATCTGAAAGCCCTGGATGTGAATGGAAGAAAAAATATGAAATAAAGCTTAAAACTTGGGAGAATTCCCAAGGCCTACTGAGAAAATGAAGCATGTTCAGGATCAAAGCAGTCACTTGATTTTAGGGAAAAGATTGAACTGGAGAAATGCAGAGACAAGAACAGTGTAAGGTCAAGCTGGCTGGGGGAGGACCAGGAAGAGCAGTTGAGCATTGTTCAGTTGTACCTTCAGACTTTGTGGTTGTGAGAGATTAGAGTATAAAAACTACAAAGATTTGTGTGTTTAACCCCAGCAGGGCAGCAGATCGGAGTTCAAAAAACAAAGGGATGGTGAGGGGAACTAGTCACCAAAGTCTTAGACTCACCCAGGGCTGACATCAAAGACAGGGGGATAAAAGGGGCACGGTTCTGAGCACTGGATACAGATATGCTCAGACTTTTCCAAAGACCACCAGTGAGAGCAGAGACCAAGTCAGAGCAGAGACCTAGGGACTGAGAGCTCAGTGCTGCAGCCAGAGCAGTCAGTGACTGGTGGGCCTGAGACAGTGACAGCAGAACAGGAGAGTGAAAATGCAGAACTTGGAAAATGTGAAGAAAATCCATAAAGCATAACCAGGGAAAGAAAGAATTTCTCGGCTCAAGGTTCATCTGACAACATTCCCTCAGAATGGATAGTTAGGAAGGAAAATAAGTAAAATAGGAGTCCCAGTGATCTAGTGGGTTTTGTGTGGGGCTACTAACCTCAAGGTGAGCAATTGAAACCTATCAGTCACTTCCAAGGAGAAAGATGAGGCTTTCTGTTTCTATAAAGATTTACCGCAGTGGTTCTCAACCTGTGGGTCATGACCCCTTTGGGGGTTGAATGACCCTTTCACAGGCATCGCCCGATTCATAACAGTAGCAAAATTACATTTATGAAGTAGCAATGAAAATAATTTTGTGGTTGGGGGGTCACCACACCATGAGGCACTGCATTAAAGAAGCGTGGCCTTAGGAAGGTTGGGAACCACTGATTTATTTCCTTGAAAACCAAAAAGGAGGCCATTGTTCTATAAGCTTGCTTTGAGTTGGAATCAACTTAAGGTAGGGAGCTCTTGAGTTAGCACCCCTAACCCCACCCAACATGGAAGCAGAGTAACTCCTATGGTAACACAGTCATCATGAATAAGCTCCGACTTTTGGTTTGATGGTCGCATTCTCCACTTCTTCCTCCTAAATCCCACAGAGGCCTATGCCTGAAGCCAATTGAGGCCTTTGTGAGAGAAGCTGTACCTGGAAGGGTCTCACAAGAGATAGCCAGCCAATGATTGAGTCACTGCTCTAAAAAGAGACCATCAATCAGAGGTGGGTGCACCTTCATCTGGGACCCAGGGCACTCTCTTCTTTCTCCATGGCATGTGACCTCTTAGAGATCATTGAGGCTTAGTTCTGAGGGAAGGTTCAAAGTTTTACAGTGAAAAGATCTTTCCAGGGTTCTCTTGTTGAGGTTCCCATTACTTAACCCAGCAGGCCTGGCGAGATGATTTCTATTCCCTCTCTGCATGTCACATTTTTAGTTTAATGACCTAAAATATAAAATAGCACCTATTTTAGAGATTTACGACAAGCTAGTCAATGTTCACCATCCTACAAGACACTTGTTCTCTTTATTATTAAAAATTGTAAACTCACATAAAAGTAGAGATCAGAGTAAATAGCCCCTTAAAAAGCCACCACCCATATTTGTTCTGAGCTCTTTCAGGAAAATAGCCCCCCCAAATTTTGAATACTGAGTGTTTCACAAAGAAGTGTCTCCCCACGCTTCCCAGGTTGGGAGAAGATGTGGGCAGGAGAGCGCACCTCTGTGGCCACCATTGAGCCACATCCATGTTTCCTCAACTCTCTGTACCTGAACGTGCCCGCCTCCTGGAGGGCATCCTGATTGGAGGCTTCCCGTACTACCCACTCCTTCTGATTGTACATGGTCTCTTCCTGCTTCTTCAAGAGGAAGTAGAGACGGTCCTTGAAGACCTTCAAGAAAGAGGCTGTAAGGAAGGAGAGGACACACCCAATTAACAGACCCTACAGGCAACGAGTTGTGAGCTCTGAAAGACTTTCCGTCCTCCTCTGTCAGTAGGTCAGACGGCTGTTGCATCTGCTAGTCCAATTCCAGAGCAGACTCCCAGATTCCCTCTGAGTCAGCTGCTCCTGGGAGCCCCAGAGGACGGAAAGGGCTCCCCACACACAACTGAGGAAGAACCCACAAATGGACAGAGGATGGGAAATAGACACAAGTTTGACACAGTTCATTTCTATGCTGCCAATATATCCATGAGTCTATACAGAATACAGGGGGTAGAGTTAGGAAAACTTTTTAGCTATAACCAAACACCTTGAGGGGGATGACTCAGTGGGCCTGAGGACACAAGACAATGGTCTGGGGGAAACCAAAGTCAATTGGCATAACCGTTCAGGATGACAATATTCTACATAGTTTGTTATCAGCCATCCAAAATGCAGCTAAAGGTTTTTCCCATTCCGAGCAAAGAAGGGTGAAAAAAAATAGAAGATCAATTAGATGAATGGATCATTTGAACATTAGCTTCCACTGCTCTGGGACAAGAAGAGCTGGATGGTACCCAGCTCTGCCAACCATGCTGAGGGAGCTAGAAGGTCCTGGATAGAGAGAAAAATGTGGAAAACAAGTCAAAATCACTTTTGAAAAAGGCCATGCTTGTTATTATCTCTGCAGGTCTGTCTAAATAAGATAGGCTGGATGAACAATCTGGAGGAGAAAACAACGGGACCAACGGTTCTAGGTGGACATGGGAGAGAGGGAGGTGGGAGGGAAATGAAGTGGTGTTAACAAACCCAGGGACAAGGAAATAACAAGTGATCCAAATTGGTGGTAAGGAGGATGTAGGAGGCCTGGTAGGATGTGATCAATAGTAATGTAACAGAGAGAAATTACTAAAACCCAAATGAAGGCTGAGCATGATAGTGGGACAAGAGGAAAAGTAAAAGGAAATAGAGGAAAGAGCTAGGAGCCAAAGGGTATTTATAGAGGTGTAAATAAAGGCATGTACATCTGTAAATATATCTATATATAAGGATGGGTATAGATCTACATGCATATATTTATAAGTTAAGTAATAAGTTAACAGATGGACATTGGGCATCCACTCAAGTACACTCTCAGTGCAAGAATACTTTGTTCTATTAAACTGGAATTCCATGCTCACCTTGCCGACACGATCACAGAAGATAAAGTGGGTGCATAAGCAAATGTGAAGAAAGCTGATGGTGCCCGGCTACAAAAGATATAATGTTTAGGGTCTTAAAGACGTGAAGGTAAACAAGCGGCCATCTAGCTCCGAGGCAACAAAGCACACATGGAAGAAGCACACCAGCCTGTGTGATCATGGGGTGCCGAAGGGATCAATTATCAGGCATCAAAAAAAGTATCACTGTGTGCATACCTCCCTGATGAGATCGCTTCAGACAAATGGGTGCATAAGCAAATGTGGTGAAGAAAGCTGATGGTGCCAGGCTATCAAAAGATATAATATCTGGGGTCTTAAAAGCTTGAAGGTAAACAAATAGTCATCTAGCTCAGAAGCAACAAAGCCCATGTGGAAGAAACACACCAGCCTGTGTGATCATGAGGTGTTGAAGGGATCAGGTATCAGGCATAAAAGAACAAAAAACCAAATCATTGTGAATGAAGGAGAGTGCAGATTGGGGACCCAAGACCCATGTGTAGGCAACTGGACATCCACTTACAGAAGGGTTGCAGGGAGGAGACAAGCCAGTCAGGGTGCAGTGTAGCAACAATAAAACATACAACTTTCCTGTAGTTCCTAAATGCTTCCTCGCCCCCACCCCCCTCTATCATGATCCCAATTCTACCTTATAAATCTGGCTAGACCAGAGGATGTACACTGGTACAGATAGGAACTGGAAACACAGGAAATCCAGGACAGATGATCCCTTCAGGACCAAGGCTGAGAATGGCAATACTGTGAGGGTGGGAACCTATTACCAGGATTACATATAACCTCCTCCCTGGGGGATGGACAACAAAAAAGTGGATGAAGGGACACATTGGACAGTGTAAGATATAACAAAATAATTTATAAATTATCAAGGGCTCATAAGGGAGGGAGGAGAGGAGAGGGAGGAGAAAAATGAGCTGATGCCAAGGGCTTAAGTGGAGAGCAAATATTTTGAGAATGATGAGGGCAATAAATGTACAAATGTGCTTTACACAATGGATGGGTGTATGGATTGTGATGAGTTGTATCAGCCCCCAGTAAAATGATTAAAAAAAGAAAAGAAAAAGGCCATGCTTGTTAGTGATGGAAACTGGTGTAACCTCCAAGACTGGCCCTTTGTAGCCCTCTATGTCTGGGACTGAACTCACCCCTGTGGTTCAATGTTCAGCCAAACAATAAACAGGTATGGAAGGTAAACATCAGGTGCATGCTTTAGAATCATCAGCCATTTGAGACCAAATGGGCACTGTTTTCCCAAGGACACAATTCAGAAAGCAGGAAGGGTTAGCACAGGAGGAGGACTAGAAACAGGAAGCAGAGAAGGAATTGGGGTAAGTGATGTTACTTTGTAGAGATAGTAATCAATGACATGAAACAAGTAATAATTTTTTTTTCTTCCACAGGTGTTTTATTTTTTCATTATGCGGTCACAAGTAATAATTTTTAAAGGAAAACAGATTTACTCTACAAAATACCACCCCACTCACAAATAAGATAAAATACAAATAAAAACAGAAGAGTTCACTCTGGATATAGACAGGAAGAGAGGGGTGAGGGCCATACCTCTGAATTCATCTTCTTTGTTTAAGAGGCTGAGAAGGATCTCTACTCTCCTTGTATTGCGTGGAAAGTGCTCGTCCTGGTCTCTGAGCATCCCCACAGCACTCTGCACACAGCTGCTCAGGAGTCTGCTAGTGTCCAGGACCTGTAGCCATAAACACAATTCCGTGAGATGGCATCTCAAGGTCAACATGCAGGAAGCACAGGTGATTTTCCATGTATAGATGATGCTGGTGACCCATAGCTGCTCCCGAGGGTCCTCCCACGTCCCCTGATCATTAGGGACTTGGTCAGGACAGAGCACAGCTAACTGGGAGAACTCAGGAAACTCTGAGTGCCAGGATTTCACCTACAGTTGATACCAGTGCCAAAGGGAGTCGTGGAGGCTCCATGGTTCGGCACTAGCTGCAAACCATGAGCTCAATGGTCCATGTCCACCAGCTGCTCCTTAGGAGAAGAGACTTGGCGACTTGCTCCTGTAAAGATTTTGGCCTAGGAAAGCAAGCCTGTGGGGGCAGTTCTACCCTGTCCTGTGAGTCTGAGTGGACCTGACAGCACTTAAAACAGCAGTGCTGCTAACACCAGTCATCATGAGTCCACTCTTAGTCCACGTGTCCCCATGTGTAACAAGATAGAATAGCTCCACAGGGCTTTCAATGGCTGGTTTTCAGATCCCCACGGCTTCTTCTGAGGCTGCTCTGCATGGCCTGGAAACTCCAGCCTTTCAGTTAGTAGCCACATCCCCATTACCATTTGGCATCCTCCACGGACTCCCACTATCTGGAGTAGAGGGGAAAAGGAGGGTCCCCCAGCATGGCCCAGGGGGCCCTGGAGGACTGGTGCTTACCTCACTGCTTCTGGGCCCAGAGGCTGCCCCCTCCACCTCAGCAGAGCTGTCCATTTCCATTTCCACCTCTGCTGTGTCCCCAGGCCCTTTCATCTCTGTCTCCATCGCCTCCTCCTCCTCATGGTCCTCTGCCCTGTGTCCCATGTCCACTGCAATGGAAGCAGAGACAATCAGGTTACGATGCAGACAGGGACCTCAGCAGCACTTCCAGTGAGTGCACGTGCTTAGCACATGCCCTGGCTGGCCAGAGGGATCCCCAGATGAGGCGATGTTTTCCATACAGACAGGACACAAGTTGAGTTCACCCACTCAGGGTGGCTCCCCCCTTCCGCCTCCCAGGGCTCTGTCAGAGGAGCCAACCAAACAGACACCTTCCATAGGGCTCTCCACAAACATCTCCGAGGCCAGTGACACGTCCCCTGTGCCAGCCTTGGGAACAGGATAGGGGGCTGTGATCACTCACTGGTCAGATAGGTCAGCTCAGCAAAGGTTTGAGCTGCTGCTACAGGGAAAGTGCTGGGAGCCAGAGGGTACCGAGGCTGGGTATCCTGTTGGCCGGCACCCACGGTGTACAGCTGCCCCCACAGCACTCCCCGTCGGGCCACATCCACTATTCTGGGTCCCCAGAACCTCCACTCAGCACTCACCCTCAGGCCTGTTCTGTGGAGCAAAGAGCTGGCTGATGGAGACATGCTGCAGTTCGGTCACGTCGGAAACCATGGCTGCTGACCTGTGGAGGTCGTCGATGTGCAGGCACTGCCACAGCCCTGGGAGAGAGAAAGCCCGGGGTCCTCTTGTCGCTTAAATACTCTGCTGCTGAGGGAGGGGCTCCTGTCCTCCATGGAAACCCCTCAACGTGCTCACATGGAACCCACCTGGGCACGCCGGGCCATGGGAGTCGGCGTAAAGTATGTGATGCTCTTCTGGATCTGATGATATTAGCCAGTGTGTAATAATAAATGGGAGGGAGACCCTGCAAATGTTTGTCCCCCCATTACTATTTTTATATAATTATTACAGTAAACTGCTATGCTACTGCTTGTGGATTGCCAATTTTCTTATGGGATAAATAGTGGATGGCCCACTCCTCAATTAAAGTGGAAGGTTTTCAGATAGCATTTCTCCCAGTCCTCAGTAAAATGAAAAACAAACAAACAAATCAATGCATTCAAAATAGTACTAGCAGGAATATCTTTCCTGAATTACTCATATATTAAAAATGTGAGGAAATGAGAGAACAATCAAGTGTTTATGTAGCAGCAAAATACAGGAAATTCTGTGTGTAATAACATAAAGTCCAGAGATCAAGGTTGGTTTTTTTTGTGTTTGTGTTTTTGTGTGTGAGTAATTATTGGTAGGAAATGTACCTGCGTCTAAAGAGATTCTTGAGGTTAACATTCTAATCTTACACTTGTACAGCATGGGATCAAATTAGAAATAATTTTTTAAAACTTTTATGAAATGTATTTACTAATACTTTGGTCTTACCTCCCTGGAATCCCACATAATACGTTCTACTTCCCATCCGGGACAACTTTGTGATGAAATAGACCAGGGCACTGCCCTTCTTTTCCTGAATCTTGTTGATCTCATTGATGACAGAATACCTATTAAAAGATCAAACAAACAAACAAACAAAAACCAAACAACATCAACATTGTGAAATGTCTGAAGGGTGTCCCAGTAGTTATTATGTTCAATATCATGTCACCTTCTGACATTTAGTTTCTTTGGAGGTGAGGGGGTCTCTTTTATTTTTAACTTTGAATAAATTTCAACCTCCCTCATTCTTCTGTACTTCCAAAATAAACGTAGGTGCTCATCCAATCAGTTCATTGTCTTTGCTCCTGTGCTCTGAAGAGGCTTTCATTTATCAACGAGAGACACTGCCTCCCCATCTGTGGTAGACTTGCCCTGATGCCACTAAGTGGAGGCCTAGCCAAGCTTTCCATTTCAGGAATAAGATTCTATGGGCATATGATTCCCTTATACCACCCAGATCCAGTCCTGAAGTAGGGTTTCCAATGCTTGAAGAGGTGCAGAAATTACTTTATCTCAGAGATAAGGAACCATTGGAGTTCCTTTTATTGTTGTTAGATGTTGTTGAATCAGTACCACTGATAGCAATCCTATATACAACAGAATGAAACACTATCTAATCCTTGCCATCCTCACAATTGTTCTTCTGTTTGAGCCCATTGTTGCAGCCACTGTGTCCATCCATCTTATCGAGGACCTTCTTCTTTTTCACTGACCTGCTATTTTACCAAACATGATACCCTTCTCCAGGGTCTAGTATCTCCTGACAACAGGTCCAGAGTACATAAGACACTATCATTGCCTCTAAAGAGCATTCTGGCTCTGTTTCTTCCAAGACAGATTTGTCTGTTATTTTGGCAGTCCATGGTACTTTCAATATTCTTTACCAGCACCACAATTCAAATACATTGATTTTTCTTTGGTTCCTCTTATTCGGTGTCCAACTTCTACTTGCATATAGGGTGATTGAAAATACTGTAGCTTGGGTTAGGTGCACCATGGTTCTCAAAGTAATCTCCTTGTTTGTCAGTGCCATACTGTGGTGGCTTATGTGGTGCTGTGATCCTGAAGCTGTCACTGGTATTGCAAAATACCAGGAGGGTCACTCAAGGCGAGCAGTTTCAGCAGAGCTTCTAAACTAAGATCAGATGGGAAGAAGGAATAAATAGGCTGTTCCCTTTTAAGGGATTAGCCACTAAAAACCTTGTGAATAGCAGAAGAGCATGGTCAGATAAAGCACTGAAAGATGAGCGCCTCAGACTGGAGAGCACAGAGCTGCCTTCAAACAGAATCAAGCAGAATGACATGGATGGAGTAATGCTTGCAAGACCTTCATTTGCTCATGTGTCACAACTCAAAACAAGACCGAATAGCTTCAACCATCCATTAATAATAGGAATGTAGACTATACGCAGCATGAATCTTAAGAAAATTGGAAATCATCCAAATGAAATGGAAAGCATAAAGATCAATCACCTAAGGTATTAATGAGCTCAAGTGGTACTGGCCATTTTGAATCAGACAGTCATAGGGTTCACTAAGCCGAGAATGATAAATTCAAGAGGAAGTGTGATGCTTTTATTGTCAAAAACATTTAAAGGTCGATCTTGAAGGACAATACTGTCTGCGACAGGATTATATCTATAACCCTAAAAGAAAGTCCAGTCAATACAACTATTATTGAAATTTATGTACCAATCATTAAAGTTAGCGGTTAAGAAACTTAAAAATGTTACCAACTTCCTTAGACTGAAATTTATCAAACATGCTATCAATATGTCTTGATAGCCATTTAAGTGAGGAATCAACTAAGTCCACATAAAAGAAGCACCCAGCCTGTGTGATCCAGGCATTATAAATAATAAAATCCAAATCTTGAGGAGGGAATGATACCAAAGTCTCAATTCTAAATACTCAGTTTTTAGAACATTACGGATACTAGTGGAAGCCCCAATCCATTTGCAGGTCCCTGTGTTGATGGAGTCTCTGGTGAATCCCTACTGACCATAGTCTAGGAATGTAAATAGCCTTACTATCAGAACAAAATACATGTTAGCAACAGTTGTCAGGCTGGAATGCAACACCTTATCATTGGACCTCTTTTTAAAAACTATTTAAAAATTTATTCTGTTTTTAAAGTATATATTTCTGCTTTCTTTTCTTTCTTTTAAAATAATCATTTTATGGGGGCTTATACAACTCTCATCACAATCCATACATACATCAATTGTGTAAAGCACATCTGTACATTCATTGCCCTCATCATTCTCAAAGCATTTGCTCTTCACTTAAGCCCCTGGCATCAGCTCCTCATTTTTCCCCTCCTTCCTGCTCCCCACTCCCTCGTGAACCCTTGATAATTTATAAATTACTATTCTGTCATATCTCGCATTGTCCAATGTCTCCCTTCACCCACTTCTCTGTTGTCCGTCCCCCAGGGAGGAGGTTATATGTAGATCCTTGTAATGGGTTCCCCCTTTCCAACCTACTCTGCTTTCTCTTCTATTGAGGTTTTTCTTTTTATATAAAAAACATTTTTAGATAGAATTATTCTTTTATTATTAAAAATCATTTCATTGGGGGTGTGTACAATTCTTAATACAATTCTTCCATCCATCCATTGTGTCAAGCACATTTGTACATTTGTTGCCATCATCATTTTCAAAACATTTTTTTTACTTGGCCCCTTGGTATCAGCTTCTCATTTTCTCCCCTCCCTCCTCCACCCACCATCCCTCCCTCATGAACCCTTGATAATTTATAAGTTATTATTATTTTTTCATGTCTTACACTGATCAATGTCTCCCTTCACCCACTTAAAAAACAATTTTATTGGCACTTAAATCACATATCACCAAATTCAGCAGTTCAATCTTATCGAGAAGATTGAGGTTTTTCTGTTTTATTTGGTCATTGCTATAGTCCTCTTTTCCTTTTTTCTTTGTTTTGTGTGTGTTTTTCTGCCTAGGGATTTAAGGGTGGGAAGATTGCAATTGGATTAAAAATTACGTGGAGGCACAGAAGAGGAGGTGGGGCAAAAATAGGGAGTCAACAGCAGTGAGTACAAGAAGGAAGAAAATGTTCCAAAGTGTATTATGGTGAAGAATGCACAACCCTTCTTAATGTGATTGAACTACTGAATGGTAGGATATGTTAATTATATTTCAAAACTATTAAAAGAAAAATGATGCATTGATACTAATTGGCAAATGAAGCGTAAAAGTTGGAAACAAAGCAAAAGGAATGGTAGTTTGAAAATATGACCTTGGTATTAGAAACTAAACTGGAGATCACATCATACAGTTGTACAAGATCAGTGGCTTTTTCATTGCGACTACTTTTTCCAACAACATAAATGGTGACTACTATACACATGACCTTCTCCAGATGCAGTGCACAGAAATCAAACTGATTACATCATGGGAAGAAATCATGGAAAAGGCCATTATCACCAGGCAAAGCAAAGACACATTCCTGACTGGACCAGACAGACTATCAACTGCTCATATGAAAGTTCAGGTTGAACTTGAAAAAAGTGAAAACATCCATAAAAGTAAAAATATGACCTTGCGTATATTCCACCTAAAGTTCGAGAACAAATGAAGAATAGATTTGACTCATTGAACATTACTGGCATGAGACATGATGAGCTGCAGGTAATCAAGAACATCATACACAAGGAAAGCAAAAGGTCATTAAAAAGGGAAAGAAAGAAAAGATCAACATGAATGTCAGTAGACTATGAAACTTGTTCTTGATTGTAGAGCAAATTGAAGAAATGATGAAGGAAAGGGACTGATCAGAAAATTTCAAAGGGAAGACTGACCAGACAAAATAAAATATGATAGTGAAATCTACAATGACCTGGAGGTTAGAAAACCAAAAGTTAAGAACATGTTCATCATATCTCAAGCTGAAGAAAATGTTCAAGCCTCAGGTTGCAATATTTAAAAGATTCTATGGACAAAAAAGCGACTGATGTAGAAAGTATCATAGAAGATGGAAAGAATACATGGTCACTGTACCAAAAAGAATTGGTCAACATTTGGCCATTTCAATAAGTAGCATATGATCAAGAACCAATGATACTGAAGGAAGAAGTCTAAACTGTACCAATAACATTTGCAGGAAAAAAAAAACCCATGGTTCCAGGAATGGACAGAATACCATTTCAAATGTTTCAACTAAGCAGAAGAAGCACTAGAAGCACTCATTCATCTATGCCAAGAATTTTGGAAGACAGCTACCTGGCCAACTTACTGGAAAAGATCCATATTTGTACCCATTCCAAAGAAAGGGGACCCAACAGAATGTGGACATTACAGAACAATATCAGTAATACCACATGAAAGTAAAATTTTGCTGAAGATTATCTAACAACAGTTGCAGAAGTATATTGACAAAGAGCTGCCATACATTCAAGTCAGATTCAGAGGAGGATGTAGAATAAGGGATATCATTCCTGATGTCAGATGGACCTTAGCTGAAAGCAAAGACTATCAGAAAGATGTTTACTTGTGTTTTGTTGACTATGCAAAGGCATTCATTTACGTGGATCATAACAAACTATGGATAACATTGAGAACAGGAATTCCAGAACATTTTATTGTACCCATTTGTCGTGTACATGGATCAAGAAGCAGTGACTGGAACATGACAGGGGAATACGGAGTGGTTTGAAATCAGGAAAGGTGTGCATCAGGGTTGTATCCTTATGCAATCTGAATGCTGAGCAGGTAATCTGAGAAGCTGGACTGTATGAAGACTGTGGCATCAGGAGTGGAGAAAAACTTATTAAAAACCTGCAATACACAGATGACACAAAACTGCTAGCTGAAATCAAGGTGGATTTGGAGTCCTTGCTGATCAAGATGAAGGACTGCAGCCTTCAGTATAGATTGCACCTCAATTTAAAGAACAAAAACCCTCACAACTGGACCAGTAGATAAGATCATGATAAACGGAAAAGATTGAAGTTGTCAAGGATTTCATCTTTCTTGGATCCACAATCAATGCTCATGGAAACAGTAGTCAAGAAATCAAATGATGTATTTCCATTGGACAAATTTACTGCAGAAAAACACTTTAAAGTGTTTAAGAGCAAATATGTCAATTTGAGGACTAAGTTGTGCCTGACTCAAGCAAGCCATGGTATTCTCAGTTACCTCATGTGCATATGAAATTTTGTCAGTGAGTAAGAAAGGAAAATCGAAGAACTTATGCATTTGAATTACAGCTATGAAAAAATATCGAAAGGGCTGACAGAAGAACAAACAAATCTGTGTTGGAAGACGTACAGCCAGAATGTTCGTTGTAAGTGAAGATAGCAGGACTTTGTCACAAGTACCTTAGGCATGTTACCAGGAGGAACCCAAACTAAAGTCTCT
This sequence comes from Tenrec ecaudatus, assembly GCF_050624435.1. NCBI lineage: Eukaryota > Metazoa > Chordata > Mammalia > Afrosoricida > Tenrecidae > Tenrec > Tenrec ecaudatus. The sequence goes on along the minus strand of NC_134539.1, from coordinate 157,111,971 downwards.
ATCAAGTCGATTCTGCCTCATAGTGACCCTGTGGGACAGATGACAACCACCCTGCAGGTTTCCAAAGAGGTACAACTTTACAGAAGTAGATAGCCTAATCTTTTATCTCCTGAAAAGCCTGTAGTTTTGAATTGCAAACTTCATGGTTAGCAGGCCAGTGTGTAACCCACTATACCACTAAAGTTCCTAAGGGCGTCATGCTTGACCAAGTAGAAAGGCAGTAGAAAGAGGAAGACCCTGGACAAGATGGATTGACCCAACAGTAACAACAATGGGCTCGATCATAAAAGCAATTGGGAAGACGGCGCAGGACTGGGCAGTGTTTTGTTCTGTTGCACATAGGGTCACTATGAGTTGGAACTGACTAGCACCTAACATTATTGAATCTACATTCATTGCATTCACTGCTTTTGTATTGTTAGCCCTTACTTTTTTGAAAAATATAACCTTATTCTATTTCTCTAGTCCATTTTAGAAAAATGATAAGGGACGGGAATTTTCCTTTCTTTGATTTATATTTATTGTATGATACTGTTCTCAGGGAATCAATCTTTTAGGAGTGGCCAATTGAGCTTGGAGTTTCTAATGGAGTTTCTGAGAGAAGTACTAAAAACATACTTAGCTGAGGCAATGAGCTGGGCACTGTGAGTCCTGTCTTCAAAATCGGTCTGAATGATGAGGATTCGACATCTGGTTGTGTTGGTTACACAGTGTCTAAAACAGAAAGAAAATTATTCAAGTGAATTCCCTGTCCTAAAATAGAGTGATGAAATCCCCCCCAAATGATGGGACATGTAAAGGTTATACAGAAAATACTCTCCAGCAGGAAATTTTCCTGTAGAAGATGGGTAGACAATCCAGAGGAGAGAGAAAAACCCTAGTAGATGCTTCCCAACCAAATATCAGGACAGTGAGTTTAGGAACATGTTCCTGACAGGTAATGAAGTTGCAGAAGATGAGAGAGAAACTGGCCAACTATCATTTCAGCCCCTTGTCCTCAGTGCTCACTAATCAGTGCTGCTGACAGTGCCAGTGATTTCTGTCACTACACAGTCGCTGGTTGCTATCAAATTGAATCTTTCTCATGCCTATCCATCCCATAGATGTCAGAGTAGAACTGTGGGCCACAGGTGTTCACTGCTGAGTTGTTGGGGTTTAGATGGGAAGACCTTCTCAGGTACTTCTTGAACCTGACTTGAACCTCCAACCTTTTGATTTGCATCTGAGCACTTAACCATTTATACCACCGAAGAACTCTGTTACACAGTAGTGAAATATAAGTGGTCAGGGTGGGGATTAGGTTTGAGAGAGAGAGATGGGAGTGGGGAAGAGGGGAAGGTGGGAGCTCACCGGACTTCTTTGAGGAAGGAGGACTCCGTGTCAAACTGCTGCAGGGACAGAATGGTGGGCGTCAGAGCCCTGCCTTCCACTTCCAATTCTAAGGCCCCACAGTCATGACTGGTGAGCAGTCTGGAGAAAGTAGTGATCTGTACAGTTGGGAAATATTTGCAAGGATTTCTATGTGCTCAGCATTGTACAATTGGTGAGAAGAATCCAAACCCAAAGGAGTCATCAAAAAAAGGCAGTGCTCAGGTGAGCAGAACGTACAAGGTTCAAATTGTATAGAGGACAAGACTGTGCCTGCCCTAGATGCCTGAGTCACCGACCTAGACCCCAGTTTTTCTTCCTACTGTGAGTCCTCTTGAAATGCTGCTGATCATTCAGGGCGCAGCCAAATGCCACTTGTTGTAATTTTTGCTTCCTGCCTTCTGTAGTTAGTGGCTGGTTCTCCCGCCTTCCCACAGCTCTGTCAGGCAAAGGGCTCCCAAATCTATCCCTAACCCATATTCTATCTCTGAGCTCAGATTCTTGTCCAACTGAATGAAGGATTTTCTACCTACAGGTAGGAGAACCTCACCCATTGCCTACCCAACACTTGCTGACCACTCTTGGATTCACTATCTGGCTTAACATTATGATGATCATCTAAGAAAGAAATAAAATAGTCAAACTGAGGTTCTTCAAGCCCCGAAGTGAAATTGGTTAATTTCTGACAATTTACATCCTGTGTCTCAATTCCGCCCCCAACTCTATTTTAGCTGAAGTGCTACAGCAGACTCCCAGCTAATCTATCAGTCTTTATTCAAGCTTGATGGTTTTATCTCCCAAGAAGTGAAGGACAACACAAAGACGGATCCCTCAATGACCCCCCCCCCCCTCTAGAAAGTACACACTGGACTTCTAGTGCAGCTGAGATGGTCCTCCATGCCGTCTCTCCCACAGTGTTTCCTCTGCGTCTCTCGGCACTCACAGCCTTGAACTCTGAGCCCCTTCGCGATGCTCTTCTGGTTTCCTTGCTCAACCGAAGCCCTCAGCCCAAATGCCCTAGCCATACTTCTCAACTCAGCTCAGCTCAGCTCAGGGATATCTCCGGAAAAAAAGGCTCATCTGCTCTTGTCTCTGGATGCTCTTTGTCTCTCTATAGCTTTCTCACAGGATAGGGACTTTCTTATGTCTGCTCACGACTTAAGGGGAAAAACAACACAGGTGTGTGTATATACCCTCACTGTGCTCAGCTCAGTACTGACACATGGAACTCCATTTGCGGAAGAAAATAGTCTATGTGGGGTTCCAGTCTACACAGAGCCCGACACTGAAAGATGCGCTCAAACACCGATTACACCGCACTGAAACATACGCTTTGGATCTCCTCACACTTCATGTGGGAAAGGTCAGAAGTCTCAACATCCAGTCTCAACTATTACAGCCTTCAAAACAATCTGAAATTCTGGATACTAGGTATTCCTGAAAGCTTTGGTGAAAGAGGAGAAAGAGAAACACGTTGGGAACTAAGGTAATCACCTCTGTGAAGATGACACGGTGTTCCAGGTCGAACAGGTGCAGCTGAGCCTGAAGGAAATCCGCAAAGGAGCTATGCTGCTGCTTATAATAGTACTCTTGTGAGAGCGATCGGGCCGCAAATGCCCCCAGTGAGCATGTGCTCAGCCGGACCACAGCATCAGGAGTGGCACAACCCAGCAGGATCAACTTGGCTTCCTCCAACACTGCGTGGTAGAGGTCGCTGGGCAAGCCCTCGTGACCTTGCCTTTCTGTGACCTGAAGCACCACAGAGGCACACGCGTCAGAGTGGTAACCAATGAAGACCTCAGGTGGGCTGTATTTGTGTTTGACTATGAAAGGATCAGCTTCCACGTGTATGAATTTCTCTACCCATCCCTTGAGTTCTTCTACAATGTTCTGCTGCCACTTCTCCAACACGGTGTTGATATCCAGATAGTGCTTCTCCAGTCGGTTGATGAGAGGAATGGGGAAATGTCTGTAGACAACATCTTTCTCTTCAATGACGATCAAGCGGAAGTCTGGGTGAACTCTGCACTTGACACGATGGGTCCCCAGGCCAAGGTCCACGTACTTCTGACCACCCAGGTAGACATAGTACTGGTTGAGGGCGTCGTAGAGGCTCTCGTAGAGGTTCTGCAGATTGAGCAGGACTACCATCTTGCCAGTTTCCATGCAGATCTTCACGCGGTTGATATTTCTGCAGATCTGGGTATACTCCTGGTCCTTGGGGAAACTGGACCCAAAAATAATCTCTGGCTGCTGCTGGTCCTTACTGAAGAATGTCTGCTGGAGGATCTGCAGGGCCACATAGTTTTTGGTGAGCACAAGCAAGTAACGACAATCAGCATCTTCCAGCTCTCCTCCTGATCCCTTTGGATGATCCCAGTAAATGTTCTGCCGGATCAGCTGGAGAGTGCCGACTTCTTCAGAGCACTTGGCCTCGGGTAAATTGGCCATAAAAATAGCCAACGTGTTGATGCCATCTTTGCCACTAAAGTTCCGGAGGATGGCCTGTGCGATGTCCTGGGAGGAAGGCTTTTCATTGGAAGCCTTGGCCAAGGCAAAGACCATTTTGATGAGACTGTAGTAGTCACGAAGCCCAAAGAACTCCTTGTCCTGGCGCTGGCACACAGTTTCATAGGCTTTCGCAAAGGAGCCAAAGTACTCCTGGACTCTGGCTTGGATTAACGTATCTGAGTGGCAAATTCCCTTGGCACTCTCGATGAGCTCCTTCTCGTTGGGACTGCCACGTGACACAAAAATGCCCCGGTTCATCTTGGCAGGATCCAGGGCCCAGTTGGAAATGCCTATGAAGCCAACCTTCTTATGGGGTGCAGGGTCTTCTTCAATGCAGCCGTCTTCCAGCAGTGGGTGCAGGGTCTTCAGGGGCATCTTAGGAGAGTCTTCAGCCAGTCCAACCTCATCTAACACGACCACAGAGACGTATTGGTCCAGGTCCTTGCCCTGCTGGAAACGGGCACACTGCTTGAAGGTAGCTATGATTCCCTGGGGAGTGGAGTGAGGGCTGCACTGGAAGGACACCAGGTGGACTTGCTTCAGCTTCCGGAAGAGATCTGAGGAAGCTGCCTGGCCCTGCATGGCATCAGCCACAATTGTCTTTGCAAGGGATTTGGAGCTGCCAGGCTTTCCCACCAGGAAGAGAGGAATCTTCAGCTCAGTGCAGATTACCATCATGAAGACATTCTCCTTCAACGCCAAGTTCTTGGCGATGGTTTTCCTCAGAGGTACACCATTCAGGAAAAGGTCCTGTGTTTGAGTTATTTCCTCCAGGATAACGTTGCTGTCATCATATGGTTCTGGAAGACACCTGCAAATGGCTTGGCGATATAACTCTTTCCTTTCCAAAGAGGCATGGTAGCAAACCCCAATGGCCTGCACCAAAGACCAGAGGACCGGATTTCTCTGAAATTTGGTTTTTGTGACACTTGGTGCACACGGGAAGGAGTCCAGCTCTGACAAGAGCATCTCACTGTGGTCATAAAACCATTTGAAAACTTTCACACATCGTTCCACATCCCTAAGGCTGACAAAACTGCACTCATTTCCTCTTGTCCTCATGAAACCTTGAGAGGCAGCAAGCACTTGTGTGATCAGACGAGTCTCATTTTGGTCTATCTCGATGGAGTCCACTAGTCTCTGGACAATTTGCTGAGTATAGAGCTTTTCAGAAACATCATTCAGTTGTCCAAAGTCCCACACCAGAGGAATCATGCTTGGTGGGAGAGCATGGACACGGTACACTAGCTGTCTCAGAGGAATGGAGCCAAGCGTCTCTGTTGTCTCCTCTGCCCTAACTCTGTAGCCTAACCCAGCTGACTCCAAACGGCGGATCATCTCCTGGGAGTGCTTCCGGTAAGGGTTGCAAGCTGCGATGATGTGCAAACCAGAGTCCTTGGCCAGGGGCTCGCCATTCACTGTGTGATCACACAGAACCTCTTTGATAGAGCTGATGGCTTCTGTCGTGTTGGCTTCATCAAAAAACAAGATGGTATCAAGCTGATATTCGCTTTTATTGAAGACAGCGATGTGTTCTGCCTCCCGGACTTTGGAGTAGATCATGTCCGCAGTGGTTCCTCCATGGACCTTGACCAGCTTCAGAGTCTCAGCATCAACACCCCCACGCCGCAGGTCACTGAGGAATCTAATGAGCCTGGTTTTCCCACAGCCAGTTTCTCCCATGATGACAACGGGGATCCCACACCGGAACCGCATCTCAATGGCAAGGATCTTCAACATATTGTCTGTGGTAAGCTCATAGGTTTCATCAGGGTCCGTGGCCCATTGGATTCCTAATGCCATACATAGCTTTTCAAGTTTCTCATGTCTGGGCAGTCGATCAAAGTCAACATTGAAGGGCACATTCTGATGCAGCAGGCCTACGTATAATATATTTTTCATGACATCTTTCTTGATTACCTCCCCATTCAAGTGATTGACAGCATCAAGATGGGTACCGTTCTGATTGATCTTTAAATGGAAGCCAATGAATGTCATGGATACGTGGTCACCATTGAAGAAAACGTATGGATGTGGCTCTGACTCCCACCTTTTACGCAAAATGAATGGAGCTAGATCTTCTTCCTTGACTCCATCCATGGTAACTGTATGGCTACCAGGACTTTGGTCCGAGGTGTTCAAGGTTGGTGTGGCAAAATCCCTCGCCATGAAGATCAAGAAGGTCACAACAAAATTTTTGAATCCCCCCAGTGTGTCTCCAATGAAATTATGATTACAGAAGACAGAGGCTTCACAATCTTTGAGCTGGTAATTCAGGAACCGAGCAAAGTTTCGAAGCTCTGACCAGGAAGGGTTCACCACCCCACAGTAAAACAGGAAATGCTGGAGGCATTCTTCTGGTGTGTCCTCAATAGAGCCCTCTTGGTACCGAAATGTGTCTAGGTTGTGGTTTTGATGGAAGCGCTTTAAATACTGGTATGGTCTTTGGAAGGTTTCGCTGCCGAACTCACTCTGATCCATTCCTGGTGCTCTCTGGCTTGATTCAGGATCCAACCCCATTTCCATCACCTCTTTGGGGGGTCTGCATGTGACTTTTGGGAAGACATCAAGAAAACTGAACTGTGGGGTACTAGTACCCTGGAATGGAAAGACATGAATCAAGTCAATTGTTATAACTAAAGTACTTCAGAAAAAATGCTTTTGTGTTTTAACGCTACTTGAGGTCTATGCTAAGTAGAATATTGTTAATATCTTAAAAGTATGAGTTATATAGCAACTCCCTTATTAACATAACATGATTACCTGTCCAGTAACGTATTATGTGAGTTGCAGTTTTTTTATATCATTTTATTGGGGGCTTGTACAACTCTTATCACAATCCATCCATCCATCCATCCATTGTGTCAAGCACATTTGTACATTTTTTGCCATCATCATTCTCCAAACATTTGCTTTCTACGTGAGCCCTTGATATCAGCTCTCACCCCCTCCTCCCCGCATCCCTCCCTTGTGAACCCTTGGTAATTTATAAATTTTTATTTTGTCATGTCTTACACTATCTGACATCTCCCTTCACCCACTTTTCTGTTGTCTGTCCCCCAGGGAGGGAGTTGTACAGAGATTCTTGTAATTGGTTCCCCTTTTCTACCCTACCTTCCTTTCTGGTATTTCCACTCTCACCACTGGTCCTTAGGGGTTCATCTGTCATGGATTGATTCCCTGTGTTTCCAATTCTTATTTGTACCAGTGTACATCTTCTTGTCTAGCTGGATTTGTAAGGTAGAACTGGGATCATGATAGTGGCGGGGAGGAAGCATTAAAGAATTGTATGTTTCATCATTGGTACACTGCACCCTGACTGGATCGTCTCCTCCCCACGACCCTTCTGTAAGGGGATGTCCAGTTGCCTACCCATTGGTCTTGAGTCCCCAATCTGCATTCCCCCTCATTCACAATGATTTGATTTTTTTTGTTCTTTGATGCCTGATACCTGATCCCTTCAACACTCCATGATCACACAGGCTGGTGTGCTTCTTTCACATGGGCTTTGTTGCTTCTGAGCTAGATGGCCACATGTTTACCTTCAAGCCTTTAAGACCCCAGATGCTATATCTTTTGATAGCCGGCTCCGTCAGCTTTCTTCACCACATTTTTTTATGCACCTGCTTTGTCTTCAGTGATAGTATCACGAAGGTGAGCATCATCGAATACCAGTTTAAAAGAACAAAGTGTTCTTGCATTGAGGGAGTACTTGAGTGGAGGCCCAATGTCCATCTGCTACCTTAAATAGTTGCAGATTTTATCATACTAATTCTCTATGGAATTATTTTATAACTTTCTATAATGAAATATGTCCATCAAACATGTGTGTGTCTGTGTGAATTTCTTTTTGTTAAGAAATTCACATCACTAAAATCTTCATATTTCTTTTTTAGTTTTATTGATACATATTTCACATATCATACAATTAACTATTTCTATCATGTTACTATGAGTTGTATAGTCATCTCCAAAACAGATTCAGAACTTGACTTCCCTCTTGCATCTTATGTCATCAGCTCCCCACCTCCTTGCTATCCCCCTCAAGACACCACCCATGCAGTCACTGTCTCTCTAGCTCTTCCCACCCTGGATTTCACCTGCAGAAAACCATAGAAAACAAAGCAAAGCAAAGACAGTGTGCTCTGCATGCCAGCAAGGGTCTTCCCATGTCCGCTTTGTGGCTAGAGGGAATTCACTGGCAGTTTAACCCATGTGTGGATCCTGGGAATGAATTTTGGCCTCCTACTGGCATCCATGCATTATTCATATTTCAACTGGCATCAAGGAGAGTGGCACTTCTTAAAGCATCAATTTCTTGCATTCAAAACACAACTTCTCATACTTTCTCTGCTTTTTGATGACATATCTTAAAAAAAGATGACATTGTTCTATTCCATCAGGTATAGTTCTACCTTTTTGAATAAGAGTTTTTCAACAACAATCCATGTTTTTTAGTCTGAAAAAGTATCCTACACACATGCACTTTCCTTTTCTTAGCAGTAATTTAAACTGTATATCATTGGCTAAATTTGTAATACTATCAATAGATTTATCATATGTCCTCTGTGGATGAGTTGTAATGTTCCCTCCAAATATAACGATGTCTCTAAAGTGAACCAGGGACATTTATAAACCATAAATATATGAATGGATTTTTAACTCACACCCCATTGCATCCCTAATATAAGAATAATTAATTCTTACAATGTGGCCCTACTTCATATTTGACCTCATGAAAAGATCACTGAAACTATAGGTGCTATAGCCAAGTATGGTGAAGGAATTAGATGGTGCCTGACTATCAGAAATAGCATCTGGGGGGGTGGGTGGAAAAGAATAGCATCTGAGGTCTTAAAGGCTTGTCTTAAAATAAGCAGCTATCTAAGCGAGGTGTCAACTAAGTCCACACACAGAGGAAACACCCTAGCCTGTGTGATCCAAGGGTTATAAAATAACGAAATGCAAGGCTGGAGCAGGGATTAGAGCTTAATCCCTGCATTATAGCTTAAATTATAGCTTTAATTCTGAGTACCCAGTTTGCAGAAGGCTGTGGATGACAGTGAAAGCCCCAAATCCATGTGCAGGGTCCTCATGCAGATTAAGCCTCTGATGAGTCTTGTCTGACCATTGACCAAGCATGTGAATAGACTTTTCCTCAGATAGAGTACATTGGAAAGTGAATTAATGCAAATTTAGTTAGGTTACAATTTAACCCTTAATTCTCCATTTTGATCCATTTAAATTTGTTTGAGTTTTCAGCTTTCTTTTAATTTCAGGTTTTTCTCTTGTATTTTTTGTCTTTTTTGGGGGTGGGGGTAATTCTTCTGTATATGAAATCCAGAATAGTAAAGCTATGGAGACAGTAACTGGATTATAATTTCTTAGGGTTATGGCAGAGCAGGTTGTGGGGAAATGGGGGAACTAATATAAATAATAGAAAGAAGAAAATGTTCTAAAATTGTGATGATTACAAAATTCTTTTTAATACGATTAAATCATTGAATTATATGTGAACTGTGTCAATAAAATGTTTTCTAAAAACACAACTGGATTTAATGTGGGCATAGAGCCTGAGCTCTAATCAATCAAACAAATACACCTTATGATACTGCTCACTATTAAGAGTATTTTAATTATTCCAGATCTACTTAAATAATGAGTTTTAAAACTGAGTTTTCATTACTAATATTGCACTTGGTTACTTCACTACGGTAGTGGGGACTCATAAAAACGTATTTCTACATAAGGCCTGAAAGAATACCAAGGGCTCAAGTAAAAAGAAAATGTTTTGAAAAGGATGATGGCAATATATGTACAAATATGCTTGACATAATCAATGTATGGATTGTTATAAGGGCTGTAAGTGCCCCCAATAAATTTTAAATAAATAAATTTTATTGGGGGCTCTTACAACTGTTATCACAATCCATATATACATCCATTGTGTCAAGCACATTTGTACATTTGTTGCCCTCATCATTCTGAAAACATTTGTTTCTACTTGAGCCCTTAAAATGATTTTAAAAACTCATTTTATTGGAGGCTTGTACAACTCTTGTCAAAATCCATACATATATCCATTGTCAGGCATATTTGCACATTTGCTACATCATCATTCTCAAAACATTCGTTTTCCACTTGAGCCCCTGGTATCAGCTCCTCATTTTCCCCCCTCCCTACCCGCTCCCTACTCCCTCATGAACCCTTGATAATTTATAAATTATTATTTTGTCATATTTCACACCATCCGGTATCTCCCTTCACCCACTTTTCCCCTGTCCATCCCCCAGAGAGGAGGTTATATGTAGTTCCTTGTAATCGGTTTTTCCTTTCCACTCCTCCCTCCCTCTACCTTCCCAGTATCTCCATTCTCAGCACTGGTCCTGAAGGGGTCATCTGTCCTGGATTCCCTGTGTTCCAGTTCTTATCTGTGCCACTGTATATCCTCTGGTCTAGCCAGATTTGGAAGGTAGAATTGGGATCATGATAGTGGGGTGAAGGGAGTATTTAGGAACTAGAGGGAAGTTGTAAGTTTCATCATTGCTGCACTGCACCCTGACTGGATCGTCTCCTCCCTGAGACCCTTCTGTAAGGAGATGTCCAGTTGCCTACAGAGGGTCTTGGGTCTCCAATCTGTGCTCCCCCTCATTCACAATGATTAGATTTTGTTGTTGTTGTTGTTCTTTGATGCCTGATACCTAATCCCTTCAACACCTGGTGATCACACAGGCTGGCGTGCTTCTTCCACGTGGGCTTTGTTGCTTCTGAGCTAGATGGCTGCTTGTTTACCTTCAAGCCTTTAAGACTCCAGACACTATATCTTTTGATAGCTGTGCACCATCAGCTTTTGTCACCACATTTGCTTATGCACCCATTTGTCTTCAGCAATCGTGTCAGGAAGGTAAGCATCATGGAACACCAGTTTAATAGAACAAAGTGTTCTTGCATTGATGGAGTACTGAAGTGGAGACCCAGTGTCCATCCGCTACCTTAATACTAAACCTATAAATATATACACATAGATCTATTTCCCCATCCTCATATATTTACATATGTACATGTCTTACACACACACACAGACACACACACACACGAACAATTTCTCCAACACATACCTGTTTTGAAGACCTATTTGGCAATACTGGAGTGCCTTCCAGGATTTCAATGACATATAAATGGCATTGGTTCCGAAGCCACATTTTCCCATTTACATTCATTAAGTATTGTAGAATTAGGAGTTTGAACAGAAACTCCCAAATTCCAGATTGTACCTAAAGAGAAAATCACAAGGATTTAAAAAATATTTACATTAACTATAGACCAGGTCTCCTAACCCAATGGATCTTCATATTTTGTTCTCTGGTAAAATGACACTGAAGTTCGCTGTATATAAAAAGGGAATCACTGTATCCTTTGCCTTCCATGACTAGGCCTCTGGCTTAGGGAGGAGGCAGATGGGGATACAGGGCTGTGTCCTCCCTGACTCTGCCCCTTGGTTGAAATCCCAGGCACTTACTGAGGAGGTCACATCGATGTGAAAAATGGTGGGGCACTTCTGGCACTGTGCATCTAAGAAAGGCAGGAGGGCATTCAAGACCTGGCCTTCATCCACTTGGGGCTCCATCAGTCGGATGACCTTGAGAGGCACTTTTATCCCATGAAACTTCATTTCCAATTCTCTATGCAGAGTCTTCACATAAAGAGATTTTCCTGTAATGGTGGCATATAGAAATTAGGACCATAGCTATGGACAGATTGAGAGCGTCTAGATTAGAATGAGTTACAATTACTTCTCTCTGTGCCAAATTCAAGATGGTGTATTACTACAAAATCAGAGAAATCTTTACTAAAGACTACTGTCAAACTGTGAAGCTATAGTTTCTCGACAGCGTCACCCACCTCAGTCTATGCGTACTTTTGAAGACAGTGCTCTCACCTCTCCATCCCTCCCCGGAAGAATGTGGCACGCTCTAGTTTAGACCAGGTCAGGACAGCAGTTTGGCATTCTTGGTGGATTTACATTGTGTCCCTTTGCAATGTTCGTTGGGTTGGGAGAACAAAATGACATTTGCAGGCACAATATCAGGTCTGAAGAGCATATAGGTTCAGGTTCCTCAACAAATTCCCACAGAGGAGCCCTTGCTGTCCTTGAAGAATGAGCAGCTCCATTGTCATGATGGGAAAAAATCTTTGGCACAATTTTCCTGACTTTCCCACTGATGTACTTTTTAATTTTTGTAAAACTTCCTAATAAACTTCCATGAACGTCCTGTTTCCTTAAAGAAAATATCAAGATTACCCCCTATGGAATTCAAAAAAAGCAGTTGCTGCAATCTTTGAATTTGACTTGTCTGCCTTGAGTTGAACAGACCCAGCAGATACCCTCAGAAGCCGATGTTTTGATTGCACCTTTGTGTTTTTTGAGGTCCCGGTATGGAAACTAAGACAAGTGTATTGCTAAGACAGATCCTTGTCTGCAGCCAGAGACATATTTATACACTGAAAAAAAGATGCTTACATATGTTGGAACAGGAACCCTAAAAAGAAAAAGCCGTTTTACTTACCCTCAAACAGAAAACAGTAATCATCAAGCCATTGCTTACTCAATGTTTCTATTCTCTGTCACTAATGACAGCAATCTAAATGTAAAATTCTCAAATAAATTGTTATCAAGTAGATTTTGACTTGTAGCCACCCTGTGGGACAGAGTAGAAATGTCCCATAGGATTTCCAAGGCTGTCAGCTTTACAGCAAAGATCCCCACATCTTTCTCCCATGAATTGGATGGTAGGTTACAGACTGACCTTGAGGTATCTTAACAACACATACAGTATAGGGAGGAGTTGGGTGTGATTGCAATTGCTGTCCTAAAAGAATGTCGTATTGTTATTGGGAGAAAGACAGTATGACGGGAAATGTGTCCTTCTTTTGAAATCTTTGTGTGTTCCCAGTCTTGTGGCTTTTCTCAGAAGCAGAGTAAAAGGTTAGGAGAACTAGACAGATGCTAAGGGGCATTCAGAAGCTCAGCTGCTTCTCAAGCAGAACCATGATACCTTCCCTGCTCTCAGACCACCGACCCCAGGCTCAAGGGAGTTTAAAACTAAAGGGTTAAATGCTAAGCTGCCTGCCTACAGAGATGTTGGGTGCTCACAGGAATTGCTCCATACCGCGACCCAGGTGAGCCTTGGTGAGCCACTGTGTCATGGGCCTCGATTGACAGCTCACTGCCACTCACTGCCTCGTAGTGACCCCTGTGGAGTTCTGAGACTGCAACTGTGTATGTGGATAGAAAGCCCAGTCGGCAACTGCCACCCAGAATCAATGCCATCAGGTGTTTTTTAAGAACCTGTCTGCCATCGAGTCGATTCTTGCTCATAGCGACGCTCGTGGACAGGGTAGAACTAACTCTGTGGGTTTGCAAGACAACTGTAGCTGAATCTAAACTTCCTGAAACTTAGTTTCCCTCTGTTGGACAGGGGAAACATCGTCAGGTGGTCCCTGGGAGAAATGGAATCTGGAAATCTCAGCTGCCATCTTACCCACACCAGCTCTCTGTGATGCCACCACCCCAACACACATCTTGTCCATGAACACAGCAGCCTCTGACAGGGTCTGTGGTGGGGCATGGAAGTGGCTCGCCAGGTAGGTCTGCATGGCTTCCAGTGTCGCCTGGGGGATGACATGGACTTTGTACTGGCTGAAGGCCGAGGGGAGGTAGCAGTGCTCCCGGTCACGATCACAGACCAGGACGAGCTGGTAGTCCTCGCGGTGGTGCTGCAGGCACAGGCTCTGGAAGAGCTTCTCTGCCCGGGAGCCCACCTCATAGCTCAGCTGGTCTGCGTACAGCAGGCTGTAGACCTTGTGCCCCTGGGAGCCCGGGGTGAGGCAGCGGCGCAGGAGCAGCGCCACCTCCTCAAACGTGGTTCCTGGGGTACAGAGCAGCACCTCATCATAGGTGGGCAGAGGCTGGCTCGGGGCCTGCATGTAGATGGCCAGGGCGGCCAGTAGCACCTCTGAGTGGCCACAGATGACCAGGTTGGGCTGACCGACCAGCAGGCCGCTGGGCAGCTGTCGCTCCACAGGAGGCCCGCTCACTGTGGACAGGTGAGCTAGACACTGGCCGAGGGCATCCAGGTCCAAGCACTGAGGCAAGAAGATGCACATGCACTCCTCGGACTGCTCCTTGATGGCCCTCAGCTTGCCTGCTAGGCTGGGCTCAGAGGAGAGGATCCGTGATAATTCTGCCTTCACTGTCCTCCCCCGGTCTCTGCTGGCTGATTCATCAGTCCTGCTGGAGGCTTCTAGGACATCATGCCTGGTGCAGTTGGCTTTGATGAAGGACAGCATCATCAGGGCTGCCTCACTGGGCCTGGACTTCTTGAGCTCCGTGCTCAGGTAGACCAGCTGCTCGGCTGTGTAGAAGTTGAGGTGGAAATACTCAGCTCGCTTCTTTTCCACAAGCCTCTTCCAGTGGCCCAGGAAGTGCTCCATCTGCCTACACAGGTCTTCCAGCAGCCTGGCCACCTCCCCACTCCCCGTGAGCTGGCCCACCAGCTCCAAGTGGAAGTCCATGAGGATGGAGACGCCCTCCTTAGGAGAGCAATACACCTGGGCGCTCCAGGTCCTGAACAGCATGTTTCCAGCAGAGTGAAGGCCGAGGAAGGACTGCACAAGCCTCTGCACGTTGCAGAACACCTGCGGAAAGGGAGCAACAGTGGCCGTTACAGACTGCGCCACAGAGGCCACGGCGTCTAGAACAAGAAAGATGGTGTATAATGTGAAAGACGGTGGTTGACTCTATGACCTCAAACAAATGCTGTTGCTGTAGCTGCCATCAAGGCAGCCCCGACTCACAGTGTCCCACAGTGTGGCAAAATGCTGCCCAGCCCTGCACCATCCCAGCGACACGTGTGGATCAGACCCTCGTGACCCAGAGGATGTTATGGCTGATGTTCACAAGTAGATTGCCAGATCATCTCCTAATCCATAGTTACCTTCCTTGACAGGCAAGTGGTAGCTGCATTGCTTGGGAAAGGGACCCTGGTCTCCCACAGGACGGCATGTTTCTACCATGGAACCAATAATGCCCACTGTGAGCAATGGAAATTTACCACAAAAGACCCTCCTTCCTCATTCATAGAATTGACCTAATGGGAGGACTCTCTTCTTTAGTAGGCACTGTATTACTAAGATCAAGGTATGATTTGGACAATATAAATTAACTTTAAAGAATTGTGGTGTGTTGCTGATTTATAGAGTGAAGCAATCTTAATGTCTAAAACCTACCATTGGCTTCTCCATTCCCCAGGGCGGTGGACCCAGGCACATCTCATCCTATGGACCATAGAGGAGACCAGCCAACCTAAGGGCCTGCATTGGCTGCACTTCTCCCTCAGGCTGGGAAGGTGGGTGGTGTGCATTCAGCAAACTCACTAGCTCTGTTCTCCAGGGACTTATCAATGAACTCCAAGCTGAAGCCATTTTAAGTTTCTTCAGCAACTCAGCAGTGGCCACTCAGCCTAGATGTGACCTCTGCAGTGGGCACCCAGCCTGCCTGTGAGGTGGCCGTGGGCACTCACCTCAGCGAACACCTCCACTTCAACTATGTTCTGCTCCTTCTTGCCAGACATCAGCATCAGCTTGTTCTGCAGCTCTCGCAGCTCTTCTAACGAGTACCGTCGCGCTTGCCCGTGGTCGCCAAGACTCTCAGGAAGGACCAAGTGTAGGATGGAGTCTGGGGAGATCTGGGGCACATCACAGAAGGAGCAGTCAGTTACTGAAGGCAGAGCCTCCGCATGTGCAGAAGCACCACATGTCCCCTAAACGCGCCTGGGACCCGAGCTCAGGCACCTTCTGGCCATCTTTCGGCGCCTCGATGACATAGACGCCTCGGCTGTTGATGGCTGTTGCCAGGGACAGGGATGAGAGCTCTACGGATCCGTGTGTTTCCTTCACTGTTTTCAGCCATTCCAGGTTCCTGGCAGAATCACGCTGTGGGGAGAAAAGTTGAGAAATTGGTCCCTGGGTCAGATGATCGTAGTCTTTCTCTGCTCCCTGTAGTGTTCCCCTCTCTCTCTTCATTTTCCCTGGGAGAAGTCCCTTCCTCAGGTCCAGGCTCTGTAGTCCCCTCCCTCCCAGGAGAGCCTTCCCCATCCCACCCCCACAAGTGTACTGGGAACAGCTCCCATGGGCCTGTGCGCCTCCCTCACCGCATGCCTGCCCCTTGGTATTGCCACAAGTCTAAGAAGCCGGTGCGCAGTCTCCACCAATGGCCAGGCCCTGGTTGGCGGGCGGGGCCCTTGGCCTGCACCCTAAATCAGCGATGAAGATGGACAGACACGAAGCCTGCTTCCCTTGGGCAGCCCACTCGTCTGCTGGGTCCAAGGCTAGGAGGCTGAAGTTCCAGAAGCCCTGTGTGCTCTCCAAGTACCCACAGAAGAATCTGGGGAAAGCGGCACACGTGCGTTTGTTTGGATTTGAGCTTCTAGCCGAGAAAATGCAGACAGTCTGTGTGCTCACTGTAGTTCTCGTTCCTCCCTCACCCACCAGGGCTGTTCTGCGGCTGGCCCAGCTGCCCGGGCAGCACTGGGTCCTCTGGGAAGGCCCCTACATAGTGTCCGTAGGATCTGGATCTGTGTAGGAGGCCCCTGGTGCACAAAGCTCACTTAAATTGAAATGTTTCTTTCCCAATTGTGGCAGGTATGGAAGCTACCAGAAATGTGCGTAGTGAAATAAATTATTACCATATAGAGAAAAACCTTGGTAATATTTTAGCATACCTCCTTTTCAATCCTTTTCCCGCATTTTAAAAAATTTTAATTAATTTATTTTTTAAATACTTTTATCAGGGGCTCTTATATCTCTTATGGCAATCCATACATTCATGCAGTGTGTCAAGCACATTTGCTGCTTCCTCATTTTCAAAGCATTCTTTTCCAACTTGAGCTCCTGATATCAGCTTTCCCTATTTCTTCCCCCTCCCTCCCCAGCTCGCCCTCCCTCACAAACCCTTGATAAGTTATAAATTATTATTTTCATATCTTACATCATCCTCAATCACCCCTTTTCCCACGTTTTGTGTGCTGATGACTACCGTAATTGATATTACTACCGTTTGCATACAATTTGTGTAGCCTGCTTTTTAACAGGAGAGATGGTATCTACATAGAAAAGGACTATTTTTGAGCATCCCTTTAAACAGCTTCTTCAAAAGCTACCCCATGAGTGCTTTCTTCCCTCCCTCCTGGTATAAGCCAGGCTTTCTTAAACTCAGTTCTGTGCACATGCCAAAACAGAGAGGCTTACCAGTTTCTCGGGCAGGTGTGGGTCATTTTCCAGAGCCTTCCACAGCTCTTTGAGATGGTCCATGAACTCAGCAAAGCCTGCTGTTTTGCTGAGCTTGTAGAGCACAGAAGCATAGCCCTGCATGGCATCGTGGAAGCAGGCCACACGGTCCACCTCTGTGTCATTCTCACCTGCTGAGATGGCAGCCAGGTCCACAAACACCTTCACCCCATTCATGTCTGCGAAGAGGAGAGGCGAGGTCAGCACGAGAGACTTGGCCTCGGCAACACCCTTTCTGAAGTGCTCAGTGGGCATCCAGGGGGTGGGTAGTGCTTAGCCCGGTCTACTTCAAATGACAGCACACAATGGCAACTAACCTCTACTGAACAAAGCAATGTCCCAGGCACCAGACTAGGCAGGCTCATGACACCCCATTCCATGAGTCCACACAACATCCACATTGCATACAAAAGAAACAGGCTGAGAGGGTGAGAGGACACTGTAGAAGAACTGAGCGGCATTCTCACTGGGCTGATTGCTAAGCAAAGGATGTGGGTTCAAGTGGGCAGTCCTTGGCAGAAAGCAGAGACTCCCGTGGGAATACGGAGACTCCTGACCTCTGGTCCCACAGGGGACAGTACCTTCAGCCCTCCACGGAGCCCCCGGTCTCAGAGTCCACAGGACCCCTACTGCCCACCTCTCCCTGTGCACCAGGCACCGCCTCTCCTCCTCTTGCTGACACCCTCTCCAACTCCAGCCATGAGTGAACTGTGAATGGCAGCTAAGACAGAGGGCAGGAGTGCCAAAGGCTGCCTAGCCCTTGGATAGAAACCAAATGCACGACAGCACCCAGGATGCCCTTGTCAAATCTCTCTGTGGGCCGGAGCTTGCCTTGTCCTCTACTAAAACACCGGCTGGAGGAAAAGGCAAAGGGGCAACTTTGAAAGAGCTCCTCCCAGTTGTTCACAGCATGCATCC
Organism: Tenrec ecaudatus; assembly: GCF_050624435.1. Classification (NCBI taxonomy): domain Eukaryota; kingdom Metazoa; phylum Chordata; class Mammalia; order Afrosoricida; family Tenrecidae; genus Tenrec; species Tenrec ecaudatus. The sequence continues at coordinate 157,093,827 of NC_134539.1, read as the reverse complement.
ACGGGTGGTGGAAAGTGGCAAAGTGTGAGTTTTGTACCGGGCGTGAGAGCTAGTGCCCTGATACAAACTCTGTCTCCCAGCAGTGAGCCACACACTGCACTGCTACCTGGAGAATGAAGAGGTCCGGGTTCTGCCCTTGAAGCAGCATGGCCAAGGGGTGGTGTTTCCTGGAGGTGTCAGAAAGCCACCCACGGGACCATCTGGAGCTCTCTCGCCGGACACCTGCCATTTGCCTTACCTCTAAGGGCCTCCTTGACCCAGCTAATGAACTCCTTCCTCAGGGACAGCTCCTCCAGGCACTGACACCGGTCACCACTGATGTCCTGGACCAGCCTTTGGGCACGGATAAGCTGAGGGCTCATGCGGGCCAGCTTTTCATGGCGGAAGGAGTCAAAGGCTTCGGTCTGCAAGACAGGACTCTGCTGAACCCCCACGTCTGAGAGCCGCAACTGGCCCACCCTCAAGACTGCTTCCCTCCTTACATTTCCTGGTTGTTCAACCCTAATGGTAGCTGCAAACCGAATGAAGAGCCTCTTATCCTTGAATTGGACAAGGGGTAAGGTTCAAGAAACCCTCAGCTGCTGTTGTCAGTCCCATGTGTGTCAGAACAGAGCTGTGCCAGATGGGGTTCAGTGGGGAAATTTCAGGAGTAGATCACCAGGCCCTACACTTTCTAGGCACCTCTGGGCTGCTCTAACCTCCAGTCTTTCAGTGAACAGATTGCATCACCAGGGACTCCAGGCAAAGTTCAGCGTATAAAATATACCCTCATTCCCCGCCCCTGCTTGACCAGCACACCTGACCTGCTAAGCCTTTTGTAGGATCTAAGAACTCTGATCCTCACAGGAACTCTGCAGGGAAACATGGTTATTTTTCTGTTTTGTAGATAAAGGCACCGAGGCTCAGGGACCTAGACTTGCACTGGCTGAAGTGTGCCATTCCACATTTTAAATTTTCATTCGCTATCATACCTGTCTGCTGGATGCTATTGTTACTACGTGTCCTTGGGTTAATGCCACGTCATAGTGACCTTACAGGACAGAGAACTGCCCACGAGGTTTCCTGGGCTGTGATCTTCATGGGAGCAGATCACCAGATCTTTTCCCTCTGGAAGCAGCAGGTGAGTTCGACTAGCTGATCTTTCAGTTCACAGCAGTACACTTCAGCACTGCACCACCAGGGGTATTTACTGTGTTATAACATAGCTCACAGGGTTCCTTATACAAGAACCTTGGTTGCATAGTGGTTACACCTTGGGCTGTGATCTGAAAGGTCAGCAGTTTGAAACCACCAGATGCTCCTCCAGAAAAAGAGGAGGCTTTCTACTTAACAGTCTCGTAGGCAGTTCTGCCCTGCCTTACAGGGTCACTGTGAGTCACCTTGGATTCGATGGCAGTGAGTGAGCTGAGTACCGTATAAATGGTCATCATTAAAAAAAAGTATATCAAATAACTTGCTTCTTAATTTTAACAGAAAACAATCATTTCCTTACTCCTGGATAGTAGTAGAATATGGTTGGATAAGGCAACAAATTAAAAATATTTCCCCCTATAACTAAAGGGAACCAAATTACTGGTTAGAAATGTGTCTACTAAAATAGATTCATGATCCTCAGACCAAACCAAGCAATTCTCACTTCTCAGAAGCAGTTTCCAGTCACAAAACGATCCTAGCAAGACCCATGGAAGTGAGCTGCTAACTCAGCCTGGCTGCCTTTTAAAAGCAGAAAGCTTGTGGACCCACAGGACTCTAAGGCAGTATCCCCAGCCCCTCGGTGCAAAAACTTACAAAGTGTAATAAAGTGTGGAGGACACTGAAGTCACCAGTCAGGCCCAGATTCTCTTTGACCCTCAAGATGACCTTGGCCGATATAGCAGCCTGATGCAGGCAATGGTACTCTTTGATCTGCTCAACGCGCTCCTGTACCCAGTGCCTGGGATGGTGCGGATTCACATTGCACATGACTTGGAATTCTGAAATAAGGTCGTTGTATTTATTGATGAAGTCTGTGAAGATGGTATTGATTTCATCAAAAGTCACATTTCCTGACATCAGATCCTGATACAATCTAGTGACCCTTTTGTAACATGGGAGATACAGATCGTCACATACATCTTTACGGGGCAATGTTTGCTCTTCTGAGTTCTCTTTATGCTCCCTCAGCAAATTGGCCTCTTCTTCCCAGAACCTCTTGAAGACGTGGCTGTCCTTCAAACAGTCTATCTTTTTTGCCATTTCCCGTTCTTCGCGGCTCAAGCTGTAGTGTGTTGTGATATCAGCCCAGCGCGTTTTTGGTTTGGTGAGCAGTCTAACCGTCACAACATCACTTAATCTCTTACTGCTGAGGTCTTCAAGATGTTTGCTTGCAATATCTCCCAAGTCCACTTTTGGAATCATAAGAAAAAAAGTCAAATCAAACTTTGAATAATATTATCTTATTTTTCTTTCCCAGTATTTCTTCTCTAAAAAAACTGACATACGTACACTTGTTGGCTTCTACCACCCCCCACTTTTTTTTGTCTCCATAGGAACTCAGGCATCTTCCCCCTGTCCCTTTGGCTTCTTGATCAAGTTTTATAATAAAGAAAACTTTGTAATTTCTGGAGAAGGAGGACAGTGTGAAAACATGCATTTACTCTCATTCCCTTCCTAAACCAACTACAGAGAGAATGGTTGTCCCAAATTAGTGGCCTACAAGGATAGGTGGACAGAACAACTAACGTCACTGAATTTTCTACATACAAAGAAACTGGTTATACTGTACCATGGATTCAATTGTGTTTCCCAACAGATGTATGACTATGGCCAGGCAGTGCTGCTCTCTTTGGCAGCTGTAACGATGGAACAGGGCAGTCGTGTATGGGGTGCTGTGGTGTGGTAAGCCAGTCAGTTGAAGGAAGAAGGGGAGGATCAAAAACCCTAAATCCCGCCACAGCACTTATGCTCTGTAACGGGAGTTTCCCTGGGGCATGGTCTGCAACCCCTGTGTCACATCTGACATAAACATTTTCAAACAATGGCATAGTGGGTTATGCACCAAATCAGTAGTTTGCACCTCAGGAAAAAGATGAGGCTTTTTACTTCTTTACGGAGTTTCAGTCTCAGAACCCCACAGGGCAGTTCTATCCTAGTCTACGGGGTTGCTATGCATCAGACAGTATCACGTTATACTTAACCCAATCTAATGTGAGTACATATTTTTAAATATGTAAAAAATCAGTCTACTACTTTGCCCTTTTCTCAGAAAATTAATATAACATATGTTCTACAACTCCATAGGAGAAAGAAGTATTCAAGGGAGACAGAAAAACCAAACTCACTGCCATCAAGTCGATTCCATTTCATAGTGGCCCTATAGGACAGGATCGAATTACCCTTGTGGTTTTCTGAGACTGTAATTTTGTGGAGGTAGAAAGGCTCTCTTCTTACAGAGCAGCCTTTCTGGTGACCTTGGGGTTAGCAGCCCAATGTATAACTCATATGCCATCAGGGCTCCTTCAGGAAATACAAAAGGCCTTCAAAAAGTTCATAGATGATGGTGGGGAAATAGATCTATGTGCATATATTTATGGGATTAGTATTAAGGTAGTAGATGGACAATTGGGCCTCCACTCAACTACTCTCTCAATGCAAAAACACTTTGTTCTATTAAACTGGCATTCCACGATGTTCACCTTCCTGACATGATCACTGAAGACAAAGCGGGCGCATAAGCAAATGTGGTGAAGAAAGCTGATGGTGCTTGGCTATCGAAAGATATAGCATCTGGGGTCTTAAAGGCTTGACGTTATACAAGTAGCCATCTAGCTCAGAAGCAACAAAGCCCACATGGAGGAAGCACACCAACCTATGTGACCATGAGGTGTTGAAGGGATCAGGTATCAGGCATCAAAGAACAAAAATCATATCATTGTGAATGAGGGGGAGTGCAGAGTGGGGTCCCAAAGTCCATCTGTAGGCAACTGGGCATCCCCTTACATAAGAGTTGGGGGAGGAGATGAGCCTGTCAGGGTGCAGTGTAGCAACAATGAAACATACAACTTGCCTCTAGTTCTTAAATGCTTCCTCCCCCCACCACTACCATGATCCCAATTCTGCCACTGAAATCCAGCTAGACCAGAGGATGTACACTGGTACAGACCAGAGCTAGAAACACGGAATCCAGAATAGATGAATCCCTCAGGACCAGTGATGAGAGTGGCGATACCGGGAGGGTAGAGGAAAGGTAGGGTAGAAAGGGGGAAACCAATGATAAGGATCTACATATAACCCCCTCCCTGGGGGACAGACAAAAAAAAGAGTGAAAGGGACATGTCGGACAGTAGAAGACATGACAAAATAATAATTTATAAATTATCAAGGGTTCGTGGGGAGGGAGGGGGAAATGAGGAGCTGATACCAAGGGCTCAAGTAGAAAGCAAATATTTTTAGAATGATGAGGGCAATGAATGTACAAACGTGCTAGACACAATGGATGTATGTATGGCTTGTGATAAGTGTTGTATGAACCCCCAATAAAATTATTTTTTAAAAGTTCATAGATAATGCTTATTATGAAAAGACTGTATTTCCCAATCATTTTTGCACTAGAATATACCAGTACTAACTTAATATGTTATCAAAAGATGTGTTGCATTGGGTAAATCTGCACAAGATCTCTGCAGCATTTTGAAAACAAGGGTGCTACTTTGAGGACTAAGGTATGCCCAACCCAAATCATGGTATCTTTAATTGCCTCATATGCATGTGAAAGTTGGACATTGAATACTGAAGACCAAAGAATTGATGGGTTTGAATTATAGTGCTTGTGAAGAATACTGAAAGTAACATAGACATGGACTCCAAACAAAAAAATCTTAACAACGTGAATGAGGGGGAGTGCAGAATGGAGACCCAAAGCGCATCTGTAGACAATTGGACATTTCCTTACAGAAGGGTCACAAGGAAGAGATGAGCCAGTCAGAGTGCAGTACATAGCACTGACGAAACATACAACTTTCCTGTAGTTCTTCCCCCACCTATAGTTCTTTAATGCTTCCTCCCTCCTCACTATCATGACCCCAATTCTACCCGATAAATACAGCTAGATCAGAGCATGTGCACAGGTACAGATAAGAGCTGGAAACACAGGGAATCCAGGACAGATGAACCCCTCAGGGCCAGTGGTGGGAGTGGCGATACCAAGAGAGTAGGGGAAAGGGGGGCATAGAGGGAGAGGGAGGGAGTACTGACCACAATGATCTACCTATAGGCCCCTCCCAGGGTGGTGGACAGCGGAAAAGTTGATGAGGGGAGACATTGGTCAGTGTGGGACATGAAAAAATAATTTATAAATTATTAAGGGTTCGTGAGGGAGGGAAAGTGTGGCGGGGAATGAGGAGCTGATGCCAGGGGTTCAAGTGGAGGGACAATGTTTTGAAGGTGATGATGGCAACAAATGTATAAATGTACTTGACACAATGTATATATGTATGGATTGTGATAAGAGCTATATGAGCTCCCAAGAAAATGTTTTTTAAAAAAGAAAGTACCACGGACGGCCAAAAGAACAAACTAATGTCGTGGAAGAAGTACGGCCAGAGCGCTCCTTAGAGACACAGATGGTGAGCCTTTGTCTCACATACTTTGAACATGTTGTCAGGAGAGACCAGTGCCTCATCATCAATCATGAAGATGGTGCAAGATCAAGCAGTGTTGTTCTGCTGTGCGTAGGGACGCTATGGGTCGGAACCAACTCAATAGCACCTAACAAGGACAACTCGCTATGCCTGCACAAGATGGAGTTCAGGGTACTGAGGAAGGTAAAGACATCAATTTGGAAAGAGCCCCTATCAAAACTACATGAATTTAGATAAATTTGAAGAAGGAACAAATCTTGATGTTTTATTAAGTTTATAGAGACAATGTCCTAAGAAACCTTTGGCTTACAAACAACTCATTTTCAGAAGGGATGAGATGAAGATGAAGCCTGGAACAGACTATCCACACAGTTGTTGAGTAAACAATGAATCTTGCTTGATCGATGATTAATGCCAGAGTGAATTGTCAACATCATTGACACCTTCATTTATTGAGCTAAAGAAATTCTGACTAAAATTAAAGTTGAACAAACTTTCCATTCAATGGGTAAAAAACTGCTGTTCCCTGATCAGTTGTAGGCACGAGCTGAGCTTTCAGTGGAAGTTTTAAATAACTAAGATCAAGAGCCTGAAATTTTCTTTGAAAAATTATAACAGGAGATGAAATATGGCTCTGCCATTATGATCCTGAAGACAAAGTGCAGCCAATGAAATGGCTACCAAGAGATCCTCCGTTCTGTAGGGACGGACTTGAGTGGCTCGCATCTTTGCTTACGAAGTATGCTGGCTTTGATGGATCTGTGTCAAGAAATCAAACTTATATTCTAAAATTTCATCTTTTCATTCCATTTTTCTATTAACTCATAGGTCTACCCCTAGAAAGAGATACAAGGAATCTAGTAGGTGGAGGAAGAAGTTAGGATGGCAGTCCAGTCCAACTTGAGGCGACACCTTCTGAAAGATCAAACTGATTGTCTTGAGAGGAAATTCGGGACTATAAAGAAGGAGTCTATTTGGAAATTGAATAAGAGCTAAATACACAGAAAATATGAAATATGTACAAAGACAAGAATCATACCTTTAGAGAAAACAGTCTATGCGAATAAAACTTAGGTACTCATGGTGTACCCCATTGCTTCATTGTGAGCACTATGGTTTCACAATCATGGTACAGTAAACTAAAATTATGAGCTAACGATGTGTCAAGAGAAATGGAAATATGTGTTCAGGAAAAAGATATGAAAAGTTAAGCAATCTAAATCATTTTACACAGAGAAAGAAAATGCAATTAAAACGCTGCACGTATTTATGTATGTATGTAGAGAAGCCTCCCCTCCAGAACAAAGCACTGCTATGGCGATCAGTTAACACATCCTTCTCTAACCTTTGTGTCTTTGAGATCCCTCAACTTGTATTTAAGTTCTTCAGAATACTACCTTTTATCAGGTGTTTCACTGCCTCACACATTTTTAAGAGACTATCAACAGATTTCTTTTCTATATTTAGAAATAGGTGTTCATTCCCTCTGCAGTGCAGCACAGCCTTCATGTCGTGTTCTTTCTCCTGGGGGGAAAGACTTCTACTCTCTGGGGGAAAAAAGAACCAAAGAGTTAACCCCACAGATCAGACGAACACATCCTTTCCCCCAGCATCCCCTTTCTTCCGTCTGCCCTCTGCCCGAGCTCCATCTATGCTGCTGTGGGGGCAGCCGGCACAGCCACTCCGCTGACATGGCGCCTCCACACAAGAGCCCCTTCAGAACAAAAAGGACGACGTGCCCAGACTTTGCGCTTCTTTGATCTCTTCCCCACCATGCCCGCCTCTTAACTAAAATGCACACAGGAGCTCAGACACCCTTGTCCTAGTAAATCCTTAGGAGGCTCAAATCCCTTCCTCCACGTGACACGTACTTATTTGCCAGATGTCCAGAAATTGAGCCTTGTGCTTCTGAAGCAGCTCCAGTTGTCGAACGAAAATCTTCCCACTGAGGAGGTCACCAACAACTTTTGTGAACACAGAGTCCGCGATGCCCATCAGCCTCTGGCCTTCCTCTGTCATATTTGCTAGGGGTTTCTCATCAGATCCTGATCAGGGCAAGAACACAGTTAAAACTGTAGACGCCCACTTCCTTCCAACCTCATGTCTTTGAATTCCCATTTGCTTCCCCTTTTATTCTGCTCCAATTTTCCTATAATACAGGGGCTGGGCTCGGAGAGCAATGTATACTTCCAGATTTGTTAATCACTTCTGAACCTCAAGATCTCACCCTTAATGTTTAGCTGTTATCTACATTCATCTCCCAGATGGTTTCCTTGATCTTGTATATATTTACCCAAACAATCCGGCCAACCACATATGTCAGGTGTTTAAAAGCCCACACCATCTCGTTGTAGCTACACTGAGCATCTTTCTTAAACTACTCATGGTCTCCTTTCAGAGTTCATACCTTTCCGCCCACCCCCTTGTCAAAATTTGCCCAGGGATTTCACCCCAGTACATGGACTCATGGAAATGTGGATGTAAAGCTGCTGACCTGAGATATGAAGGTGAAATTACATTCTGTAGATCTTGCCTATCCTGAAAAACGTATGATCAATTTAGAGGGCAGAATTTTAAGATATCTAATGGTAACTCATCAAAAGTATGATTCCTCGAGGATACTAGGAGAGTATAGTTCTATGAAGGAGCTCTGGTGGCACAGTGGTTGCATGCTCAGCCGCAACCCAAAGATTGGTGATTCCAACCCTTCACCATTCCCCCACGGAGAAGCTCTGTCCATCTACTTCGAGGCAGAAAACTCCACAGGAAGCTCTATCCTGTGTGAGGAGTGCTTAGTGCTGGAACGCACTTGGTAGCAAGAGGCATAGTATTAGGACAGGACTAAGTTTATATCTACTATTAAAAATAAATACAGCTTTATTCATAACTGTCCAAATTTGGATGAAACCAAGATTTCCTTAAACAGATGAATGGATGATGAAAAGGATACATCCATAGAATAGATTATTATTCATCAATAAAATGAGCTATCAAGTCACAAAAAGGCATGAAGGAATTAGAAATGTACACTGCTAAATAAAAAAGTCAATCTGAGAAAGTAACATACTATGACCCCACCCATATAATATTTTTGAAAAGGCAAAACCATAGAGAACATGAAAAGATTAGTGGTGGCTGGGGGTCAGGGGAGGATGGAGGGATGACTCCATGAAGCCAGGCTGCTGTTAGTGCAGTGAAACCCTTCTGCAGGGTATGACATTAGGCATCTGTGAAAACCCATTTCTCATTTGTTGCTGACAACAGAATCTGACAGATGGAAGCCACCCCTTTCCACCCAATGGACTGTACCACATGAAGGGTGAAGCCCAAAGAAATTATGGATTCCAGTTGATAATCATGCATCAATACTGATTCACCAACTTCGAGCAGTGTGTGCCACACAAATGTCAGATGTCAACAATGGAAAACTCTGTGCCTGGAAGGTGGAGAGATAGATAATATGGTAACTCTGCTGTCAGTAAAACTTTTCTGTAAATCTAAAACTGCTTGATGAAATAGTGTGCATTTTAAAAGACCCGCAAACACCATATTTTCAACTGAGAAGTTTTTAAAGACTGATGGGCCATCCTACATCAGTAGTCTTATTTTTATTCGACAACTACCTGGACTTGCAGGGAAATTAGATGCTTTGGTGTGTCCTGGATATTTGACAAAACCAAAACTCAGGATCGCTAACGGAGGATCTCTAGTTCCACATCCTCAGTTTCTCACTAAATATGAGTAAAACTACTTGCATCTAAAGCTTTCAGGTGACATTTTAGAGGAAGACACTCTACCTGTCTTTGATTACACACATTTGGGGTATAGAGGAAAAGTGAGAGGATTAGCATTCAGTTTTATGTTAGGTCAAGGATATTGAGTTGAACATTTTACTTTGATCTCAGAATAAGATAGATTTGGTTTTAGGGCCAGACACATTTCATTGGACTTTCAGCCCTTCATACGTAAGATGGCTGAGACCCTGGGGAAGGCCCATTAGACTCCAAAGCTCCCTCCCCTTCCTCGCGTGAAGGCAGAGGGTTTTCAGAAGGGCTTGCAGGACTCTTTTTGAGTACATTGTGTTGGATCCCACCCAGCAGCACCATGTAAGAGAGACACTTGACAGTCTGCTTCCTTGACCATCATAGCCAGGAAATCGCTACAGAGTCATTCTACTCTGTACCGCAAGGGGTTGCCATGAGGTGTCGGTCGCAGCTGACAAGTATCAGCATGGAAGCTGGTGCCAAGTAGATATTCAGTGAATGGTGGTTTTTAGGATCTGTTCTTATTTGCCCTACAAGGCAGCCTGAACCTTCTTGGATCCCTCAACCAATCTACTGCTTCAAACACCAGCTCATGCTCCTTTTCAGTTACTCTCTTCCTCCTCCCTCCCCGAAGCCAGGAGATGCCCAATTCTCAGCTCAGAGGGTCCTAGTCCAACCCCACATACCTAATACTCTGAAGATCGGCTTGATATCTGGCCCTGTGAGCAGGTGCTTTAAAACCTCATCCATGTCATCCACAGCTCTCTCATCATTCATTGGCCAGGACTTGACAATCACAGCAGACACGACTTTGCCAAACTTCCGAAATTGATTATCAGAGATTTGATCAAGGATGCTGGTCTGAGACTATTGGAAAGCCAAGAGAGGGAACGTTGGAGTTTTTTTTTTTTTTTTTTTTTTTTACCAGTTTGTTTTCAAATAGCAAAAGTCAATGACATACCCAGGGCTCTTTTGGGGAGCTACTGTATATGTCGCAAAAGGCCTCAAAGAAGAAAATTAGTTAAATACTTCATTGCCACCTTGAAATTGATAGAACCACTTCCCCATAAGAAATCTTCCTCTCAAAAGTGTTACATCTTTGGAGGCTTTTAGTGCACACCTACTAAACAAATGTTAGCACATAACCCACAGAAAGAAAGGCCTTTTAGGAGCTGTCTGCAAGTGCAATTGAATGGATTTGAGATTATCTGGAAGTGGCTGGGATTTTACATAGCCCATAACAGCTATCTGTAGTTAGCTGTCATCAAGTTGGGCCCCAACTCAGGCACCTCATTTGGCCTCATGAACAGTGGACTAGAAAGCTGCCCAGTTCTGTGTCATCTCCATAATCTATTGTGAAGTAGATCCTCGGGACCCATAGGATTTCTATCTGCTAGCTTTTGGAAGTAGATGACAGGCCATTCTTTTGAGTCTCGCTGAGTTGGAAGCTCCACTGACAATGCTCAGCATCGCCACAATACAAGCACCTTCGTTGGCTGAGTGAGAGGGTAGGGGGTACGGAGCCTGTGGTGCGCTGACCAGACTGATCACGGGTCTCCTGCAGTGAAAGAATTCTCCCAGTGAACCAGCCGCGCCCTCATCAGCCATCCAGGAACAGCCAACTGAGCAGCGTGTGTCAAAGACTGGGTGGAGGACACCAGGTTTCAGAACCACTCCATGAGGCCAGTGAGGGGACGCCCACTTCCCATGCCCCTTGTGCCAGCGCAGCCTCTCGGTCTGGAGGTGGAGGACGGAGAGCGCAGCTGTGACCCCAAGTCAGAGCAGCCGCTGGTTACCTGGCAGGCGGAGCTCACAGCTTCAATGGCGCACTTCTCAAAGCTCTTGGCCACACTGCCATCCAGGCCCGAGGCACCCCAGTCACAGCTGCAGTAGGCCGAGATCTGCAAGAGCGGCTTCTCCTGGGAAAGCAGAGATGCCATGTGAGGAGCCGGTAGGACACTGTGCGCCACCCTCTGCCCCGTGCCATCAGAAGCCCCTGGTGCTTTACTTTCCCTGCCCCATTATTGTCACCTCCTCCCTGCCCCCGCTGCCAGAGCAGCCAGGCTGACAGGAGAGTCTGTCCTCATGTGCGCAGAAAAGGCAGCTTGAAAAGTGGGTCAACTTTGACAAACAAGTGGGTTTCCCAACAAGATGCATCCAATGATCAAGCTAGCTCATATCCTGTCAGAACCAGTGTTTGGGGTCAAAACGAGGAGCAAGATCTGAGGTATTTTCTGAACTATTATGACCCACCTCTGAAATATTTACTGGGATTCAATCACTGAGCCTGGGTCAGAAATGGACACATGGTTTCCTGTCCCGCACACAATGAGGCTTTCCGTTCAAGTACAGACTCCTGTTGTTGCTGCTTTTACTGGTGGTCTAGTATTTATCCCTTCACCCTCTAAAAGAGCACCCCAGACTGCTAGTACCTGTTTGAGTCTCCCTTCCATGTCTCCCAGCAACACCTCCTTCCAACCATAGTCCACAGGGAAGTGTAGTTCCACCAGTTGTTTCCAGACCTGCAAAACCCACATGCACAAAGCATCACAACAATAACTACGTGGTTTTGTTAGGGTGACAGGAAAACCTGGGAATAGATTATTGAACAATGAACCTGATGAGCATAATGTCATTGTATCATACACATGAAGACTGTTGAAATGTCAGATGGTATGTTACATATTCCTACCCATTTTGGTATTTCAGATACCAGCATGATATTTGTCCATGGTGGACAGATTTCAGCAGAACTTCCAGTGTAACAGACCGGGAAGAAGGAATTGGCTGTCTGCTTTGGAGGAATTGGCCACCGAAGACCTAACGAATAGCAGTTGTACACTGTCTGATATAGTGCCAGATGAGCCCTTTGGGTTGGAAAGCATTCAAAATACAATTAGGGAAAGAGCTGCTTTCTCAAAGGAGAATCAACCTAATGACATGGATAGGACAGAGTCTGGGAGGCCATGCTTTGCTGATGGGGTATAACTCAAAATAAGAAGAAACAATAAGCACCCATTAGTAATCAGAATGTGGAATGTACAATGTATGAATCTGGATACATTTGGAAGCCATCAAAATGCAATGGAATACATAAAGATTGATATCCTAGGCATTAGTGAGCTAAATGGACTGATACTGGCCATTAGAACTCAATCATATGTTTAATATGCCGAGAATGGCAAATTCAAGAGGAGTGGCTTCACACCGTTATCATAAAGAACCTCTCTAGATAAACCTTGAAATATAATACTGTCAATGACAAGATAATAACCATATGCTTAGAAGAAGGGCTAGCTATCACTCAAGTTCATGCACCAATCACTAAACTCAGTGTGTGGGTGTGTGTGTGTGTGTGAAAAAATTTTGCGAAAATCTTCAGTTTGAAATTGATCAAACATGCAATCACTATGGAATGGTAATTACTGGTCACTGGAAGAGGAAAGTTGGAAACAAAGAGGAAGAATCAGTATGTGTTAAAAATTTAGCTTTGGTGATAGGAACACATCTGGAGATTGCATGATACAATCTTACAAGACCAGTGACTTCTTCCTTGCAAATAACCTTTTTTCAACCACATAAATGGTAACTACATACATGTTATCTCACCAGATAAAATACATTCAAATCAGATTGACTACATTTGTGGGAAGAGATGATGGAGATATTCAATATCATCAGCCAAAATAAGGCCAAAGTGTGGACTGTGGAACAGACCATCAATTGCACATATAGAAGTTCAGGTTGAAGCTGAAGAAAATTAAAACAAGTTCACAAGAGCAAAAACATGACCTTGAATACATCCTATATGAATTTACAGACCATCTCAAGAACAGATCAAACCATCTCAACATCAGTGACCAAAGAGCAACTTTGTGTGGCATGGCATCAAAACATCATACACGAAGACAGCAAATGACCATTATGAAGACAAGAAAGAAGGAAAAGACCAAACTGAACGCCAGAGGGCTCTGACGCATTCTCTTCAACATAGAGTAGCCAAAGGAGACCGAAGCGATAGTGGAAGTAAAGAACTGAACAGAAAATCCAAGCTTCAAGGTGAAGGATTAAAGGATTCTATGCGCAACATTGAATGATGCAGGAAGCATCAAAAGAATGTGGAAATAATACACAGAAGTATTGTATCAAAAATAAAGGGTCAACATTCAACTCTTTCATAAATCAGCATATGATCAAAAACTGATGGTATTGAAGGAAGAAGTCCAAGGTGTACTGTTGAGATTAGCAACAAATAAAATTCTAGAAATTGACAGAATACTCTGGAAGCATTCAGTCTATGCCAAGAAATTGAAAAGACAGTTACTTGGCCAACCGATTGGAAGAGATCCACATTTTTGGCCATTCCAGAGCAAGGTGACCCAACAGAATGCATAAATTATCTAACAATATGAGTAATATCACATGTAAGCAAAATGGGGATGAAAATAATTTTAAAATCTTGGCAGCAGTCAATTGACTGCTGCCAGAAATTCAAACCAGATGCAGAAGAGGGTGTACAACAGGGGATGTCATTTCAGTATACAAATGATACAACAGTGCTTGCTGAAAGCTACGAAGACTTGAAGTCCTTGCTGATGAAGATCAAGGACTACAGCCTTCAGTATGAATTACAATACAACTCAATGCTAAGAAAACAAAAATCTTCACAATGCATCAATCAACAATGTCATGATACATGGAGAAAAGATTGAGGTTGTCAGGGATTTCATTTTACTTAGATCCACAACCAACACTTGTGGAAGCAAAAGGTACATATGCAAACAACATATTACATTAGGAAAATATGCTGCACAAGATCTATTTAAAGTGTTAAGGAGCAGAGATGCCACTTTGAGAACTAAGGTGTGCCTGACCCAAGCCATGGTATATGTGTGTGAAGCTGAACCAATGAGTAAGCATTTTAATTATGCTATTGGTGAAGACTCCTGAAAATACCACAGCCTTCCAGAAGCACAAGAGGAAGTTCAGCCTGGAGGAAATACAGCCCCAATGTTCTTTAGAAGTGAAGATGGTCAGACTTTGTCCCATGCCAAAGGATGTCATGCATGGAAAAGTAGAGGGTCACTGAAAAAGAGGAAGATGTCCCTCCCCACAAGGAGATGGATTGACACAGTAACTGCAAAAATAGGCTCATACATAACATTTTTTAAGATGGCCCAGGAACCAGTAGTGTGTCCTTCTGTTGTACATAAGTTCTCCAACTCGACAGCACCAAACAACAGTGAAGATAGCATTACATATATAAACCTGACGCACTACTATTGAGTCTCTTCTTACACCTGATGACCCCTTGGACAAAGTAGAACTGCCATAAAGTTTCAAAGGTTATCATCTTCATGGAAGTTGATTACCAGATCTTGTTCCAGTGGAGTAACAGGGGTTTGAATTACCAACCTTTCAGAGAGTAACCAAGGGCTAAAAGACTGTACCACTGGGGTGCCTTCCATTATATATGTAAATACCACAATTTTTAAGATATACAACATGGCTCAATTTAAAAAGATGAGGTTGACCAATAAATCCTACCCTTGAGGCAAATTTTAAAAATAATACATATTAATTTTTTAAGTGTGATTTTTATGAAGACAGACAGATTTTTATGAAGACATGCCCTGATGGGGCATGATCAAGGACAATGTAGCAAAGACGAATTACTGAAACCTGAATGAAGGCTAAACATGATAGTGGCACAAGAGGAAAGTAAAAGGAAATTGAGGAAAGAACTAGGAGGCAAAGGACATTTATAGAGGCCTAAATACAGGAATGTATATATGTAAATATATTTATAACAATTGGGAAATAGATCTAGGTGCATATATTTATGTTAAGTATTAAGGCAGCAGATGGACATTGGGCCTCTACTCAAGTACTCTCTCAACACAAGAACACTTTGTTCTAATAACTTGGCATTCTGTGATGCTCACCTTCAAGACACAATCACTGAAGACGAAATGAGTGCATAAGCAAATGTGGTGAAGAAAGCCGGTGGTTCCTGGCTATCAGAAGATATAGTATCCAGCGGCCATCTAGCTGAGAAGTAACAAAGCCCACATGGAAGAAGCACACCAGCCTGTGTGATCATGAGGTGTCGATGGGATCACAACAAAAAATCATAATGATATAAATGAGGGGGGCAATGGAGTAGAGACCCAAAGCCCATCTGTAGACAATTGAACATCCGGTCATAGAAGGGTCACAAGGAAGAGAAGAGCCAGTCAGGGTGCAGTATAGCAATGACAAAACATACAACTTTCCTCTAGTTCTTTAATGCTTCCCCTCCACCCCCACCCCCACTATCATGACCCCAATTCTACCTTACAAATATGGCTAGATCAGAGCACGTACACTGGTACAGATCAGAGCTCCCAACACAGTGAATCCTGGACAGATAAAACCCTCAGGAACAATAATGAGAGTAGCGATACCAGGAGGACAAGGGAGAGGTAGGGATTGAAAGAGGGAACTGATCACAATAATCGACATAAAGCCCCCTCCCTGGGGGGCAGACAACAGAAAAGTGAGTAAGTGGAGACAGCAGTTGGTGTAAGATATGAAAAAAATAATTTATAAATTATCAAGGTTTCATGAGGGAGAGTGGGGAAAAGGGGAAAATGAGGTGATAGCAAGGGCTCAAGTAGAAAGAAAATGGTTTGAAAATGATAGCGTTATATGTACAAATGTGTTTGACACGATGGATGGATGGATTGTGATAAGAGCTCCCGATAAAATGATTTTTTTCCTAAATGAAGACTAGATTTAACTAGGATCATTCTATGTAATCACTGGTTCAAAATTTTAATTTTGAAAACTTTTTAGTGTACCAAAAAGTTTCATAAATAGTACATATCACTCATATATCCTAAACTAAACACACCAATAATTAATGTTTAACACATTTGCACTATCACTTCCTCATTCTTCTGTCCCTTATGATAAGTAGGTTTTGTGCCAACTTGGCTGGACCAGGACTTTCAGTGGTTTGGCAGTTAATATGGAGTAATTCCATATAGCTTGACCTGACACAATGTAATCACAGACGGTTAGTTGTAAGAAGGCTGGGATAGGATTCAACACTCTTATTCAGAAACATGCTGACTTGTGTTAATAAGACTATGCAAAGGCATTTGATTGTGTGGATCATAACAAACTATGGACAGCCTTGAGAAGAATGAGAATTTCAGAGCCCTTCACTGTGCTCTTGCAGAACTTGTACTTGATCAAGAAGCAGTTGTGCAGACAGAACAAGGGAATATTGCATGGTTTAAAATCAAGAAAGGTGTATGTCACGGTTGTATCTATCCTCCATGTGCGGGGAGGTCAGATGCTTACAGACATCCTCCCTGAAGGCAGTTAGTCACCAGACTACATGGTGTAGGCCCTGCTCTCTGCTGCTGGGGACAATGGACTATTTCTCCCTGAAGCTTGCAACCATTAGCTTGGTTCCTGTAGGTGGGGTTTACACCCTACTGATAATGGTTCCTTTGGAGATCCAGAGAACAGGTCAAAGCTAAGCTGCCATCTTAACTCTAGGACCCATCCATCTTGTCAAATGTATACGCCCAGCCCTTCTCTCCCTATTGTGTGTATTTCCCTAGACCATCCCCTCTCACTGCTGTATAACCTATAGTGAAACCCCTTCCTGTGACTTACGCCTTTACCTGTTATTAGTGGGCTTGCATGCCTCCCAAAGTATATAAGCCTGGGTTAGCAATAGAGGCCTCTCTCGCTGGTCTCTCCCCCATCTCTCCTCGGCTCCCTCTCCTCCCCTGTTTCCCTTTCCCCTTGCCCTCTTTCCCTTCCTCCTTCACGTGGACCACCATGCGGGGCTGAGATGAGCAATGTTACCATGAAATTGTCGGACTCCATCACTTCTATCTCTCATGCTCTAGATGACTTTTAATATATATTAATACTTAATACAATATTAATATATATGTTATATATTAATATATATCGACTGTACAATTGTGCTTACTAAACCCATTATTAGTGGTGGGGGGCTGCCTCCCCCCAACTCAAACCATACTCCATTACTTTTCCATCTGGTACGTGAAGCAAATTATCCAAGAAGCTGAATTGTATGAACATGAGCAGAACAGCAGGACTGAGCAAGGCTGCTAAGCTGCTAAACTACGTTCAATATGCAGATGACAACCCTTTTTTGCCGAAAATGAAACATCTCGAAGCACTTAGTTATGAGGATCCAAGACTACAGCCTTTAGTGTGATTACACCTCAACATAAAGACAACAAAGGTCCTTACAACTGGATCAATAAAAACACTAAGATAAATGGAGAAAAGTTTGAAGTTGTCAGTATTTAATATACCTGGATCCATAATCAACACTTATAGAAGCTGCAGTCAAGGACTCAAAAGATGTATTGCATTGGGAAAATCTACAAAAGACCTCTGTAAAATATTGAATTGTCCAAGTGTCCCTTTGAGGATTCAGGGGTGCCTGACCTAAATCATGGTCTTTTCAGTTGTCTCTTCTACATGTGGAAGCTGGATATGAGTCAAGTTATGAATCATGATGTATTTGAGTCATGTTGAAGAATACTGAAATTGACCTACTGCGCTGCAGTAAAAAACCTCCTACTATAGGCATGTATATATGCAAACATATTACTTTATAATGAAAGGGATAGAGGCCAATATACATTTATTTGTTAAGTATTAAAATAGCAGACAGACTTTGGGCCTCTACTTAAGGCCTCCCTCAACACAAGAACACTTTGTTATAATAACCTGTAGTCTTTGATATCTAGCAGGGAAACAAAGCCCACATGGAAGAAGCACACCAGCCTGAGTGATCAAGAGATGTAAGCGGGATCAGACATCAGGTATCAAAAGATCCAAAACAAACAATTATATTGATGCAAATGAGGGAGGTTGGAGTGGAGACAATTCGATATCCCCCCCCACAGAAGGGTTAAGAGGAAGGAATGATTCAACCAAGGTGTAGAACAGCACCGACGAAACACACATCATTCCTCTAGTTCAGTGGTTCTCAACCTGTGGGTCGTGTGCGACCCCTTTGGGGGTCAAATGACCCATTCACAGCGGTTGCCCGATTGGTAACAGTAGCAAAATTACAGTTATGAAGTAGCAATGAAAATAATTTTATGGCTGGCGGGGTGACCCCAAAATGAGGAACTGTATTAAAGGGTCGCAGCATTAGGAAGGTTGAGAACCACTGCTCTAGTTCTTGAATTCTTTCTCCCCTCCACTATCATGACCCAGTTCTACCTTATAAATCTGGCTAGACCGGAGAACATACGCTGGTATAGATCAGAGCTCTCAACACAAGGAATTAAGGACAGATTAACCCCTCAGGAACAGTAGTGGGAGTAGCAATATCATGAGGGTAGGGGGATGGTCAGGGATAGGGAAGGGGGAAAAAATGGGAACCTATCACAAGGTTGGATATATAGCCCTTTTCCCCAAGAGGGACGAATAACAGAATTGTGGGTGAAGGGAGACAATGGACAGTGTAAGATAAATGAAATAATAACAGGATATAATTGATCAAGGACTCATGAAGGTGGGAGGATAGGAAGGGAGGGGAAAAACGAGGAGCTTATACCAAGGGCTCAAGTAGAAAGAAAATGATGATGGGAACATATTTGTAAATGTTGGCTGAGCCTCATGTAAAATACAGTTGATGTATGGAACATTATAAGAGCTGTAAGAGCCCCCAATAAAACGATTTAAAACAAAAACCTACTTTCAGCAAAGTTTACCTGAATTTCCTCTGGATAACAGAATGAGTTGTGGAAGATGGAACTCTGGAGCATTTTCTTGGTGAAAGTCTGCTGAAGCCAATGCCTGGTAGCAGCGAGGGCCCCCTGGAGCACCGCTTTGACAGATTCCTTTCTGGTTTCACTGCCCGGGGCCTCCTCCGTGTCCTGTTGTCATTTAAGAGGGGATGTTTAATTGTTCCCACGTGCAGCGGGCTAAGAGAGGCTTCCTTCCAGATTGTCCAACATTACAGGATGTGCCACAAACAGCTACATTTAAGCTGTCAGGCCTTTCAGGTGGGTAAGATGAACCCTACATTTTAAAAGCACTTAAAATTCCCATAATTCTGGGTCTTCATTTTAAATGTGGGAGGTACGGGAAACATAGGGAGGGTCAGAATGCCATTTAATTTTCTGGATGAATTTCGCAGGGTTTTGATAAAAACAGAAATAATCCAGCCTGCCCAGCTAGCACATGGCCTTGGGCTTTGGCTAGTGTGTGGGGCTGACATCTTACCACCCTGGTCCATGAGCTTCTTAGAATCTTCAGTTCAGTAGCCTCTCCCCATATTTGGCTCACTCGCCAAGACCCACAGTTGTACATTATGCTGTGGTGTCACCTGGACTTAACTAATACTGCCAAACATGAAATGCTAACTTTGTATGTGGTGGTCTTCCGACTCAGACACAGTCACTGCTGGTCTTCTACCTCATAAATGCTGTGGACCTCGCACTCTCTGGGCCACCCCACCCCACAGCTCTCTCCTCCCTCAACATGCTTTTTTTTTTTAACCCCCCTCAACCTTCTTAAGGCTCTAGGCTGAACTTTGTGTAAAATAGGCCCGTCACTTTTTCACCCTATGCCCCCTGAAACCCTGGCCTCCTGAAGGAGCAGCCTTGCAACCCCCAAACATTATAAGATCAATTTTTTTTCTTTCACCCTTTCCCTACAACATGAGCCCCAGCCCAGCCCTAACCATGATGGGCACTCTTTCCACAGGATTGTCCTCCTCTCCAGGGTTCCAGCTGCTATTGGATGCCCAAGAGGCAGCTACTTGACTCTTCCTCCTGATGACTCAAACTACATATCTAGTACCAAATTCAACCCTTCCTCATGAAAACGCAAATGTACACATCCATGACCAAATGAAATCCATCCTCCTTACAAAACCAATTAGAGTTGTAAGCCAAACTACAGTTGCTGCTGACAATTCACAGTGCACATCTAAGTCGACTCCATCCTTCCTTGTCACAACTCAAGACTACACAACTAAGCCCAGATTTAGCGCTTCCTTCTGCCACTCACACTACCTGTGTAAGATTGACATCAGCCCCTCAAAATTAACACCACTAAGGGCAAACTCCGAAATTCCTGCTGACATCTCAATACTCCATGTGTGAATCAAACTCAGTCCTTCTCCTGACAACTCACACTGCACACCTAAGTTCAAACACAGCGCTTCCTCCTCACAACTCAGAATAGATGTGCCCCCCGCAAAAAAAGCCTGTATTTCCAGATCAAACTCAGCTCTTGCTCCCGAAAATGCAAGCTATATGCTTAAGACCAAACTCACTCCTTCCTCTGAGCAACTCACACTGCATGCCCGAGATCAAACTCAGTTCTTCTTCCTCACAACTCAAAGCAGACATCTGGCCACAATTCAAATGATACCTCAGTGAGCAAAGGTAGCCTTCATTCTGACAGCCCAGACTATTTGTCTAAATCAAACAACCTGCCTCCTTGCTAGCAACTATTCTTCTTAATCAAATTCTGCTCTTTCTGCTGGTGTCTGGGGGCACCGAGCTTCCTCTTGTGGTCAATGGCCCCTTAGGCTACCACTACCCACATAACCACTAAAGCCAGAGCTGTAAGTGTCAGCCTGTCCCTTCCCTCACCATGGCCCTACCTAGTCACCGGACACCTCCTGTTGCTACTGCTGCTAAACAGCCCTCACCTGTATCTCAACAGCGAGGCTTCTCCTGGCCATCCGGCCACCTGGTATAAATAGCAAACCCAGATCCTCTGCTGAGTGCTCCCATCGACTTGGAATAGACCATACATAGCCTCTCCCTTGCTAGGCTCCCCACAAAGGACCTCAACGCCTTCCTACTCACTGTGTGTTCTCAAAGCCAAGGGCATCACCAGCACCAAGCAAGTCCTCACTAAATACAAGTAGTCCCCTCTGTGAAACACTTCTGTAATGGCACCTCCATGCTAAGTCCAGCTCATGCACATCAAATAGCTCAACAGTTCTTCCGTGTTTCTCTATTACTGCCTGTTACTGTCAGTGCCTGTGTAAATCTGATCTTCTGGAGTTAGTATTATTATTGCATTTTATGAAGACTGTTTTTATGAATCTAATTTGGAGAGTTGGCGAAAGAATGACAGCATCACTAAGTCCTGTGTTGCAACACTGTATGCAGTACATATTACCAGTTAGGTACGCTGTGAAAACAAGGCCATAAGAACAGTCGGTCACAACTCTGACCTCTGTGAGTCGGGGACCGCCTGCCCTTGATAACGGAGCCACCACTCCACCTCGTTCCAGTAACCCTAGAGCCGGAGCCTGCTCGGCCTCCCTTGTCATGAAGGCTGCTTGAAGCTCCACAGCTGTCCTGGGGGCGCCATCACGCGGCTTTGTGCCCCTTACCACCAGAGGCTGAAGCGCGACAATTCTGCTAATCATCTCTGCAGACAGGACGGGGAGCTTGTACAACTTTTCACTTTTGGTGATTTCACAGACGGCTTCGTGAAGCTTCAGGCAGATGGTCAAGCAGGACTGAAAGACGGCATCCTCCGGAGCCCTGCCCGCAAAGAGGTGAGAGAGACAACTGGCCGCGGAGAACTGAGGGCACAGCGCTCATTGCAATGACAAGCCCCTTCCCTTCAAATACTAACAAATTTGACATCCATTCACACCCTGGGTATGCTGAACTGCTTAACAGAAGGTTTACAGTTGACTCCACCAGTTACTGTGTGGGAGAAAGTTGGTCACAATCTTTGGAAACTCTATGGGGCAGTTCTACTCTGTCTCGTGGGGCTGCTATGAATCTGAATCAGTACAAAGGTCAAGAGTTTGCTTTTGATTTAATGCACAGGAATTTATTTGACCTCATGCAGAGTAACTTCTGAGACTCCTCATCAGGCTTGAAGTTATGACTAAGTTAAAAAAGAGACAAAGATCCTTTGGTTTGCTTCTATAGTCTGAACTACTCTTTAAAAAGCAAAGAGCAGGTTAGAATATTTCCACAGGCATTCCTTTTCTTGAGTAAAGTAAGGGGTGTCCATTACTAAAGATAAAATGACTACGTAGGCTTTGAGGCAGGGAAAGCTCCAGAAAGACAGAAGGAGGGCAGACTGAGAGAAATGCCAGAAGAAGAACATGTATCATGCACAGAATTTCTTGGATTCACGTGGCGAGTTTCCTTTCAGTGACTGACACCAGCAGCATTAAGCCAGTGAGGTGTTAAGAACTGGGTTTGGATATGGCATGAAAAAGGGGCTCTAGGCTCACCTAGTAAATCAGTGTTAGGTGAGGCCCCTGAACAATTGCATTACATGAGTGACAGTACCTATGGTTCTCCATCTGTACAATGTCCCTTCCTAAGAACCCATTGTCAATGAGTCAATTCCAACTCCTAGAGATCAACTATGTAGGACAGCCCCTGCCCCATAGGGTAGCCAAGGCTATAAATCCTTCTCCAGCGCATGCAGGTGGGTTCTAAATGCTGGCCTTGTGGTTAGCAGCCAAGCACTTAACCACTGCACCACCACGGCTCCTAAATGTCCCTTCAGAGAAGTCACAGGAAGACATGATTTCAGAAAAACTCATAAAGCTCCCTTTGAATTTTATTCTACTATACTGACCTCACTCGCATGCAAAGACCAAACAAAAGAAAGCAGAACACAACATGAACATACAACAGGATGAATAGTCACTTACAGTTAAGTGAAAATAAATGCACAGAAAAGACAGACTAGATGGAAATTAGACAAAATCGTAGTAGCTGATATCTCTTCCCTTCTCCTCTTTTAAAAACTGGGACATTCCCTTAACCCGCTCAAAAGAAACATGGGCTATATATGCCCTCTCCTCACTTAGCAATTTGGTTATATTCGAAAGGTCCTTATATGACACTGGAATCATGCAAAAATGGAGGATGACTAGATCATTATATTAAATGCCAAATTACATTGTCATCTAACTACCAAATTACATTTTACGTAACCACTAAATTACATCATTGCTGAGCTGCCAAATTTTATCATTATATAACTGCCACACCACTAGTGACACACCACTAGCAACCACCACTTACTCACTCACTCACTGCCCTCAAGTCGATGGTGACCCTAGGGCAGGGTAGAAATGCTCCTGAAGGTTTCCAAGACAGTAACTTTTTACTGGAGCAGAAAGCCCCATCTTTCTCCTGAGGAGCAGCTGGTGGTTTTGAACTGCTAGCCTTACAGCTAGAGCCCAATGTGTAACCATTACACCATCACAGCCAGTGCTATTCTAACCTTGCACATTGGCATCATTACTGTCCCACATAGCGAATGCACAGCATAGTCATATAGTGGGTTTTTTTTTTTTACTATTCTACAAATTTGAAATGTTGGGTAAGGAGATAATTGATAAGTAAGAGAAAGTGTATTGATTTATGAGCTTACTATGGTAGCCAATGTGGGACATTGTCAATAAAATAGGGAGCAACCAGTGAACCCTTGGAGAGGTGGGTGAGAGAGACAACATTTGGCTTTTCTACTTACTTGTTCAAATTAGCATGCAGCCGGGCCAACAGCATTTTAAAGATTTTCTCAAAGTACTAGGGTGATAAAGAAAAAATAAGATTTAGTCTTGATGTCATTGTCCTTGCTAAAACAAAGCTTAAAAACCCAATATCAATGAAATATAAATTTCTTTCTATAAATAAAGTTCAGAGCACTAAACTCTTAGTCTTATATCATTCACAAGTAAAACTGAGACCCTAAAATGTATGCCATTTTCATTGCCCCCAACTGTAAAAGAAACACTGGCAACTATGAAGTATGTCAACCCTCCCATTACTGTATATGCGGTTACATGACCACACGTAACAACATGCTATTGAGTAACAACTTGGCTGTCAACCAGAGAGCTAAACAATGTCTACTCCAGTAAACCTGAAAAATCTGTTCTGGAAAAACGAGCTACTGAAAACCCGTGGATCATACTATTCTAACACACCACGGGTCATCATGGGTTGGAGTTGGCTTGATGTCCACTGGGTATTGCTGTACTGACTTGTATTCACTGAAACAAAATGAATTTAATCGAATCAACTCTTTAGCCCTGCACATGCTGACCTCTGCCAAACACTTCACTCTGTCAGCTTTTCAGCAAAGAAGAATCGCACAGTCCACTGGTAAAGACACAGTAGCCACTGCAGACCACATACCTCGCTTTTGCTCTTCGAGATTTCCTGGAGTCCTTGTAGGCGGTAGTACAGCCCAACAAGGCACTCCAGGACGCGAGAAGGGGACGTACTCAGGTATGCATCAGTGGTCCCCATATAGTCACTCAGGCCGCACAGAGGCAGCAAACTGAACCAGGATCGGAACAGACAGTCATCCACTTTCAGCAAATGCTGATGCTCTTCCATGAGCTGAAGAAGAAAATGATACCTGGCCAAGAGAAACGGGCCCAGAAAAGAGGGCACCCACAAGGTCAGTGAGCTAGGCTGAGCTGAGGCTAGGGAATACGATGTGAGGGGATCTAGAGAGCGCAGAGCTTCCGCGTCAGCTCCCTGGTGAGTCGGGAACAGACACAAGCACAAGCACCTCTGCGCAGTGAGAGCTCACCGAGGACTGAGCACGGTGATGCGTGAGTGGCTGTGCGGCCTGGACCAAACCAACCGCGTGAGCACCGTGAAGGCCCCTAAGCCATGCGGACTGCAGCGCTGCACTACACTGGACACCGCAAACGGGGACAACGCTAGCAGGGTGCCACTGAAGTGACAGAGGCCATAGCAACCATATTGAAACAGAGGCTGCAAGAAAACATCTTAAAAGGTCCAATGAATGGGAAAAGCTACTTGTGCCTAAGAGAGTGCATTTTTTAGCTTTAATCTCTAAAGTCTCCAATATTAGTGAAGAAACAAGAACTTAATTTAGCTCACTATTTTAATCCCTCAAAGCTGTAAGCCAACTCTTAGTGGATGTGTTGTTAGGTGAGGTCCGTTTGGTTCCTACTGATGGCAACTGTCTGGTCCTGCGCCGTCCTCACAATTGTTACATCTGAGCCCACTGTTGCAGGCGCTGCGCTGATACATCTTCTTGGAGTCTTTGCATTTCTCTGCTGACCTTATTTTAGCAAGTATGAGGTCCTGTTCCAGGGACTGATCTCTCTTGATAACGTGTGCAAAGTACACAAGACAGAGTCTCTCTGTCCTCGCTAAGGAGGATTCTAGTGCTACTTCTTCCAGGACAGATATATTGTCCCTTTGGCAGGCCACAGTACTTCCAATATGCTTCACCAACACCATAATTCAAACGCATCTACTCTTCTGCAGTTTTCCGAATTCATTGAACAGCGTTTACCTGCAAATTAGATGATTGAAAATAACATGGCTTCGTCCCCAAAGTGGCATCCTTGTTCTTCAACACTTTCGAGAGGCCTTACCCAGCAGATTTGCCCAATGTAATGCATCATTTGGTGACTTGACTGTTTCCATAAGCAGTGGTATGGACCAAGCAAAATGAAATCCATGGCCACTTCAATCTTTTCTCTATTTATCATCATGTTGTCTATTGATCCACTTATGAGGATTTAGGGGTTTTTTTTACAGTAAGCTGTAACCCATAAGACAGGTTGCAGTTCTTGATGTGCATTAGTAAGTGCTTCAAGCCCTCCTCGCTGTGAGCACGCCAGGCTGGGTCCTGGGCACACCGCAGGTTGTTCCTAAGAGTTCCTCTGACCCTGATGCTGTGCTCATCTTTGTGCATCCAGACTTTCAGCTTATTTGCTAAGCATCCAGGCTGAATAAATATGGCACACAGGGTACAAACCTGTCACGTCACTTTCCTGATTTTAAAGTGTGCCTTTGTTTTCTTTAAATGACTGCTTCTTGGTTCATGTATAGATCCGGTTGGATTAGGGGAGAGTAACTAAGGGGGCAGATCGGCCTGGACCTCTCTCTGATAAAATACAAAGTTAATGGGGACTGTCGGCTCTCTTTGAGAAAGAACAGAAGAACGAATGTTCTAATCTTGTTTTTTTAATTTAATTTTTCTTATTGTATTTACTGTAGATACATTATCAGGAGAGACACATTTCTGGACCAGGACATCACATTGGCAGAAAAGAGGAAGCCCTGGAACTGGATTGGCTCCGTGGCTACGGCAGTGGACTCACAGATTACTTACTGTGAGGGATCAGCTAGTGCTTCCTTCTGTTGGGCATGGATTCGCTGAGTCAGAGCTGCTTCAACAGCAGCAAACAACAAAGCAATTTTTACGTTTAAATTTGATTTGTCCTTTTATTTCTTTTATGATTAATTTTATGTATCTGCTTGACTAGGCACTAGACTAGTTGTTATTCTGTAATATAACTGGATGCAATGCAATATAATTGTAGGTTTCCTTACAATATGATCTACCTTCAGTCTACAAATAGTCTGGCAAATCTGCTCATATATATAAGTCACATGCCCACAGTGTGAAAATGTAGAAACTATCTGAATTCCTAGATAATTAATGAAATAAAATTCAGAATAGTCTTTAAATGGAGACTGTCTTGGTTGTCTCGTGCACCCGTAACAAACATAACTCAAGTGGATGGCTTTCACAAACGCATTGTTCTCTCCCAGCTTAAATGGCTGCACATTCAAGTTCAGATTACCAGTCCCAGGAGAAGGCTTTCTCTTTGTACATCCTGAGGAAAGGCACCGGTCTCCTTTCAGCATCTATAGGCCTGGCATTCCTTCAAGATCGCTCTCTGTGCCTTGGCATCAATCTTTCCCAGGATCTCGCAGCTTCACAAAACATGGAACCAGGTCAAAAACCTGCTCTTCTTTCTTGGTGGTGGTAGTCTCTCTCTGTACATTTCTCTCTCCTTACCTCTTGTATGATAAAAAGGGCTCTTGGGCCACGCTGCAGAGAACGTCCCCTTGCCTTAGATCAGGGCTGTGGTGGGATTAAGGACGTTCTATCTTACCCTTAACCCACTTGCTGGTTTAGCTCGTTAGTTCACATAATGGGGGATCATCCTGTAACTATCAGATTATATCACTGTATATCTGCAAACCCCCTGAGACTAATGTCTTGGAAAAGTTAACATGTAATTTGGAGGAGCACAATTTAATCCATATATAATAAGGTAGGTATATATTTACCGAAGTGAAAACTTATTCACAAAATACAATGAAGTAAAAAAAGCATTTGTGAAACAGAATGCTGGTGTTAGGTGCCATTGATATGGTTCCAAGTCAAAGTGACCCTGTGTACACACCGCCCAGTCCTAAGCCATCTGCCAACCGTCCTTACGTTTGAGCCCGTTGTTGCAGTCACTGTGCGTCCGTCTTGTCAAGGGCCTTCCTCTTTTCTGCGGTCCCTCACCAAGTATGATGTCCTTCGCCAAGGACAGGTGTCTCCTGACAATATGTTCAAAGTATGTGAGACAAAGTTTCGCCATCCTTGCCTCTAAGGCAGTGGTTCTCAACCTTCTTAATGCCGTGACCCTTTAATACAGTTCCTCATGTTGCGGTGACCCCCCCAACCGTAAAATTATTTTCGTTGCTACTTCACAACTGTCATTTTGCTACTGTTATGAATCGGGTGACTCCTGTGAAAGGGTCTTTCGACCCCAAAGGGGTCGTGACCCACAGGTTGAGAATCGCTGCTCTAAGGAGTATTCTGGTTGTACTTCCTCCAAGACAGTTTTGTTGGTCCTTTTGGAATTTCATAGAACTTTCAGTATTCTTCATCAGCATCACACTTGAACGCATGGATTCCTCTTCGGTCTTCCTTATTCAATGTCCAACTTCCACACGCATAGGAGACGAGTGAAAATACCATGGCTTGGGTCAGGTGCACACTAGTCCTCAAGTAACATCCTTGCTTTTCAACACTGTACAGAGGTCTTGTGCAGCAGATTTACCCAATGAAGTGTTTTGTTTGATCTCTTGACTGCTGCTTCTTGACTGCTGCTTGTGTTTCCACGCAAAATGGACATCAAATACATTTTTTAAACATTTACTTACCCAAAGCATGCTCTTGGATCAAAGCCTAGAAATGTATCTGCCAAAATGTGGACAATGATGATGGTCTCTGGTAGCTGGTCAAGTTTGCATTCTTATTCTCACTAGGTTTCAAAGCTTAAAGAAGCACTATCACTCCCATTATTAGACACCCATTACAGGTCCACCCAGGGTGCTCAGGAGCACCCTTTCTGACTCATTATCCCAAGAATGACTGTGGAATGGCTTACTTACGGGCCTGGTCTTTTTTCCCGAAACTCAGAGAAGCAGAGGCCCTCGAGGGCTGCCCACGTGTCCTCAGGCGGGATGTCCTTCCCTTGCGGGGCCGGCCCCACACAGTGGTGCAGCACAGGGAGCGTGAGGATCCAGAAGTCTATCCTTCTGTCCATGCACTGCCGGCACAGGTCTACCAAGGCCTTCCTGCAGCTAGAAAGGGGAGAAGGGTGCCACAGTGAGCTGAGCGTGGCAGGGCCCTGAAGTCGCACCAGGAGAGTGGTGCTGTGTGCCCAGAGTGTGGGGTGCATGATGGCTGCTAATATGTAGGAACTCTACCAGCATGAAAGTGGGGGGCAGGTCTTCTCAGCAGGTTGCCTGGGATATATGGGGTATTTTTGGGACCCATCTCAATGTGTCAGGCACTGAAGGTGCTAGTTCACTAAAGGCCCACAACAAACTATGAAGAACCAATTAAGGATATTGAGACACAGAGAACCTAAGGAAACTTTCAGGGGTACACGTGGCAGAGCTGGACAGTCCACCAATGATAAATCAGAAAATGAAGCAACTCTTTAAATATAAAGGCCAAACCTATAGGCAACCTATGTCATCCTTCTTACAATTACAATCTATTAATACTTCTTCACATTCTGAAATCATTGTATATTCTTTTTGTTCAATTACATGTCATCATTTAGCCTCTTTTCAACATGTGCAGTGTTTGTTGTGAGCTGCCTTTTGTGTGTGTGTATGTATGTTATTTTTATTTATGTATTTTTTGTTAGCTGCCTTTAGGTCCGCCCACAATGCAAGGGTGAATTCATCCACAATGAGACTGCACCATGTGATCTAGAGAGTTTTCAGGGAGTAATTTTCAGAAATTGGTCACAGGATTTTTTTCCCTAGTCTGTATCGGTCTGGAACCTCAGGAGGTGCACTGTCCAGAAATGGAAGCTAGGTCTGTCTTAAGCAAGGTGAGGATTCTACCACTGAACCAACACTGCCCTCTGTATGATATGTAGCAGGTGTTTCATGTTTGTAAAACTAAGAGCCAGAGGACCAAATAAGATTACTCCCCAGGGAAGGGTATATAACCTTATTCTTAAGTTTAAATCAAACCTAGCTGCATGAGACACGATACAAAGACCCTGTAACCATCAGAATGCAACTCAAGATTGAATATGGATCCCCCACCATGGACACTGCAAGCTCCAATAGAACAAGCATTGCCTCACTCGGCACAGAGCCCGAGCCGCAGGACTTCAACCTGGGTGGAAGGAGAGGTTGAGGGGAGAATGTCTGTCTCTTTGCTAATGTCGTCCAGTGAGACTTCCACAGACACTCATGCTGTGGCCGTCCCCAGACACACTGCACACAGACGCTCTTCATGACACCCCATGAGGGGAGGAGAAAGCAGGCCATTCAGTAGCGTGTTGAAAATGAGCACAACATTCCTGCGGGGGGGAGGCTGGGGCATCGATTTTAACATGGCAACAGTGAGTGATGTCGGTGACTTTATTAATTCTTTGTGTGCCTGGAACCATTCTATAACAAGTATTTATTTTTCTTGTCAGATAAAGCACTAAGTGGCTACAAAACCTTTTAACAACAAAAACACTACCTCCGAAATGCTCCAAAGATGGGCTGTAAGTCTCTGCGAAGTCCATCTGGCGAGTTGACATTCAAGCAGAAAAGGGTGCACAGTGTGGACAGGTCATGGCTCAACATGGGAAGTGAAAACTCTTCTATTGCAAACAGGACAATGAGGCCCATCCTCGGCCCGCTCCTCACAGGCCAGT
Source organism: Tenrec ecaudatus (assembly GCF_050624435.1). Lineage (NCBI taxonomy): Eukaryota > Metazoa > Chordata > Mammalia > Afrosoricida > Tenrecidae > Tenrec > Tenrec ecaudatus. The sequence continues at coordinate 157,063,432 of NC_134539.1, read as the reverse complement.
CGGCGGGCACAGGATCCTTTTTCCGAATCAGAGCCATTTTCTCTTTCAGGTACTCCCACAGTTCACTCTTCACCTGAGCCCACAAGGAAGGGAAGACACAGGAACCATGGGGCTCAGTTCACCAAGAGGGGTTAGGAGCCCTCCCACCACCTCTTGATGGGACATCAGTTGGGCAGGGGACCAAGCCCACCAGGGGCAGGAACAGCCCCACAGAGGGGTCATCCCACCACTTTGCCTCCCAATCAAGTCCTGAATGGCAGCACAGCTGATCCTGCCTGACCACACTCCATGCCCAGCTGCCCTGAATCCACTGAGAATAGAGAGGTTGGGCCCATGGCACACTGCAGAAAACTGCAAGGTGGAGGAGCCCTTGAAGTCTGATACTCAGAGGTCATCTCAGAGTGGCTCCCTGGTCTGTCTCAGAACTGACCCGAACCACAGCAGTGTGGAGTTGGGACATCACAGTGCGGAAGGTATCCATTATTAATCTGTTTTTTCGACTGCCCAACATCAGGTGAGGCCTTGGGACCAGTGCTGGATCAGGGCTCGAAAGCAAAATCAGAAGGAGGAAGAAGATGAGAGAAAGTGATTTCCTAGAGGTCCAACTAGGAGGAAGAACTTAAGGAAACAGAATTTCCTAGAGGCGCTGGTAGGACTGAAGGATGGAAAGGTCTACCATCTCCCATCGGTACCCCAGCCCACCGACTCATGGGGCTCATATGGGCCCCTGTAGGTTCTGTGATGCTGACTGCACAGGAGGTAGACATGCCTATACCCAACTTGGAGGCACTGCTGACAGAAGTGAAGCCCAATACCTTGCGCTCTCCCTCGTTTGAAGAGCTCCACATCTGTGTCCACTTTGGGGCGACAACATGAAACTGCTGCAACTGGGTGAAAAAGTTCTTCAAATTGACAGTGTCCCAGGTTTGGAGGATGCTGAAGATGCTGTCCAGCATGACTGTAACTGCAATCTGCTTCCCCTTCTCCTGGCTTCTCTTTATATCATCTTTGAAACCATCCAGGGACTGCTGACCCTTACCTGGAGGCCGCATGTAAATTATACCATCATACTGATGCCAATCTGAGAGTGTAAAGAAAAGAAAGAGGAAAATGATCACACTTAACGTAATTAGCAGCACCCCCCACCCCCTGGCCTTCACAACAGCCCGCCCATTTGATTCCCTGTACTGAACTCCCTGCTTGGGACATCTGATCAAACCCAATGGACACAGGTGTAATTTAATAAGAAATTCTAAAAATGACACATCTAGCCCAGATCCCCAAACTTATTTGGCCTATGTCCCCTTTTCAGAAAATTACCAAGAGCCTGTCGGGCAATTGAGAACTCCTTATGCCACAGTCCTTAATCCAGGATACAATGTCCGCACCTGCTTTTGCAGCCCTGCCCTCACCCCTGGGTCGCTCCAGTGCCACCCTGGGAGATGCACCCACTTTGGGAAGCACTAATGTAGAGATGTACTGACCACGCTGTCCAGTAACATTAGAGTGGACAAGGTTAAAAATAGACTTAAACTCCTTTCAGAAGTTGACAGACGAAGAGTTTTCAAAAATAATTTAATATTAAACAGGCATTATGCAATAAATATAGAGTATATGCCCCCGATTCTTTCTGAGCGCACCGGAAATACAGTGCATTAAAAGTCTGGGTTGGCACTGGCCTGGAGCAGAGCACAGAGCCTGGGTACTGCACTCCGGAGCTTCAGTTCGGGAACCACATCAATAGCTTACCGCCAGAGCCCAGAAGTGAAGACTTGATGTACAAATAGCGGTTAACAGGCTCTCTCTGCTGAGGCTTGTAGATGAACTCATACTCCTCAGAGCCCTGGTTCTGAGCAATAACGTACTTGTAAGGAATGGACTTATTGAGGTTCTTCTTGGAAATAAAGGTGCTGCCTTCAATGAAGAATCCATATTCACCCATGACTCTGCATAAACAGGATGTCAGATGGTTACTGCAGTCCTACCTAAGAAACTTTAGTTCATCTCAAACACAGTGCACACCTGAAGCAAAACACACCAATGGCTACCAAAAATGCTAGAATGAGCCAGTTTCTAGACAGACGGTGGGGAGAGGCTCATGATGAAATACAACACAAAAATGCACTATAGCAGGTATTTGTTTGAAATATTCATTTTCCCAAAATGGAAACCTGTCATCAGTGTATTGATAAAATCATCGTTTCCGTACATGTCAAAAGGCAAACATCAAGGTTTCCGTGGGGATGACTAGTAGTAGTAACCCTGTGAGCACTTACTTGGAGGTAATCATCTCACAGACGTTCTCCTTCCACCTCGGCTTTCCAAACCCGTCTCCTCCCCTGATGAATACGCGGAGTTGGTTAGCGTTGAATGAGAACTCTTCACAGACAATGGCATGGAAGTGCACCATGATTCCTTCACCAGAACTCAGCATGCTGCAGTACAGCCAAAAGGGAAACAGCTAAGTCTCCCCATGCACTGGGCAACCACACTGACACACTCTCATACTCACTTGTGCGCACACTCACTGATGAAGATGCACTCACACACGCAAACCAACCAGATGCTGTCATGTAGCTTCCAAGACCCAGGCACCACAGTATTGGGAAAGTAAACCATAGCTGGGTTCATCCTGGGTCCCCATTCCTCCAAAACGACACCAACCAAGAATCACTCAGAGCCCCTCTCCAAGCTGTGGGCCCTTGCCACCCTCAAGCACTGGTAGACATGAGCCTGGCTCCCAGGGTAGCAGTCTAAGGCTTTCCCAATCAGGAGGCGCACCCTACCTCTCGGTGTCATGTGCACAGTCTTGTCGGTTGCTCTGTTCCCTGGCATATTTTGTCACCACAGCATAAGCTCTTTCACTCCCTTCTGGCTTCTTCCAGTCTTCTGAATTGCGTTTCTCACTCTTACCTGTTTTCTCTCCAGGAAGGGCTGTTTCATAGTTGACCTCCACTTCCTGAAACACAGAATGAAGCCCCGACTTTTAAGACTAGGTTCCATACTCATTCCTATAGCAGCCAGTACAACACCCCCCTCCCCTCCACCCCACATCACCCTACTCATAAACCAGGCAACTCCCATAGTCTCCAACCCCACAGACAGTCATTCACTCTGGGCCACTGACTGCCTTGCCAGTCCTGAACAGACTGACTATATGCCACCCAAGCACACTCTACCTAAGGAACTTTGTACCAGCCATCTCTGTGCCTAGCGTAACCTCACTCACTAAGGCCTGTGCTCCCTTACCACCTCACACCACCTGCTGTGAGAGACCTTTTCCAGCCACTCTGTCCACAGGAGTACCTTCCCTCCATCCCCCCAGAGTATCCTTCACCACACTTATAGCTGCCTGACCTTCCTCCCTTCAGGACATGATCTCTCAGCACTGAATGCATATCTGTTAGTAAAAGGAGATGGGAAGGGTGTGTTAGGCCAGGCTGACTAGACAAACAAATCCAATGACACTCATATATGTATAAGAGAGAGCTGTATGTCAAGAAGTAATTATATACAAGAAAGCATCTGTATTGGGCAGGGTTCTCTAGAGAGACAAACCAGATTGCTAGTAATTATATATAAATATATTTATAAAGATAGATATATAATTCAAGAAATAAACCGTTAAATAATATACAGATAGATAATACAAGAAAATTTTTATGGCTCTTTTCAGTTTATTGCATGAAGGAGTTACACTAGTCCAAGTTAAAAGTGGACTCCAAATGGTTACATCATACAAGCTGTGAGGTTTTAAACTTGTGACAAGGGACAGAGGGAATTTTTCTACTCATTGCAAGGAAATCCTCACTTAAGCTTCCGTGAGCCACAAGCACTTAAAACCCATGAACCTTCAGCTGGTCATCCTTAGCCAGTCCAATCTCTACAAGGAACTGGCGTATGTTCTTGCGCTGGTCACCCTGGAGCTGAATCACTTCTCCATATTCTGGATGCTCAATCACAGTACCATTGCAGGCAAATTTCTTCTTAAAGGCCTTCACTAGCTTCTTTTTGTCGTAGTCATCAGCGATCCCTTGGGCAGTGGTCAGGGTCTTCCTGCCGTTGCGCTGTTGAATTCTTATATGGATATAATCCTCTGTCCCCGCAGGCAGCAGGTCATCACCCTTACTTGCATCAGCAAAGGGGTCGAAAGAGTGGAGGTTCTGGATAGCGGACATACAATACGATTCCTTTTCCTTGGTGGAAACAGCCTGCGGAAGGCGGCGGCTGGAGAAGGTGGACGGGGGGAGGGGGGGATGGAGCGTCGGGAAGCAAGGGGGCTCGAGGGGGAGGCTGCTGAGTCCTCGGCGGTGGCTCAGTGACTGGGGCCGATAATACAAGAAATTAACAGTTAAGTTATAAAGCAGTGAGACACTAGCAGTCCTTCAAGTTTTTGAGAGCTGCCAGTTACTAGTCCCCTTCTGTAGAGAGAGCTGGGCTATATATACCCAGGCAGCAAACTGCAGGGCAGGTCCCCAACTGTCATCAACTGTCAGTCCCCAGCTCCAGAGATGAACATTCCAATCGTGTGGGCTTCAAGGGACCTCAACTTACAGCGACACAGTCCACATGCTAGGCATCCCACAGGTAGTGTACCCCTTTAAACTGAGGCACAGAACAAGCAAGCCATTTATCCCTCTGCCCTTCAGTTAATCCTACTTGTGTTTATCGGCCAGGCTGGCACAATAAACTATAGCAGCATCCTAGCCCAGTCCAATCCAAGTCTGTAAATCTGACACTTGTCCATAAGTCCTCTTCAGACTGACACAGCCACATGCAGTGGCACAGACTACAGGAAGATCACCTGCCAGGCACGTGAATCCAGGGTCTGTGGAAACATGGCAGGGTTTTAGCAACTTCGGGGTTAGTGGCAGAGAGGGCGAGGTTCTCTAGGCCCTCCTTATGAGAGGTCCCACCCCCAAAGAGGTCCCCTCAGGTGGTGACCTGATTGACAGGTTGAATACTACCCCTACACTTTTATACATCTTCAAGTTGACATAATATTACCTTACTGTCACAGAGAGGGTGGGTCTGAGGAGCCATCCTGGGCAGGGCAGGAGCCGGGTTCTGAGGTGGAGGGAAGAGACACTGACCTCATCATGTTCTCTGGAAGCAGAGACACTTGCTGATGGTACTTTAGTAGCATGCAAAATGCTACAGGACAATTCTAAAGTTAATCACAGACCCACAAAAATTTTATGTTCTTGGTGTCTTGGTTTTTAGGCCTGTTCCTGTGGTTATTTGGGGCACTGATTTAGAAAATTATTACATTGGATAGACTATCAGCTCTAGTTTCTTTCTTATTTAAAAAATCAATTTATTGGGGGCTCATACAACTTTTACCACAATCCATACATCCATCCATGGTGTCAAGCACATTTGTGCCATTATTTCCATCATCATTCTCAAAACATTTGCTTTCTGCTTGAGCCCTTGGTATCAGTGCCACATTTTCCCCTCCCTAACAAACCTTTGATAATTTATCAATTTTGATTAGTTTGTCATGTCTTACACAGTCCGACTCCCTTCACCCACTGTTCTGTTGTCCATCCCCCAGGGAGGGGCTTATATGTAAATCCTTGTGATCAGTTCTCCTTTTCCACCCCACTCTCCCTCCACCACCACTCTCATCACTGGTCCTGAGGGGTTTATCTGTCCTGGATTCCCTGTGTTTCCAGTTCCTATCTGTACCAGTGTACATGCTCTGGTCCAGCCAGATTTGTAATAGTGGGGGGGGGCAGGGGAGGAAACACTTAAGAACTGGAGGAAAGCTGTGTTTCATTTTTGCTACACTGCACCCTCCCTGACTGGCGTAACTTCTTCCTGTAACCCTTCTGTAAGGGGATGTCCAGTTGCCTACAGATGGGCTTTGGGTTCCCATTCCACACTCCCCCTCATTCACAATGATATGATTATTTGTTATTTGATGCCTGACCCCATCAACACCTCGTGATCACACAGGCTGGTATGCTTCTTCCACGTGGGCTTTGTTGCTTCTGAGCTAGATGGCCTCTTGTTTATCTTTAAACCTTTAAGACCCCAGATGCTATATCTTTTGATAGCCAACACCATCAGACTTCTTGACCACATTTGCTTATGCACCTGCTTTGTCTTCAGTGACTGTCCTGGAGAGGTGAGCATCATGGAACGCCAGTTTAATAGAACAAAGTGTTCTTGCATTGAGGGAGTTCTTGAGTGGATCTGCTACCTTAATACTAAACCTACAAATATATGCACATAGATCTATTTCCCAATCCTCATATATATTTACTACATACATACCTTTATTTAGACCTCTATAAATGTCCTTTGCTTCCTAGTTCTTTCCTCCATTTCCTTTTACTTTCCTCTTGTCCCACTATCATGCTCAACCCTTGATCAAGCCCTACCAGGTCTCTTACACCACCCCCGCCATCAATTTTGGATCACTTGTTGTTCCCTTGTCCCTGGGGTTATTAAAACCACTTCCTTTCCCCACCTACCCCTCTCCCATGTCCCCCAAGAATTGTGGGTCCTATAGTTTTCTTCTTCAGATTGTTTGTCCCGCCTGTTTTATCCAGATAGACTTGCAGAGATAATATTATGCACGAAAGCAAGACAGAGCAAAACAAAGCAACAAAGGAAACAAAACAACAGCAACAACAAAAATCACACAAAAAGGCTACGGGTCAGTGAGAGATGTTGTGTCTTCTAGTGGGGCCTGCCTTATGGTCCTATCTGTGAATTGGCTGCTCTGACCAGAGATATCATCCTCAAGGAATGGTGGGCCAGGATGTTCTTCCCTCTTTTACTCCCCCTGCATTTGCTCCCGTGCGCTCTGAGCAGACATGTCCCTCTCCCTGAGATGTAGCTTCAGTGCTGTCCTCTGAAGTAAATTCTTCTAGCGTGAAGGGCGGCTGTCCATGTAGTTGGGATTGGGGCCAGCCCCTCAAACCTCTCTACTGGTTCCCTGCTTCATGCTGATATGTTGCATTCACATCTTGGAAACTGGTTGAAGTCTGGTCTCTCTTTCCCTGTGGAGATATAAACAATACCCGCCCCTTGGATGGGTTAGTGCCCTGTTCTCCCACTACTCCTCCTTTTTAGTTGGCTACCATATGTATCCCTGGATTTGGTCTGGCCCCTGCAATACTACCTGGACCTCACCCCAGGAATGTTCGTATACAGTAGCTTTTCCCCTTATGTAGCACAGTTTTTTAATCCATTCGTCTGTTGATGGAAATTGGGTTGTTTCCAACTCCTTGCAATTGTGAACTGTGCTGTGATGAACATTGGAACAAAGATGTCTAGCTGTGGTTTGTTTCTTGCCTCTACTGGGTATATGCTCAGTAGGGTGGTTTCTGGGTCGTATGGTAGATCAATTTCCATCTGTTTCAGATATCACCAAATTGATTTCTATAGTGGCTGTACATAGCTACAGGTCCACCAGCAGTGGATGAACATTCCTATCTCACCACAGCCCCTCCAACACTTGTTGCTTTCTGATTTTTTTAATTGGGCTATCTTTGAGGGTGTTAGGTGGCATCTCATTGTTGTTTTAACTTGCATTTCTCTTATGGCTAATGATCAGGAACTTTTTCTCATATGTTTATTAGCCATTCAGATTTCTGCCCTTGTGAAACTTCTGTTCAGGTCCTTTACCCACCTACTCAGTGGGAAATTCGTTTTTTTTTTCTTTTTGGAAGCTAGCAGAGTATTGTAGATTTTAGTAATAAGGCCTTTGTCTGATGTATCATTGCTAAAGATGTTTTCCCAGCCTATGGGCTCTCTTATTACCCTCTTGGTGCATCTGGTCGATGTACACAGGTGTTTTATCTCAGTATAGCCCACTGATCAATTTTTGACTCATCTGTTTTTGTATCCTTCCCTATTTCTGATAGCCTATGTATTCCCTACAGCAAAGTTCTCAAGTTGGTCCCAATTCCCTCATTGATGGCCCTGATAGTTTGGGGTTTTACCTCTTGGTCTGTGATACATCTTGAGTTTATTCTTGTGCATGGAGTGAGATAAGGGTTTTGCTTCATTTTTTCCAGGACCACTTATTGAAGAGGGCATCTGCTGCTTCCCATTCGATATTTTGGGGACCCTTATCAAGATCAGTTGTCTAAATGATGATGATTTTATTTCTGGGTTTTTCCATAGGTCTGAGTATCTGTCATTATACCAGTACCATGTGGTTTTGACCACTGTGACTGTATAATATGTGCTAAGGTCAAGTAAAGCAAATCCTCCCACTGTGTCCTTCTTCTTGAGGACTTCTCTGCTAATTCAGGGCTTCTTCCCGCTCCATAAGAAGTTGGTAATCAGTTTTTCCATTTCTTTGAAGAAAGATGTGGGTAATTGTATTGGGATTGCATTAAATTTATGTAGTGCCTTGGGCAGAACTGCTATCTTTACTATATTGAGTCTTCCAATCCACTAGCTTGGGCTATTCTTCCATTTGTGGAGGCCACTCTTGTTTTCCTGTAATCGTGTTCTGCAGTTTTCCTCACATAACTCTTTTGTTCTTTTAGGTATATCCCTAAATAGTTCAAATTGTGCTTGGCTATTGGGAAGGGCGCCATCTTTAAAAAAATAATTTTATTGGGGCTCAGGCAACTCTTATCACAATCCATACATACATCTATTGTGTCAAGCACATTTGCATATTTGTTGCCATCATCATTCTCAAAACAATTGCTTTCTGCCTGAGTCCTTGGTATCACCTCCTCATTTTTCCCCCTTCTTCCCTGCTTCCCCTCCCTAATGAACCCTGGATAATTTATAAATTATTTTTATTATGTCATGTCTTACACTGTCCGACATCTCACTTCACTCACTTTTCTGTTGTCCATCCCCACAGCAAGAAGGTTATATAGATCCTTATAATCTGTTTCTCCTTTGCACCTCACTCTCCTTCTACCCTCCCAGCATTACCACTCTCATCACTGGTCCTGAAGTGATCATCCATCCTGGAGTCCCTGTGTTTCCACTTCCTATCTGTACCAGTGTACGTCCTCTGGTCTAGCCAGATTTGTAAGGTAGAATTGGGATCATGATGGTGGGGGGGTCAGGGGAGTGGAGGAAACATTTAAGAACTAGAGGAAAGTTGTATATTTCATCATTGCTACACTGCACCCTGACTAGCTCGTGTCCTCCCCGCAAACCTTCTGTAAGGGGATGTCCAGTTTCCTATAGATGGGTCTTGGGTCCCCAATATGCACTCTCCCTCATTCACAATTATTTGATTGGTTTGTTTTTTGATGCCTGATACTTCATCCCTTCGACACCTCATGATCACACAGGCTGGTGTGTTGGCTTTGTTGCTTCTGAGTTAGATGGCTGCTTGTTTACCTTCAAGTCTTTAAGACCCCACATGCTATATCTTTTGATAGCTGGGCACCATCAGCTCTCTTCACCACATTTGCTTATGCACCCATTTGTCTTCAGTGATCTTATCGGGAAGGTAAGCACACATAATATGATTTTTTGTTCTTTGATGCCTGATAACTGATCCCTTCCACACCTCGTGATCACACAGGCTGGTCTGCTTCTTCCATGTAGGCTTTGTTGCTTCTGAGCTAGATGGCCACTTGTTTACCTTCAAGTATTTAAGACCCTAGACATTATATCTTTTGATAGCCGGGCTCCATCAGCTTTCTTCACCACATTGGTTTATGCACCTGGTTTGCCTTCTGCGATCATGTCAGGAAGGTGAACATCATGGAATGCCAGTTTAATAGAACAAAGTATTCTTGCATTGAGGGAGTACTAGAGTGGAGGCCCAATGTCTATCTGCTACCTTAATACTAAACCTATAAATGTATTCACATAGATCTATTTCCCTATCATATATAAATATATTTACATATGTACATGCCTTTACTTAGACCTCGATAAATGCCCTTTGCCTCCTAGTTCTTTCCTCTATTTCCTTTTATTTTCCTCTTGGCCCACTATCATGCTAAGCCTTCATTTGGGTTTCAGTAATTAATTCCTCTCGGTTACATTACCCATAATCACACCCTACCAGGCCTCCTACAAAAGAGTACCACCTTTTTTATCTCTTCTGTGGTCTTGTCTGCTGTGTATATCAGTCCAATAGACTTCTGTTTGTTGATCTTGTATCCTGAGCCTCTGCCATATTCGTCTATTGCTTCCAGTACTTCCCCTTATGGAGTTTTTGGGATTTTCCATATATAAAATTATATCATCAGCAAATAATGATAGTTTCACCTCTTCCTTCTCCAGGCGAATACTTTTGATGTCTTTTCTTTGCCTTATGCTGTTAGCTAAAACCTCCAGTACGATGTTAAGTACGAGTGGGGACAAAGGGCATCCTTGTCTGGTCCCCCTTTTCACTGGATTGTGTGTGTCTTTTCTCCATTGACTACCCCATTGTATGTTGGTTTGTGATATACAGCTTGTATTATCTTAAGAAATTTTCCTTCTATTCTTATCTTCTTGAGTGTCTTAAACAGGAATTGGTGTTGGATGTTGTTGAATGCTTTTTCCGCATCTATCGAAATTATCATGTGGTTTTTATAGTTTTTCGTGTCAATGTGGTGAATGATACTAATGGTCTTTCATATGGTGAACCATCCCTGCATCCCTGGTATGAATCCCACTTGGTCGTGGTGAATTATTTGTTTTATATATTTTTGTATTCTGTTGACCAATATTTTGTTAAGGATTTTTGAACAGTTGTTTATTAGGGATATTGGTCTAGTTCTCAATTCTTGTGGGATCCCTGCCCAGTTTCAGTATGAGACGTATACTAGCTTCCTAGAAGTCCGGGAGTTTGCCATCTTTTACTATGTTCTGAAAGAGTTTGTGTAGGATTGGTGTCTGTTCTTCCCTGGATGGTTGGTAGAATTCTCCTACGAAGCCATCTAGAATAGGAGAGTTTTTTTTGTGGGTAATCGCTTGATAACCTTGTCTATTTCTCCTATTGCTATGGGTATGTTGAGTTTCTTGACATCCATTGGGGATAGTCTAGGGAGGGATTGTTTTTCCAAGAATTTTTCTATGTCTTCCAAGTTGTTGAATTCATTGGAGTACAGTCCTTCATAATACTGTGTAATTATCCTGTTGATTTCATTAGGGTCTGTTGCAATGTCCCCTCTTTCATCCCTCATCCTTGCTACTGAAATTTGTTCCTTCCTTTCTTTGGTTAGGTTTGCTAGTGGTCTGTCATTTTTGTTTTTCCTTTCAAATAACCAACTTTTAGCAGCATTGATTTTTTTCCAGTTGTCTTATTTTCCCTTTCTGAACCTCAGCTCTGATTTTTATTATTCCTTTTATTTTGCTATTAGGATTGTCCTGTTGACTCTGCTCTAGTTGCTGTAAATTTTGTGCCAGCCTATCAATCATAATTCTCTCTCCCTTTTTCATATTTGCATATATTACTATGAAACTCCCTCTGATAACTGCCTTTTCTGTGTCTCATAAGTTTTGGTATGTCCTGTTCTCATTATCATTGGTTTCTAGAAATTTCCCAATTTCATATCTGGTCTGGGCCAGTATACATTCCTTTTGCAATAGAGAATTGTTCATCCTCCAATTGTTTGCTCTTGTTTTATTCATCTTTCTTTTGTTGATTTCCAGCCTTATGGCACAGTGGTCAGAGAGAGAGGTCTGTGTGAGATCAATGTGCTTAAATTTATGCTCCAGCATGAGGTCTGTCTTTGAACATGTGCCATGTGGGCTTGAAAAGAATGTGATTTTTATTGGTATTTTGATTAAAAGCTCTGTAAATATCAGGTCAAATTGTCTAATTGTAGAGGTTAGATCTCTAGCCTCCTTGTTGAGTTTCTTTCCCTGTGATGTATATTTCTCAGAGTGTGGTGTATTGATGTCACCTACTATAATTGTTGAGGCTGTGATTTCTTTTTCATCTGTTGGAGTGTTTGGTTGACATATTCAGTGGGTCTCTCGGGGAATATATGTGTTAAATGTTTAGTGGTTCTTTGTCTACCATTCCCTTGAGCATTATATAGTGTCCCTCATCTCTTTTTATGGTTTGTGCTTTAAGGTCAATTTTATCCGAGATTAGGGTTGCAACCACTGATATTTTTGAATTGCTGTTTGTTTGGTATGCTTTTCTCCAGCCTTTGATTCTCACCCTATTTTTATTTGTAGTCTTGACATGTTTCTCCTGTAGGCAGCAGATTGATGAGTCGTGTTTTGTAAGCCAGTCTGCTAGCCTCAGTCTTTCAATGCCTGAGTTCAGTCCATTGTTATTCTGGGTTATTTATCTCCATCTGTGGACTCTGTAATGTCATCTTATACCTTTGCATTGGGTTTTTCCTTCCTCCCTTTCTTATTAGTGTGTTGTGCATGTTTGTATGTGTGTGTGGTTCATTGTTGACTTCTTTCCACCCTTAAGCCAATGCTATCTTGGGGCCTATTTTCTCTTTGTTGGCTTCTGGGTGGGGTTGTTCTATGTGGCAGTCTCTTATTTATGCTTGGTGAGTACTGTTCTTCTGCCCATAGTGGATTGGCAAGGATCTTTTGTAGGGCTGGGTTGCTTCTAACATATTCTTTGAGTTTTTCCTGTGGGAAGACTTCTCTCTCTCTCTCGACAGATAATTTGGTTGGGTAGAATATTCTTGGGTTTATATTATTTTCCTTCAATTTTTGGAATATGTTACTCTACTCTTCTCCGTGGTGTCTGCTGATAGGTCTGAGCATATTCTTATTTGGGAAACTTTAGATGTGAATGCTTGTTTTACCCTAGATGTTCTCATGATTTTCTCCTTTTTTTTCAAAGTTGGATAGCTTAATATTATGTGCCTTGGTGGCTTCTTAGGATTCTGTCTAACTTGTGTTCTGTCAGCCTCTTGAATGGTTACCTGGTTTTCAGTCATTAAGCTGAGGAATTTTCCTCCAAGAATCTTCTCAGTATTGTTGCAGATCACTTCTTTGTTGTTCCTTCCTCTGGTAATCCAATTATTCTGATGTTCCTCTTCATAGCATCAGACATAGCCCTTAGGTTTTCTTCAGCTTCTCTGATGAGCTTACTAGATTTTTGTTCACGTCTGTTAAAGTCTGCTTGGATGTCTTCTAGGTCACTGGTGCAGTTCTCTGCCTCCTCCAGTTGATTGGCAAAGTCCGTGAGTCTGCTATGGTTTTTGTTATCTCATCTCTAAGCTCTTGTATTTTCCTTTGATGTATAGACTTTATCTCTTCTATAATTTCATCCTTTTTCTGTATTTTTTCCTTCATATCCAGTATGACTCCAAGCAGCTTTCTGAACATTTCTTCCTGTGGCAGATCAATGTCTGCTTCTTCTATGCACGTCAAGACATCTTCTGCCATTTCTCTTTTTTTCTCCTGTTTTTCATTGAGGTAGTTGGGCTTGATTGCTGTTTGTGTTGTATTGTTTTTGAGGAGCCAAGTGCCATTTTCCAGGGAGTCAAAGAGCACTGGCTCTCTTTGGGAGAATCGTAGGAAGGCTTCTTCAAACTGCAGCTAATTTCACTATGGAATTGCCTACCATTTTATCTTCCTGTGGCTTCACTCTTTCCCTAGTCAACCAGTATTCTGTTATTTGGAGGGAAAGTTGGATGGTCCTCTCAGGGGACGCTGGTTGGGTTTTTGTGGACCCATGAGGATGGTGCTGTACTGGGTGATCTCACAAGAAGTCGTGATGGTGTGGCCCATGGCAGCTTGGGGTGCTGCAGAGAGCGTGCAGGGATGCCTGCTGCAACGGGAGTGCTATTAAAGAGTGAAGAACTCTATGTAATACGACTGTACTGTGGAAATATAATGTTTTTTCTACATTGTATTGTAAAATAGGCCTACCTGTGTGATAGAAAGCAATAGGATCATCATGATTCACACTTGGATTATGGTACTAGAGAAGAATATGGACAGTACCATGGTTGCCAAAAGGCCAAACAAGTCTATCTTGGAAGAAGTACAGCCAGTGTGCTCCTTAAAGGCAAGAATGGTGAAACTGCCTTACCTACTTTGGACGTCGTCAGGGAAGGCCAGTCCCTGGAGTAGGACATTGTATTACACAGGGTTCTCTAGAGAAGCAAAAGCAAGACACTTTTGATTCTGTATATGGTGGGATTTTTTTTATTCAGTGAAAAGGAATCATAATAGCAAAGCAGCCCACAAAGTAGTACAGAGGGCTTAGTCTGAGTCCTTTTCGTGGGTCAGTTAATACACTGAATGAAGGTCTTTCCAACTCACTCGGCCACCAGGCTCTAAGGGCAAAAAAGTAGAAAGTAGGTAGGGGGGGGGGTGGGGAAGTGTAGCAGAGGCCTGAACCGAAGTGCAGTGAAGCAAGTCAGTATGGAACCTCGCAGTGTAGCAATGCAGTGTGGTTGTTTGATTGACAGTGTGTCATCTGGAGACATGGCAAAATGAGTGGAGTGGGCCCCCAGACAGCAGGCACAGCAAGGTCGGGTGGTGCCACAGTGCTGCAGAACAGCCTGGCACTCTGAGGCAGTCCACGGTAGGCTTGTCAAGGTGGCGCGGAGTGCTGTGTGGCCCACTGTAGCAAGACACACATGATGAGGTAGGGTAGGAGACTAAGCAGCTCACCAGTCTGACCACCAGGGTGGGAGAGCGAGAGAGAGGCCAGCCTCCACAAAGGCATGTATCTCAGCCACACCTCCAATGGGCATCATCAGGTTGTAACTTGATCAACAGGCTAAACTCCACCTATATCTTCTTATAGGTGCCATGTTAGCACCAAAAAACCTACCAATCACAGACAGCATATTAAGTACAGTGGAAAGGCAGCAAAAGAGAGGAAGGCCTTTGACAAGATGGACTGACACAGTGGCTGTAGCAATGGGCTCGAGCACAGGAGGATTTCGAGAGTGGCTCAGGACGGGGTCGAGTTTTATTGTGTTGTGCAGAAGGTTGGCAGCAACTCAATGGCACCTCACAACAAAGTTCATTTCTGTACAGTAAAGTAGAAAAGATCGTGGATTCTATAACCACTGTGGGACACCTACTTTTACTGGGACCTGGAAGCCTCTAAAAGATGCCAAGAAAGTAAAATGACACTCACGAGACACAGCATCTTCAAATTAAGTAAAATTTCAGCTGTCTTACTCCCGTTCTTCCTATTTCCATTCCAACTGCTCCTTCAGCAATGGACTCTTCTTTATATCCATCTCCATATTTTTATCCCCAAATAAAACCTGCTTTGAACTCCCCTTCAATCCTAATAAACCTGCCAAGGGAAAAGTTTGGAAAAATCCATCACAGTTACCTTCCCAGAGATGACTTAAAAGTCACCTCAAAGATAAAGTATTTCAAAGATTTAAATAAACCTTCACATATCATATTTACTTCTTGGTCTAAAGTGGAACTCACATGATTATACAAGACTTCCCTAATCTCCAAGAGCTCTCCTAGAAGTTTAACTGGGAATTTAGGATTTTAATGGAAATTCATTAATCTGGAATAGCAGATTTATGTAATTTAGTAAAAATGGTAGTAGGACCAAGGGATGCCCAAGGAAGAGGCCAATGGGAAAACCCAGAAAGTTCTCTAGCTTATAAGAACCAATGTTACAGGTACATAACTTTTGCAACAAAATAAAGCCATTGTTAACACATTGCTAAACACTGCTGGCTGGTATGTATGCACTTACATTAGTTTGTGCTAGTTTTCAGCCTGGAAGCAAGATGAGCCTTTATTTAGCTGGCCACCAGGTATAGTTTTGTCTTAAAATAGCTTGTCAACAAAGTATTAAATTATTTATAGATACCAACCCCCACATTTTCTCCCAGAAAATTGACTGGGTTAATGTTCAAAGTTGTAAACAAGAAAAGGAGAGAATGTTTACAACTATTTAAATAATTTAACCAAAGCTTTAATTGAACATTCAGGCTTAAAGTTAGAGGAACTGGGAATTGGAATGTTTCAACTCCATATTCCAAAATGGGCGCCATCCTAATTTAGCTGAACTAATCAAATGTCAAAGAATAGACTGTAAAAATAAAATAAAATATAGCCCCCAATCCAGAACTGACCACCGGAGCCTATAAGCCAGTGGTTCTCAATCTTCCTAATCCTGTGCCCTTTTAATACAGTTCCTCATGTGGTGGTGACCCCCAATTATTTTCATTGCTACTTCACAACTGTAATTTTGCTACTGCTATGAATCGGGTGACCCCTGTGAAGAGGTTGTTTTATCCCCAAAGGGATCGTGACCCACAGGTTGAGAACCGCTGCTATAAGCTAAACAACAAACAAACAAACATTGCCACCAAGTCGATTCTGATTCGCAGGACAGAGTAGAATTGCTCCATAAGGTATCCAAGACAGTAAGTCTTTATGGGAGCAGCAGCCTGATCACTCTTCCATGGTCTGACTGGTGGATTTGAACCACTGATTTTTCAGTCAGCAGCCTAAAACTTCACCCCCTTGCCACCAGGACTCCTTCACCATCCATAGCCTATAAGCTAGTCTAAACATTGGAACAGAAACTAAAGCATTTGGAAAAAATGACCAAAGTGAAGCAGAACAAGTCAATTGTCTTGTAAAGTAGCCTTTACAAATTCAGCCAAGAGGAAAGTTCCAAGCCTAGAGAAGAAGTCTAAGAAACAATGGATTTGGGACTGCTATTCCGTGAGAAATCTGGATGAGATGAAACAAAATGTATGAATTGTTTAGTGTAAAATTGATGATCTGTGAACACTAAACCCAATTTACAATAAATGATAAAAGGACTGTATCAAATTGAAAATTAAATAGTTTACCATTGGGCAGAGCCCAATCCGAACAGGGCTTTTCCAATGGTGTCATTAAATTCTGAAGAGGAAACAATTACCCAATATTATGGGAACCTAGAAAAAATTCTATCAACAATGGGTACCTTACTATCTGCCATCAATTCCACAATCAAGCCCTTGTCCTGGAGTATGAAAACCTCAAAAATAAACGTGAGCCCACTTTCAGGTCTTTATATATTTGGATCCTATTTAAGATATGACTGACATATGCCTTTTCACTGCCCCTTTATTTTACCAAGCATTGAGGTCCTTCTCTGGGGACTGTTTTTTTCTGACATGCCCAAAGTATGTAAGACAGTTTCACCATCCTTGCCTATAAGGGGCACTCTGGCCATACTTCTTCCAAGACAGATGTGTATGTCCTTTGGGCAGTCCATAGTACTTTTAATATTCTTCACAAGCACCGCCATTCAAATGCATCGAGCCTTCTTCAGTCTTCCTTACACAATGTCCAACTTCCACACACATATGAGGCCACTGGAAGTGCTTGACAACTTCAGTCTTTTCTCCAATTATGATGATGTTGTCTATTAGTCCAATTATGAAGCTTTTTGTTTCCTTCAAATTAAGGTGTAGTTCACACTGAAGGATGTAGTCTTTTATCTTCATTAGTAAGTGCCTCAAGTAATTAGTCTTGCAAAATGTTATCTCCAGCTTTGTTTCTGTCACCAAGGCCATATTTTCCAACTACTCTTCCTAACTCTTAGTGTCCAACTTCCATATTCCAGTTGCCAGTGATAATTAATATATCTTGATTGTGTGATTGATCAACCTCAACTGGAGAAGTAAGAATTCTTGAATTTTTCACCACTAGCTATAGCAGTTGGTACATACATTTTGAATATGAATTATATTAATGGGACTTCCTTGCAGGTGTTTAGATATTATCCTATCACAGACAGAATTGTACTTCAAGAAATATCTTGAAATGTTCTTTTTGACAAGCAATGCAACTCCATTCCTCTTGAATTTGTCATTCCTGGCCATATGATTGTCCAACTCAAAATAAAACAACACACACACACACACTCACACACACACACATATGGGCTTCAAAGAGTTCCTAGACAATGGTATTAAAAGATAAGGGAGTTTTTCTATCACTGTTGTTAAGTCCTCTTGTTTTATAAGTTTTGCTGGATTTGCTCTTCTAGAACACCCATCCTAAAACAGGCCCTAAAGAAAAAGCACCAGGAAGCTGCCTCCCTGTAGCACAGGGTGGGGAAGGAAAGGGAACAGAGCCCACTCACCCTCTGGACGGTGTGTACACAGGGTTCATCTGGGTTCTCTTGGCAGTCACCTGAGCCCTGGACCATGGACAGGATGCTGTCTTCCTTCAGTTCCTTCCCACACTCAACTTCCTCGTCTGGAACAGGCTTGGTGCTGTGGATCCTGGGGTCTGCAGTGGACAAGGGAAGGTCACATCTCGGGGAGCAGGTGCAGAACATGAAAGGGACTCTGCATTATTCACCTGATGCCCACTGAGTTCATGGAAGATGAACACCACGCTCCTCCCTCTCTGCCCCATCTGCCATCCTGCAGGGCCCACAGACCAGCGGTCAAAGGCCCTCCTGTAGCAACATGAGGGTTGAACTGAGAGACCTCCCAGCCAGGAGTCCAGCTCCTCCCTCCCTCACTCGGGGGAGGAGAACCGAGGCTCCAAAAGTGAACTCCTCACTCCACACCCCTACCAGCAAGGCTGTCTCCCCTCAGTGTCTGCACCCCATTCCCAGCGTCCCCGGCACTGGCTCAGGGCCGCGAGAGTCACCACACTCATCCACTCCCAGGCTAGTCACCAATCCACTGCTGCCCATAGCAGCTGTCTACATGGCCACTTGACCCAGCAGCCCCTCTGGACTTTAACTCGTGGTCAACTCATGGTCATGGATAGGCAGCAACCCCCCAAGGACAGTGGGGAACTGCCCCAGTGGGTCTCCCAGGCTGTCATCTTTATGAAAACAGACTGTCACACCTTTCCACTGAGGAAAGCCCTCCAGGGCCCTGCTTTCATCGGGATCTGCATTAGAAACCCTCTCTCCCAAGCCTGTTCCTGGGGCTGGCATGAACTGCTGTCCTTTTTGGCCTGGTCCTCAGGACCTTCTTCCAAGGGTGAGGGGTCCCCAGGGTGCACCCCATGCCCAGGCACTTACAGCTCCCCCCAATCTGGTCAGTTACAGCTGCCTTCTCCCTTTGGGCCCCCTGTGCAAGGATATACAAGGTGCTCAGGAAACAGGTGCCGAATGAATCTCATAAACAGGATTAAGACTTCCACCTACCCACCCACCTCCCAAGCCCCACGCCCAAACCGCACAAGAATGTGGGGCACAGCAGCCAGCTGGAGGGTGGGACTTGATCAGTTTAATCTATTTAGAACCCCGTATCTCCCAATCACACCCTTCACCAAGGGTGGATGGGCTTCAGGATTTTGGAGGTATCTGCCCCCTCCACCACTTAGGGTACCCACAGACCTGATATTTGAGGCTGGGGCCCCACTGTGCCTCCACTGGCAGGTGAAGGACAGTTCCGGTGGGTGCCGAGATGTAGTGAGAGCCCTGAGCATGCCACACCTGAGGCCAATGAAGTGTGGTCGGGCATTCCTTCTGCTGAGCACTGTTGGTGTGCTGTGAGCCTTACCCAAGTGTGGCAGATAGGATGCAGCTTGAGGTGGGGCACCGATGACCAGTGTCTGTCCCTCATCCTGCTCCCTTCACCAGCTGTGAATGATCATGGTATGATTTGGAGCACACGGTCCTCTCAGAGAGTGCAGTGGATTGCCTCCACCCCCCTGACCAGCGCAGGGAGGGGCCATCTCCCAAGGTGATGTCCTTGATGGCGTGTCCTGATGGAGATCACCCAATCTTGCTGCCTCAGAGAATCCTCTAGGCCAATCTTGTAACCCCCTTGGCCTTCCATAATGCAACTGCCTCAATGCTGGCCCTAAGCCCACCCAGACTCCCACCAGATTAGATTGCTTGGCCAATTTTCTCTGACCTCCCATGTCTCACAGTAAACCCCTGGACACCATTATGGCCTTGTGCTGATCGTCTCTCTCACCAGGGTGACAAGTCTCTGTAGTTATCCTGTCCATGTCCCACTTAAAACTTGATAGATGTTCTCTTAAAAAAAAACAACAACCCCAAATGAGGGGGACAAACAATAGAGACGTGGGTAAAAGGAGACAGCAGTCAGTGTAAGATATAAAAAGAATAATAATTTATCAAGGGGTCAAAAGGGTGGGAGTGGAGAAAGGAGGGAAAAAGAACTGATCCCAAGGGCTCACATAATAAGTAAATGTTTAGAAAAAGATGATAGCAACATATGTACAAATATGCCTGTTACAATTGATATATGGCTTGTTATAAGAGCTGTAAAAGCTCCCAATAAAATGACTTAAAAAATAATCAAGAAAAAAATCGTAACTTCAAAATAACGTAGAAAACAAAAACTACAACACATGGGGGTGCCGGTGCGCACCGAGCGGGGCTCCGCGGCGCTGCGTCGGCTCGAGCCCCAGACTCTGGGCAGAGGTCCGCGCTCCACCGGGGCAGCCTGGAGCCCGTTGAGCGCCCGCGCCCGGGCTCGGGGCTGAACTGGGGGGGATGCCCCAGCCCCCTGAAACCCGCGGGAGAACCCAGGAGCGCCTCCGCCCAGCCCCGGCTGGCTCCCTGAGTGCCGCTGCCGCCGCCGCCGCTGCTTCCGCGGGCAGCCCCTGGCGCTTGGGGCCAAAGTCGGTTTCTGAGAAAGTCAGGTGGGACCCTACCCGGACTCTGGGACTCCAGGAGGGACCTGACACCTGAGCCATCCTTCTCTCTAGCCTGCCTGCCCCCCAGGACTGGGAAGCTGCTGGAGGCCCTCGGGGGGGGGGGCAGGACTGTTGTTGTGCCCACCCCCCCCTCACGCCCGGACAGGATGGGCCCCAGTTAGTAAGCCTAGTCTCAGCCAGCATCCTCTCCAGGTCCAGAGAGACCCCTGAAGGCTTTGAAGTCTTGACCACTGCCTGGCCACCATGGAGACAAAGCTACCGCCTGCGAGCACCCCCACCAGCCCCTCTTCCCCGGGGCTGTCGCCCGTGCCCCCTCCCGACAAGGTGGACGGCTTCTCTCGCCGCTCCCTGCGCAGGGCCAGGCCCAGGCGCTCACACAGCTCCTCCCAATTTCGATATCAGAGCAGCCAGCAAGAGCTCACACCGCTGCCCCTGCTCAAAGATGTCCCCGCTCAAAGCTGGCCCAGTGCGGGGTGGTCTTTGACTTCTTGGACTGCGTGGCGGACCTGAAGGGGAAGGAGGTGAAGCGGGCGGCCCTCAACGAGCTGGTGGAGTGTGTGGGGAGCACGCGGGGCGTCCTCATCGAGCCTGTCTACCCGGACGTCATCCGCATGATCTCGGTGAACATCTTCCGGACCCTGCCGCCCAGTGAGAACCCCGAGTTTGACCCTGAAGAGGACAAGCCCAACTTGGAGCCTTCGTGGCCATACCTGCAGCTGGTCTGAGTTTTTCCTGCGTTTCCTGGAGAGCCCAGACTTCCAGCCCTCCGTGGCCAAGAGATACGTGGACCAAAAGTTTGTTCTGATGCTCCTGGAGCTGTTTGATAGCGAGGACCCCCGGGAGCGTGAGTACCTGAAGACCATCCTGCACCGGGTCTACGGCAAGTTCCTGGGGCTGCGGGCCTACAGCCGTAAACAGTGCAACCACATCTTCCTGCGGTTCATCTACGAACTGGAGCACTTCAACGGGGTCGCTGAGCTCCTGGAGATCTTGGGCAGCATCATCAATGGCTTTGCACTGCCCCTGAAGACTGAGCACAAGCAGTTCCTGGTCTGGGTCCTGATCCCACTGCACTCTGTCAAGTCCCTGTCGATCTTTCACGCCCAGCTGGCATACTGCGTGGTGCAGTTCCTGGAGAAGGATGCCACGCTCACGGAGCATGTCATCCGAGGGCTGCTCAAGTACTGGCCCAAGACCTGCACCAAGAAGGAGGTGATGTTTCTGGGGGAGATGGAGGAGGTCCTTGATGTCATTGAGCCCTCCCAGTTCATCAAGATTCAGGAGCCCCTCTTCAAGCAGGTGGCTCGCTGTGTCTCCAGCCCCCACTTCCAGGTGGCAGAGCGTGCTCTGTACTTCTGGAACAACGAGTATATCCTGAGCCTCATCGAGGACAACTGCCACACAGTTTCTGCCCGCTGTGTTCGGGACCCTCTACCAGGTCTCCAAGGAGCACTGGAATCCAACCATCGTCTCTCTGATCTACAACGTGCTCAAGACCTTCATGGAGATGGACGGGAAGCTGTTTGACGAGCTCACGGCCTCCTACAAGCTGGAGAAGCAGCAGGAGCAGCAGAAGGCCCAGGCCCGAGCTGTGGCACGGCCTGGAGGAGCTGGGACTGCGCCGGTTACAGGGCACGGAGGGGGCTAAGGAGGCCCCCCTCCAGCAGCTCACCCCCCAGGTGGCCGCCACTGGGGGTCAGAGCTAGAGTTCCCACAAGAGGAGAGCGGAGCCCAGCCCCTCCACCCCTCTTCTATCCAGAGACTCGGCTTCCCCCTGACCAGGCAGGGGACTGAGGATGCCCTGCCTGGCCCAAGAAGGCAGCTTTCCCAGAGGGCAAGGGCAGATGGTGGTCTAGGTCGGGGAAGTGCCCAGGCCCTCCTGACAGGACTTGACCAGATCAAGCTTGACCAGGAAGCCGCAGCTGGGGACCCGCCCTGCCGCACTGCTGGGCCCCGGCCAGCTGCAGGCAGGTTCCTGGCCCTGCTCCCAGCCGCCTCCCGCACCTGCCCCTCCCTCGTGCCAGCACGAGGCCCTCCAAACCCACCATGGGGTCCATGGTCTTGTTATTCTCCCCCTCCACAGACGTGGGCCTGGGCTGCCCGGTCCGCCCCTTCCTCGCCTGGGACGTCCGCACCCCCTTTTTATTTATTGGGCAGGGGGAGGGGGGAGGGCACAGAGAGCAGAGACCCCCCCCAGTGTCCTGGGGTGGGGGTCCCGGTCATCCCGGTCTAGCCCCCTCCCCTGGCCGGGGGTGGACGCAATAAAGAGAGACTCTCGGAAAAAAAAAAAGACTTAAAAAATAATCAAGAAAAAAAATCGTAACTTCAAAATAACGTAGAAAACAAAAACTACTACACACACATAAAAGGCAGACAAAAAATCATTGGAAAATGGAAATAAAAGATAAAATCTTTCACCATGTTTTTGAAAAATAAAATAAAAAGATAATGGTAAGGCAAACTTAAGACTTTGACCCAAGCCAGAATGACATAGGAACACTTGCAAATTGATCTTGGAGGACAAATAACCAGTATCGTGGGCTGCACTTCCTTCGCTGGTAGCTCAGTGGTTACACACTCAGCTGCTAACCCAAAGGTTGGTGGTTTGAACCTACCAATAGCTCCTTGGGAGCAAGCTGTGGTGGTTTACTTCCCTTAAGGTTACAATCAGGGTAGCCTGTGTGTATGTGGGAGGGGAGGGGAGGGGGGGCACTTAGGCTCTGTCCTACCCAGTCACCAGAAGGTGGAATTCTCCTGCCTGTAATAGGTTTGGGTTTGCATGTTTGTTCACTCTCTGCTCTCGAAAGGGCTGAGTGTCTTCCCATGATTCACCACCACATTCCGGCTTCATGCTTAGTCAAGTCAGGAAACTTTGCTACTTTTCTGGATAGGAAGTAGATTTCTTTTTTTAAGTTAACTTTTTTCCAGCACCACCCAGTTCAGAAGAAAGGCTTGGGGTGTGGCTGCTGGAACCCCAGCCTTGGAGCCCCTATGCACACAGGAGGTTCTACTCTGACACATGTGGGCTCCCTGGGGCCAGGTAGGGTGCAAGGCAGTAAGACCTGGGAGGCTCTGGGTGATGGCTTTTTAAAAAATTTCTGGTATTTTTCAAGTTTCCTGGAAAGTATGATTGTTTTCTAATAAGAGAAAACAGTCAAGAAGAACCACAGGCCTGGGGTGGAGTCTGGTAAAGGGCTAGGGGCCCCTTGGGGAGCTGAGGAGGGATCAGTGAAAGGGAGCTTTTCAGAGGTGACCCTGGTGGAAGTTAGTGACTGCCTGCTGGGGTCGCCATGCAGGAGAGGGGCGGGGACAGTGTGAGGGTGGGGGCACTCTGGGCAGAGTTGAGGTTCTGCAAGATGAGGTATTGGTCAGCTGGTGGGGTGCCTGTGGTCCCCTCCTCCCAGGAGGCACTTGGAGGGGTGATCAGAGGCCCAGATCTGGTGAAAGGACCCTGTGGAACCAGGACGGGCGGTGAGGACTTGGCATACCCTCAGGACCCCTAGTGGCTGTTGGCTCTGTAGGGAATCTGGCAGCATAGCATCTGAAGACCCCCAGCATTGGAGCTGGGCTTTGAGTAAGGAAGACTGAAGAAGAGCCATGCATTTGACTTGTGGTGCTGGTGAGGAATATTGAACGTACCGTGAACAAACAAATCTGTATTGGAAGAAGGACAGCTCCTTGGAGGCAGGAAGGCAAGATTAGCAAGGCTGCAACAACGGCCCAAACATAAGAAGAGCTGTGAGGGCAGCGCAGGACTGGGCAATGCTCACCTCCAACCCCACAACCACCCCCTTGGAGCAGTCTAGTGTCACCTTCCAAGCTCCACCTGTGCCCAGGATGGGGGAAGGGGTCTCTCAAGTCCCCACCCCCCAGAGTCTCCCTCCCCTCTCCCTACCTGCATCCCTGCAGTCCCTCACCCTCAAGACCCAGGTGACTTAGAGCTCTGGGCAGATGGATTTCCTGAGCACCCCCCCCCCCCTTTAAGGCTGCCCTTCCCATAACAAACTGCAGGAAGAAACACCCACCCCAGTGGTAGCCACAGCCCCACCCCCATCCAGCCAAGGCTCCACATTTTGCTTTCAGTTTCCTTTCCTGCAAAGGGACAAAAACCAGGAAACCACATGTGCTGGGGGTGGGGTGGGGGCGAGGGGACAGTCATTAACCCATTCTGGAAGGTGGGGGGTGGAGGCTCTGTTAAGTCCTGCTTGAGCCAGCAGGACGCTGAGTGCTCAGCCACCGCCAGTGACAACTGCACAGCCAGAGAGAGGGACTCTGTGTTGGGGGACCCGGAGAGCCAGGCTCAGAGCCGAGCTGACCCCCATGCCTGACCACTCCCCAAAGCACCCCTCATCTCACTGGGCAAGAATGGAGACCCACACCTCTGAGAGAAAACAGCGCCCCCCAGGGTACACTTCATCCATCTATGGCAGCAGACACCAGAGAAAGGGGGCTGTCTCCTCCACCCCTAACACCAAGTACGGCACCCAAGGGTCCCCACCTTCCTGAGAAGGAAGGACGCAGAGGTGGGAAGCAAGTCTCGGGGACCCCCACCATCACCTACACACCAGGGCCCCTGATGAATGGGTTCTGCTGGTCTTGCCCTTGCGGAGAATGTGCCTTTCCACCTCAGACGGCCAGAATTCTTCAGCAGCTGCCCAGGACCCCCAGGTGATTCTTATAGATTCTGCGTCTACAGCAGGATGGCCCGGGGTCAGGTGGAAGTTTCTGTTCTGATTCAATATATCCGGGTGGAAATGCCCGTGCTCAGCGGGGCTGAATCAGATTGAACGCAAGAAGCCCTGCTACAGTGGAGCCCCCCACACTCCCGTGACTCCTCAGACCCCACAGCGAGGGGCCTCCTTTGCTCAGCTGCACCTCAGCCAGTCCAGCCCAGCCCCGCCCCTCACTGTCCCCCACGGGCACAGGGTCGTCAAGGTCCACTCTGAGAAATGAGATGGCAATCAACAAGAAGCTGAGCCACAGCCCTGGACCTGGCCGGGCTGCTTTGTTCTGAAAAATGCCTCTCTTCCTGGTCCTCCCTGCCACAACGCGGCCGGTTTCTGAGTTCCAGGGGAAGAAGGCGGAGCCAGACTCCCTTAACCCTGTGGGTGCCCTGTGGGCTCACCTGGGGTGGGCACTGCTTGAAGACTGACGCCACACTCACTGCAGAATTTAGGCCTTGCCTCTGTTGAGACATGATGACAGGAAGTGCACTCCATGCCCCCAGGGCAGCGTCCCTTGCAGACCTCTTAGCTGGAGTCCCCAGGCACTGGGCTATATACTGATGTTCAAATCATGTGACCTGAGCTGGTTTCGGTTTCTGTGAGAGTGAAATTACTGTGGGCCACCCCCACTGTCAGGACTGGACAAACTCGAGTCTTCCAGGAAGTAGGGCCTGAATGCTCCTGCTTAGACACTAGCATGGCGAGACTTCTCACACACTTTGGACATGGGCTCAGGATGGGCTAGTCCCGAAGACCCTCTACAAGGTGGACTGACACAGTGGCAGTGTTCTCAGACGTGGGAAAGAGGGTGTGAATGGCACAGGGCTGGGCAGTGCTGCGCAGTTATACGTGGGGTGGCTGTGAGTGGGGCCGGCCTGGAGGGCACCTCCTAACAAGCAGGACTCACTGCTCCCCTGACCAACCCCTCGCTGCCTGTCCTTGCTTCTTTCCCCCACAGGTGGCTTCTGTCACTCAGCCCCTTCTGCTGCCCCCACACCAAGTTTCCAGGACCTTAAGCTGACCCCAATACAGCCCCCACTCTACCTACATGCCCCTCACCCTCACTCAGCCCTTTTGCACCTGTTTCCCCACACCCCTCTACACTGACCAGAAGACCTCATTGTACCTACCACCAATAAACACACACACACACACACACACGCTGACACACAGCCAGATGACAGCAACAAATTCATACCTATCAATAATTACCCTAAATGTAAGTGGTTCAATATGCAGAGTAGCAGCATAGCTAAATAAACAGGACCCATCACTAAGCTGTCTACACCTTAGACACAAGGACATAAATCAACTAAAAATCAAAGGATGGATAATAAACCAAGACAACGGCAATCAAAAAAGAACTGGGGTGGCAATATTAATTTAAGATGAAATATACTTCGAGGAAACTCCAGCAAAAGAGACAAAGAAGAGCACTGTATAAAGATTAAGTGGCCAAGTGAACTCGAGGATATAACCTTATACATATCTATAAACCCAATACTAGAGCTTCACAATACATTAACCAAATGTACAGCAGAAGAGAGAAAGAGATAACTGTACAATAAGAGTAGGTAACTTCGATACATCACTTTTAATAAAGAAAAGAACCACTAGAAAGAAGCCCAATAAAGACAGAGGGGCTAAACAGCACAATCAACCAACTTATACACAGAATATCCCACTCAATAACAATATACATCTTTGCAGTGCACATGAAACACTCTTTAAAATAGACCATATATTAGGCCACAAAACAAGTCTCAATAAAATTTTAAAACACTAAGATATTACAAAAATATTTCCTCATCTCAAAATATAATGAATTTCAAAATCAACCAGCAAGATCAAGGGGAAAAATAAAATACATGGAAATTGAATACTACCCCCACATAAATACTACTGAGTAATAGAGGAGATAAGAAATTCTTTGAAGCTTACAACAATGAAAAGACAACTTTTGGGACACAGTAAAGGTAGTACTTAAAGGACAATTTATAGCAATAAATACATCAATAAAGAAGGGATCAAAATCAACACTGTAACCTAACGTTTCCAACCATTAGAAAAAGAACAGTAAAATAAGCCTACAGTCCCCAGAAGTGAGATAATAAAGATTAACAAAGAAAAACATGAAATAAAAAACAGAGAAACAATAAAGAGAACCAACAATGCAAGAAACTGTTTCGCTTAAGGGATTAAAAAAACACACACCACTAGCAGATCTAACAAAGGAAAATAAGAAGATGCAAATAGCACAAGCAGGAAGTTAAATGGATGAAATTACAGCAGCTCCAACTAACATAAAAGAGATAACAGAATGCTTGTGAAAGACTGTACACTAACAAATTGGAAATCTAAAACAAATTTCTAGAAACACATTGCCTACCTAAATTAACACAGACTGAAGTAGAAAATCTGAACAGACTTATAGCAAAAGAAGAAACTGATGAGCTCATTTAAAAATGCCCAATAACAATAAAAACAAAAAAAGTCACAGCTCAGATAACTTCACTGGTGAATTATATCAAACATCAGGGAAGAGCTGATATAAATTCTACTCAAACTATTCCAGACTATAGAAAAGAGTGGAAAACTCTTGAATTCATTTTAGGAAGTGAGCATAATTCTAATACCCAAAACAAAACAACCCAGGCAGACATCACTAAAAAAAAGAAAATTATAGGCCAACATCACTCATAAACTTAGATGCAAAAGTTCCCCCCAAATCCACTAAGACATTGGGGTGTAGTGTATGTGTGAACAGCATATCATGACCAAGTGGGATTCATACCAGGTATGCAAAGAATGGTTCGACTTTAGCAAAAACAATCAATGTAACCCACCACATACATAAAACAAAGGAAAAGAACCAATAATCACATCAACTGATGCAGAAAGAGCATTTGATAAACCCAGCATCCATTCCTATTAAAAATACTCAACAAAATAGAAAAAGAAAGGAAATGCCTCAACATAATTTAAGGGCATATACAAAACCAATGGCCAACATGACTCTCAACAGAGAGAAACAGAAACCAAAAAAGGATGCCCTTTATCATCTCTTCTAGCCAATACTGTGCTGCAAGTCTTCGCCAGAGTGAACAGACAAGAAATTAAAGGCATCAGAACTGGCTAAGAATTCTGTGACACGTGTCTGTCTAGCAGGCTTGGTTCTGCCTTGGTGGATGAGTGTTATTGAAAAATCTGCTCTATCCCTAAATCTCATTGTGTAAACAGTGTCCAGTCATTTAAGCTTTTCTTCTGTAGAAGTCAACAATTCATGTATTGTGGTCTAAAAAGCTGGCCTACTCACTTTCATGAAGAGATCACTAAAGATATGGGTGCTATAGCAAAGTGTGGTGAAGGAACTAGCTGGTGCCTGCCTATCAGAAGAAATAGCACCTGGGGTCTTAGAAGCTTGTCTTCAAATAAGCAGCCATTAAAGATCAACTAAATCCACATGGAAGAAGCACACAAAACTGTGTGATCCAAGGATTATCATTAATACAATCCAAATCCAAAGGAGAAAATTATATCAAAGCTTAAATTATGAACACTTGGATTGCGAGGGCTATGGGTAACAGTGCAAACCCAAAATTCATGTGCAGGGTCCACACTCAGAATTAAGCCTCTGGTGAATGCCCTCTGAGCATAGTCTAGGGATGTGACTAATTTAGCTATCAGCAAGAGCGCTGTGAAGTTGATATGGCAAACGGTTACATCTTATCCTTCATCTCCTTTTGACCCCTGGGAAAGTTGTTTCTGTTTTTTAAAAAATGAAGGCGAAATACACATGGAGTAAGCCTCCAGTGAATTCACTCTAACCACAGACCAGGATGTGCCTAGCTGTGCTATCATGCACAGTATATTGGAAAGTGGATTATTGCAGGCACAGTTAGATTAACATTTAACACCTTACCACTAGATCTCCCTTTGGGGGCATTTTAAATTTGTTCTAATTTTTAGGATTTTCATCTTTCTTTTCGATTGAGGTTTTCAGTTTTTCTCTCTTTTGTCTTGGTATGCTTTTCTGTATATGAAATCCAGGATAGCTAAATCTACAGACAGCACCTGGATTAACGGTTTCTTGGAGTAGAACAAAGGAGGTTAGGAAATGGGGAGCTGATAACAATGAGAACAAGAAAGAAGAAACTGTTCTGTATGGTTGAACTATTGAATCATATGATATGTGGATTATGTGCCAATAAAGCTATCTAAATAAATCAAAAGCTATCAAGTTGGTTCGGACCCATCGTGGCCCTATGCACAACAGAACAAAGCACTGCTAGGTCCTGCACCATCCCCACGATTGATCCTATGCTTGAACACATTGTCAAAGCCACTCCTTGAAGGGCTTCCTCTTTTTTGCTGCCCCTCTACTGTACTGAGTATGATGTCCTTTTCCAGGGACTGGACTCTCTCCTGGCATACCCAAAGTATGTGAGATGCAGTCTTGCCATCCTTGCCTCGAACGAGCATTCTGGATGTATTTCTTCCACGGCAGATTTGTTTAAGCTTCTGGCTGTCCATGGTACTTTGTTCTCCAGCACAATTCAAATGTTTCAATTCTTCAGGCTCCCAATGTCCAACTTTCACTTGCACACGAGGCGATGAAAAATACCACGGTTTGGTTCAGGTGAACCCTAGTCCTCAAAGTAACATCCTTGCTTTTCAACACTCTAAAGAGTCTTGTGAAGCTGCAGATTTGCCCAATGTGATCTCTTGACTGAGCGCTGATTGTGGAGCCAAGCAAGACAAAATTCTTGACAAAATCAATCGTTCCTCTATCATGATACCCATTGGTCCAGTTGTGAAAATTTCGGTCTTTTTTCTTTAATACTTTTATTGGGGTCTCTTACATGTCTTATCACAATCCATACATTCATCCAGTGTGTCAAGCACATTTGCACATATGCCACCATCATCATTTTCAAAGCATTCTCTTCCCATTTGAGCCCCTGATATCAGCTCCCCATTTCTTCCCCCATCCTTCCCCACCCACCCTCCCTCATGAACCCTTGGTAAGTTATAGATTATTATTTCCATATCTTACATTATCCTCTGTCACCCCTCACCCACTTTTCCATTATTCGTACCCCTGGGAGAGGGTTTTAGATCGATCCTTGCGATAGATTTCCCCTTTCAACTCCCATCATCCCCTAATCCTCCTGTATCACTACTCTCATTGTTGGCCCTGAGGGGCTTATCTATCCTGGAATCCCTATGTTTCGGGCTTTTATCTGTATTTGGTCTTTTAAAAAATGAGTCCTAACCCATACTCAAAGGTGCAATCGCTGATCTTCATCAACAAGTGCTTTAAGTCCTCCCCAGTTTGAGCAAATAAGGTTGTTGTCATCCGCATAGCGCAGTGAATAAGCCTTCTTCCAATCTTGATTTCACATTCTTCTTCATATAATCCAGCTTCTCTGATGATTTTCTAAGTATATAGATTGAATCAATATGATGAGAGGATAAACCCTGTCGCACACCTTTTCTGGTTTTAAACCATGCAGCATTCTCTGGTTCTGTTCACATAACTGCCTCCTGATTCATGTACAGGTTCTGCACAACCACAATTAAAAGCAAGCCCTATCTGACATCAGCAGTGATGTCTCTTTTTCCACATACATTTTTGAATCTGTCCTGAACCTCTGGCAGCTTCCTATCAATGTATTGCTGCAACCGTTGCTGGAGGGTCTTCAGCAAAATTTCACTTACATGTGATATAAATGATGGTGTTCTATAATTTGAGCATCCCAATGAGTCACTTTTCTCTAGAACTGGTAGAAATATGGATCTCTTCCAAGTAGCGGTCTTCCAATTTCCTGGCATAGACTAGTGAGTGTTTCCAGTGTTTCATCAGCTTCTTGAAACATTTCTATTGGTAGTCCATCATTTCCTGGGCCTTGGTTTTTGGCTAATGCTTTCAATGCTGCTTGAACTGCTTCCTTCAGCACTATTGGTTCTTGTTCATATGCTACCTCCAGACATGGTGGGATGTCTAGTTCTTTTTGGTACAGTGACTCTTTATTCTATCCATTTTCTTTTGACACTTCCTGCATCATTCAATATTTTACCCATAGAATCGTTCAATATTGCAACTCAAGGTTTTATTTTTTTTTCTCTAGTTCTTTCAGTTTAAGATAGGTTGTGGGGGAGGGAAGATATGTTGAGCATGCTCTTCCTTTTTGGTATTCTAACAAGTTCTTTGCACATTTCATTATATTTTGTCTTTTGAGTTGCCTTGGTTTTGAAAGTTTCTGTACAGCTCTTTGACTTCATGGTTTCTTCTGTTTGCTTTAGCTACTCTATGATGAAGAGCAAGTTTCAGAGTCTCTTCTGACATCCACTTTGATCTTTAAATTCTTTCCTGTCTTTTTAATGACCTTTTACTTTCTTCATGAATGGTGTTCTTGATGTCCTCCCACAGCTCATCAGGTCTTATGTCATTAGTGTTCAATGTGTCAGATCTATTCTTAAGATGCTCTTGAAATTCAAGTGGGACAACCTCAAGGTTTTATTTGACTCCCGTACACTTATTTTCATTTTGTTCAGCTTCAACCTGAATGTACATATGATCAGTTGATGGTCTGTTCCAGTCAGTCCCTGGTGTGGCTTTAGCATCTGATATTGAGCTTCTCTATTGTCTCTTCACATAGATTTAGGTGATTTGATATGTCTATTTCATCTGGATAAGTCCATGGATATAGTTGCCTCGTGTGTTGTTGAAAAAGGGGTACTTGAAAAATTCCATCACGCGACCTCCAGTTTAATTTCTTTCTTTTTTAGATATTATTTTTAATAATCATTTTATTGGGGGCTTATACAACTCTTATCACAATCTATACATACATCAATTGTATAAAGCACATTTGTACATTCATTATCCTCATCATTCTCAAAACATTTGCTCTTCACTTAAGCCCCTGGCATCAGGTCCTCATTTTTCCCCCTTCCTCCCTGCTTTCCCCTCCCTCATGAACCCTTGATAATTTATAAATTATTATTTTGTCATATCTTACACTGTCTGACATCTCCCTTGACGTACTTTTCTGTTGTCTGTCCCCCAGGGAGGAGGTTATATGTAAATCCCTGTAATCGGTTCCCCCCTTCACCCCACCTTCCTGGTATCATCACTCTCAGCACTGGTCCTAAAGGGATCATCTGTCCTGGGTTCCATGTGTTTCCATTTCCTATTTCTACCAGTGTACTTTCTCTGGTCTAGCCAGATTTGTAAGGTAGAATTGGGAACATGATAGTGGGGGGGGGACGGGACCAGGAAGCATTTAGGAACTAGAGGAAAGTTATATGTTTCATCATTGCTACACTGCACCCAGGGTGGTGTGCTTCTTCCATGTGGGCTTTATTGCTTCTGAGCTAGATGGCTGCTTGTTTACCTTCAAGCTTTTAAGATCCCCAGACACTATCTTTTGATAGCCAGGCACCATCAGCTTTCTTTACCACATTTGCTTTACCACATATGCACCCATTTGTCTTCAGCGATTGTATCTGGGAGGTGTGCACACAATGATATGATTTTTTCTTTGACGCCTGATAACTGATTCCTTTGGTACTGTGTGATCACGCAGGCTGGTGTGCTTCTTCCATGTGGCCTTTGTTACTTCTTTAGCAATAGAGATCTCACGCTCTCTCGGCTCCTCCCTTGACCTCTACTCAGCTCCCTGTCCTCCCGTTTCCCTTTTTCCTCCATGTGGACCAGCACTCTCATGCTCTCAATGATTTTATATATATATATAT
Organism: Tenrec ecaudatus; assembly: GCF_050624435.1. Classification (NCBI taxonomy): domain Eukaryota; kingdom Metazoa; phylum Chordata; class Mammalia; order Afrosoricida; family Tenrecidae; genus Tenrec; species Tenrec ecaudatus. Next base: position 157,030,442 of record NC_134539.1, on the reverse strand, counting down.
ATATATAAATATATATATATATAAATATATATATATACCATACAATTGTGCTTACTGAACCCATGATTAGTGTTGGGGGGCTGGCACCCCCAATTCAAACTACAGTTCACCTTCAAGTCTTTAAGACCCTAGATGCTATATCTTTTGATAGCCGGGCTCCGTCAGCTTTCTTCAACACAATTGCTTATGCATCTGCTTTGTTTCAGCAATTGTGTCGGGAAGGTGAGCATCATGGAACACCAGTTTAATAGAACAAAGTATTCTGGCATTGTGGGAGTACTTGAGTGGAGAACTAATGTCCATCTGCTATTCCAGTTTAAGTTCTATCACCAAGTCTCTATTTTCCAACTAGTGTTCCTTCCTCTTTGTTTCCAACTTTGCATTCTAATCATCAATAATGATCAATGCATCTTGATTGAATGTTTGAACAATGTCTGACTGTGGTGGTTACATAATCTGTTGTCAATTTGAGAGTAAGGAGATGAGTAGCTCTCTGGAGGTGGGACACAGGCTCACTCCCTTGGAGACTCTCTACTGACAAGGCTCACTCCTTGTGAGACATAACTGAAGAGAAACTAAAAGGAGTTACGCTAATGCAGCCAGAGCCCTAGGGGTTGGAGGAGCCACATGGAGACCCCGCCAGTGCTAAGATGCTTCTACCGCCACTGGATCCATAAGACTTCCCATCCACTGGCCTGTGATCATCCTGCATTTGGCATCATTGCATGTGTTTCGTGAGTCTATACAGATTGACATCAGACATATGGGTTAATATCGGATTTATGGACTTGATCTGGACTGGGCTGGGATGTTTTCTCAATATTCAATTGTTCTTGTATATAAAGCTCTTTCATATATATATATATACATATATATACGTATATTTATATATACATATATTTAAATATATATATATATATTTATATACATCTTTATATATATATATACATCTTTATATATATATATATCTATGACTTTCTTTCTCTAGTCTACCCGGACTAACACACTGACTGAAAACACTGGTAGAATTCTTTAATTTCTTCCTCACCAGCTTCTGTTGGTGGTTTTTAAATTTGACTAATAGGTGTATTGATTGCATTTCTTTTTTTTTTTGGTATTGATTGCATTTCCTTGAAAAAGGAGAAAGATAATTCTATCACAGACAGCATTGTGCTTCAAGATTGATTTTGAAATGTCCTTTTTGACAACGAACGCCAAGCTATTCCTACTTATTGTGTCACTCCTGGCAGGGTAAGCCATATGCTTTTCTGACTCAAAATGGCTAATACCAGCTCATTTCAGCTCACGGATGCCTAGGATATTGAGCTTTTTGTGTTTCATTTCATTTTTAAAGATTTTCAACTTTTCTAGATTCACACTTCATACATTCTAAGTTCTGAGGATTACATTTTTTTTTTAGGTCTAGATTTTCATTTTAAGTTGTGCTTTCAACAGCAAATGAAAATCCAGAGGCTTTATTCCTGCATTTATGTCACCATGGTCAAGTTGACTTTGAGAAAGCAGCTCCCCCTCAGTCACATTTTAAGTTCCTTCCATCCCAATGCACCCATCTTCTGGCACAATCTCTGACAATGTTCCACCTCCGTTCATTAGGCCTTCAGTATCTGACAATGTTTGATGTTATGCATAAGGCAGCCAATTCCCTCTTCATAGTTTGTTCTTAGTCTGGAAGCTCTACTGAAATCTGTTTACGTGTTGGCACTTGTAATACCAGTGACATAGATTCCAGTGATGATGGAAGCTTGGAGCTTGATAATAAAAGACTATAGCTTTCTGTAAGCATTACAGCTCACTATAAAGAAAACAAGAATCACCTGACTGGGTCAATAAAAAACATGATAACTGGAGAAAACATAAGAACAATTATCAAGGATTTAATTTTACTTGAGCCCATGATGAATGCATATGAAAGCAGAAGCCAAAAACATATTGCACTGGGCAAATCTGCTGTAAAATATATCTTACAAGTTTTTAATAGCAAAGACATAATTTTGAGGCATATAAAACACGTGATCCAAATCATCGTATTTTCAATGGGCTCTTATGTGTGCAAATGCTAGACAGTAAATTAAGAAGACCAAAGAAAATTGATGCATATCAGCCAGTGTTATGAAGACTATTGAATATACTATGTACTTCCAGAAAGAAAAAAAAGTCTTGGAAAAAGTACAATCCAAATGTTCTTTAGAAGGGAGGACGGTGAGACTTTGTCTCATATACTTTGGAGACAGGAGAGAGAAGTCCTTGGAAAGACATCTGCTTGGTAAAAGAGAGGAGGGCCCTGACTGGGATAGATTGAGACAGTGGCTGCAACAATAGACTCAAACACAAACAACTGCGAGGCTGGGGCAGGATTGTTCTATCTTGCATAGGGTCATTTTGAGCAAGTAGGGTCTCCAGCTGAAAACTGGAGCTGTAGTCTGAGGCCAACATTCCCAATGAAAAGAGAAGAACCAGAAAGGCAGATTTCTGGGCAACTTGAGGATGTGATGCGGCTCACTAAGCTGGACACTGGAGGGAGATAATGTTCTTATTCAGATACACTGATCGTTGAGCCTCCCATAGTTTTTACCTCCTGAACTCCCTTTTTCCCACTTTCTCTTCCATGACTTCCCACTTTTTAAGAAACAACTACAGGAGGTGCTGGTTCTAACTTGGGGGATGCCAGTGCCAGACATGGTCTCCCTCCCTGATTACTAGGGGCTCCGGTGGCTGAGCACCACCAAGGAGGTGAGGCCACTGTGCCCTTTTCACAAAGGGCATGCCCTACTCTCTGCACACCGGAGATGTCCCAGTCTATGGCCCAGGCCTTCAGTTGGGCTTGCTTACTGGGAGGGTTGGAGGTGACATTTGGTCAGGTGCACCTCAAACCCTGATTCCAGGCCCTCTTGCTAGTGAGCTCCATAACTCAGGCTCTGACCCCATCAGGATACCCTTCTGTCCCCATCATTCTTCATTCGTGCACCCCCACATGCAGGGAAAGCCAGTCCCAGGCGTGTGGGCCTTGAAGAACTACTCTAGTTTTCCCTTTGGGGAATCCGGCTGGGTGTTGGTCTCCCTTCACAGGGGGAAAACCACAGACCCACGGTTGAGGACATAGTTCTGGGGGCTTGGCCCCATTTGACACGAGGCCCACCCAGGAGACTACAATTTTGAAATATGCATTAAGCAGCCGGAAGCTGGCCTTTGAGGGCGGCGGCTCCTGCATTGGCCGCTCTGAGCTGGAAGCCGCAGGGCTATGGTCGGAGGATGCGCGGGAGCCGCTCTACCTGTCTTTCCCCGACCTGATTACCGTTTCGAGAGCTACCGGGATTCCTTGGGAAGGCCACGTGGTCCCAACATATGCCATGACTCGGCGCCAGCGCTTCTTCCGGTCCTTCACTTCCGGAGCGCTCTCGCGCAGGCGCTGTGTCTCCCTTCCGGCCTCGCTGCCTTTCTGTCAGGCCGCCGAGGCTGCTGTCGCCGCCAGGTGTCGCTCGCGGCCAGTCGGGCCTCCCGCCGGACCGGTTGGGGCCTCGCCTCCCAGCGTGAGACCCGCCCTTAAAACCTTCTGTTTTCGCGGGTGCTGTCGCGTCTAGCCATTGGTCTTATCACTTCAGACCCCTGGAGGCCCTGCCGTCCCATGCACGGCGGCGACACTCTGGCGTGGCGTCGAGGGGATTCGTCGAGGGACGCTCCTCAGAGGCGGCATTCGTGAGCCTTGAGGCCCTTCGCTCCCGCGAGCCCCACAGGTGAGGGGCTGAAGCTGTCCCACGCAGGTGAGGCCCGCTGGGGGGGTCCTGTCCGGCCCCGCTGGCCCGACGGGCTTCTGCGCCCTTCCAGGATCTAGCCCCAGGCTGGGCTCCAGCGGCTAGCGCGGTTGGCTGAGGCAGCTCGGCCAGGACAGGGAGCTGCAGAAAGGGCGCCGCCGCCACCACCGCCGCGTCGGGAAGGCGTCCTGGTGGCTAGTGGGTTCTCCACGCGGGGAAGGGGCTGTCCCATGGGCGCTCTCAGTGAGAATCCACTCGGTGGCCCTGAGCGAAAGAAGTGCCCCTGGCGCGGCATGGCCACGTGCGCGCAGTTTGGTGGCTGGCTGGCTGGGTAGACACACCACAACAGCGGGCTGTAGAAAAGGGTCGTCCAAGTATCAGAGCAGGACCGGTGTCTTGTAGACACACCTCGCCTGGACTTGGGTGGGCAGCAGGCTTCACGCATCCTACTGAACATGCTCGGCCTTCCTGTCAGTTTAGCCAAGCCGGTGCCCTTTTTGCCAAGGGTTGGGCTCCATGCTGGGGTTACAGCTGTCCAGTGCGGGCGGGAACAGGAAAACACTGCCTGTGCCACTACAGACGGTGACAAGAGCCATGAGGGAAAAGATGGGGCCTGGTGGTTGGGATCCCTGTCTGAGGAGTGAGGCTTAGAGGACACTGAGCTGAGAGTGTGATTCAGGCAAAAACAATGAGCAAGGCTAAAGGGCCTTAAGGGATTGATCCGCTAGTTGAGATTTGTCTCAGTATCCTACTGTTGCTTTAGCAGAAATACCACAAGTGGGTGTCTTTAAGGAACAGGAATATATTTGCTCACAGTTCTGGTGGCTAAATATCCAAATCAAGGTCTTGGCGGTGTTGATACCTTAGTTTATAGACCAACTTCATATAGCACCTGTGTATGTCCCTTTGTTCCTAATCTTCTTTGTATAACTCAGAGGTGATTAGGTTTAGAACCATCCAACTCTATCTAGTAGAACCTAATTAACACAATGAACAAAATACAATTTCCAACCAGGATTAACACAGGTGTCCTTATGTGTGAGTCCATAGTTGGCACCATCTTGTGAAAGACCTTCCCTTTTTTCGCTGTCCCTCTGTCTTACCAAGCATGATGCCATTATCTGGGATTGGCGCCTCCGGACAACATGTCTGAAGTAGAGGAGAGCAAGTCTCACCATCCTGGCTTCTAAGGAGCATCCTGGCTGTACTTCCTCAGAGACAGATTTGTTTGTCTGTTGGCAATTCATGGCAGCATTGAGTCTTCTTCAGGCTTCCGTATTCAATATCCAACTTTCCCATGCCTGTGAGGTGATTGAACATACCATGGCTTGTCTCAGGTGCAGTAACATCCTTGTTTTTTAGCACTGGGAAGAGGTCTTGTGCAACAGATTCACCCAATGCAATGTGTCGTTTGATCTCCTGACTGCTGCTTCCGTGAGCACTCGTGGATTCAGGCAAGACAAAATCCTTGAAAACTTCAATCTTTTCTCTTTTTGTCATGATATTACCTGTTGGTCTAGTTGTAAGGATTTTTGTTCAGGATAGAGGCCCTTCGATGTGGCAGTTCAGAATCATTCACAGATGTGGAGATTGGGGACAGTATTAATGTATACTTTAAGTGAAGTCCCATTGGGCTGGAGGAAGGAGTATTGAGGAAATGTAGCTCACTAGTAAAGTGCATAGGGAAGGGATGGGGAGTCAGGTCGTAATGACAGCACATGAGCGTGAAGCAGTCTCCACAGGAGTGTGGGGCTGCTTGCTTCAGGTCCTTTCCCCACAGTTTCTCTCTGTCTTTGTCCTGATGACTTCCTATACTACTCTCACCCTTGGAGGATTGCTTCTCAGCCCAAGGCCACGGGCTTCCTTTCTTTTCCTCCTCCCCATCAAGGACTCTCTCCAGCCTCTGTTGGCATAGAAACCTGTTTTATGGATTCTATTTAGCTGTTTCCCACTAGCATAGCAGTGTACATGCAAGAAGTGGGGCATTTTTTCTGCTTACTAAGCACAGCCACTGAGCGGTGAGATGTAGTCAATTAATGACCCTTTTAGCCATAATTTCTTATGTGATGCTTTATAATTCTGAACATCAGGCCTATGTCTATAATCCCATTTCGGCAAGAGTTCTTTGCTGTACCAACTAGACAAGATTAAGGTGGGGTTTGGTCCTGACCTTAGTAGAGTGTGTGAACCAAGTCACACCCTTTGTTTCCTGTGGCCTCTCTTTAGACTCCACTAGACTTAGGACACCATACTTCATTTTCTTTGGGAGTGTGGACAACTAAAAAACAAAAGCCACATCTCCATCAAAGCCATTCCTTTGTATAAGAGTCGTCTCAGAGAGGAGGGGCAGGAGAGAGAGAGAGAGAAAGCCTTACAGGACCATTGAAAAAGCACGTTCCAGATCTCTATCTGAACTGGCAAAGACAGAGGCCAGAGGCATCAGAGACTGGCCTGGAGACTATGGGCCAGAGCATGAGGAACAGCACCGAGACTCTGGGTCTATGAGGCAGAGGGGCAGCTGTCTGCCTGGCTCATGGAGGCAAAGACCAAGAGACCACATGCCTGAGAGGCTGAGGACCAGAGAGAGACTTGGCTACCACATGGGTGAGAAGCTGAGGGCTAGAGAGACTTGGCTGCTGGCCAAAGAGAGATGCTGTTAAGGATCAATGACTGTATCCTTACTGTTTGCTGATCCTGATAGCCTATTCGCTTCCCTGATACAAACTCCAACAACCAAACTCACAGCCATCAAGTCAGTTCCAATTTAATCCCCATTTGATTATGAGTATTGTCAGTGCATTGTATAACCATTGCAATGAATTCTCAAGTCCAGCATAGAAGGAGAGTGCCTTGGGAGGAACAGGATAAAGGAGAACAGAGGGTAAAGGAATATTTGCCCCCTGCCTGTGGCAGTAGGGAAGCCAGAGGTCAGATATGGCCCCCCCTATGCCATTTACTGCCAGCTAATATTTTCATAGTGATGGTCCACCGCAAGAAGTTCTTTAGTATGTTGGAATTCTCTAAACTGGGGAAGAACTGAAATAGTTCATGGATGTCTCAGTTAACAAAGGATCAGTTCCCATCCCTGGTATGTACGCCTTAAGGTCTCAAAAAGCAGTCATGGCAAGTCACGAAGATTCACACTGTTCAGTGTGGCAGTGTCCAGACACTTGAATGTGGATGGCGGGCAGAAATAGCAGGGCAGGGATGGAGGGCACGTTGGGATTGGGGTTCAGGTTGGTACCGAGATTGCCATAGTGCAACAGAGTTGGAGGAAGTGCAGTAGAAGCGGTTGAAGAAGCGTCTGGCAGTTGAGGACAGGTCATCCTTCGTTTGTACTGCAGGCTGAACCCTGTGTGCAAATCTGTCTTTGAATGCGCACACCATATTCCGCAGGCACTTTTTCTTTGGGGGAGAGAAGTTGCAGTTTTCCCTAAAGTGGTGTTTCATGCCCCACACCTATGTGGGCTGCTTGGAGTCATACTGTTTAGTGCTCACATTCATTGATTGCCTTTTTCTGAGGAACTGCTGCCCCGATCCCATGACCCAATGCATGGACAGAGCTAGCACTCATCTGGAGACCATTGTCACTCCCAGCAGAGCAGGACACCACACTCAGGCAGAGGCTTCTGCTTTTGTTTTTGGCCCCAAAGGAGGGATGTGAACTCTACCCTGGGTTCTTGCGGACAAGTTCCCTGCTGTGCATTTCAAGTGCACCTTTTCTGGATTATTCTTCAACTTTCATAGACCCTTCCAAGGTAGCTGATCACTTAATATGATCTTTACAGCCATCCTTCTCCCTTTTGTGATGTCAATTCTTGCCTCGACATCCATGGTTATAATCCCATTTAACAGATTTATCTGTTATGCAAATGAATAAGGGATTCAGGTGGGATCTATTTTTAATAGTTTTATTGGCATATAATTCACATGATACAATTTAATCATTCAGTCCTCTTAAGAAGAGTTAAGCAATCACTACAATCAATTTCAGAATATTTTATTCTGGAACTTGTTAGCCTTCCATTTCCCACCAACCTCCCCTTGTCATGCTCCTAGTTAATTATTAATTCAGTTACTGTCTCTCTAGATTTACCTATACTGGATTTCATATACAGAAAATCATACAAAAACAAAAAACCAACAATGACAAAACAGAGGAAAAACCTCAAACAAAAAGAAAGCAGAACAACTTTAAGATGGGTTAAAAGACACATCAAATAATAAGGTGTTACATTTTAACCTAATCACATCTGTCATTATCAACTTCCATGCTGATAGCAAAGCTGTTCACTTCCCCGGGCCATGGTCAGAGGGAATTCACTGGAGGCTTAATCCATGTGGGGACGCTGCAAATGAACTTTGGGCTTCCACTATTATCCATAACCTTCGGTTAAACTGAGTGTTCACAGTCTAAACTCTGATACCATTAGCTCCTGTGCTTTTGGATTTTACTACTTATAATTCTTGCATCACATAGGCTGGTGCACTCCTTTGATGTGGACTGAAATGATGCCTCACTTAGATGGCTGTTTTAAAACAAGCAAGCCCATCTGGTTTCTTCATCACACTTTGCTGTAGCACCTATATTTTCAGTGATGCCTTCATGAGGGAGAAAATCGAGTAGGGCCATGTCATAAGAACTATTTGTTCTTAGATTGAGGCTGGAATTAAGTTCAAGCCCCAAATCCAGTCATATATCTGTGGCTCATATACGTCTCATTATTGTTTTATGACAGAGAAGAGAACATTATAAATCTCCTGAGGCATAGGTAATTCTATTGATGTGTCATTAATTTAGCCAATAGTATAGAATTTAAAACACTGTTATGAAAAGGAAATTACACAAATTTTTTTTAATTTAAAAAAAATTTAAAGGAAATTATACACGTATAGCTTGGCTTTCCAGACCACAATACATCAATTGTTGACTTGTACAGATTAAACATTTGATTGGACAATGTTTGCACAAACAATGAGGGGTTGGTGATGGGGCAAACCTTCTAATAACACTCATTCACAGTGGCGGAACCATGCATACCAGATTAATGCATGTCCTAAGAAAGGGAGAGCATTAAAATAGTAAATAGATAGTTATCTCAGGCCACCATTCATTGGGCACCCTCAAAGCAAGAGATCCAAACCAAAGTCCAATGACTACCTGTAACTTTGGGAACCTAGTCACATGCGTCTTCTCATGCGAGTGCATTTCAGCCTGAAGTCCAAGGGAGGATGTCAGTTCCTTAAGTCTGCTACAGGGGAGTTTAAGGTAAAGCCGAGTTCACTTAGAGAAATTTCCCCTTCAAATCCTTCTGATATGGCCTATAGCAGATATTGTATGCCTCGAAAGAGCAGAGTTGAAAGTTCCATTTGTCTATAGCACCAGGCCTCAGTCACTGAGGGCTGGGTCACCAAGGGCTAGATAGAAACTAGGTCAAAAGTGTCCAGGTACATTCCATGATGCTCACCTTCCCGATATGATCACTGAGGACAAAGCAGGTGCATAAGCAAATGTGGTGAAGCAAGCTGATGGAGTCCAGCTATCAAAGGATATAGTGTCTAGGGTCTTAAAGACTTGAAGGTAAACGGCCATCTATCTCAGAAGCAACAAAGCCCACATGGAAGAAGCACACCAGCTTGTGTGACCACAAGGTGTCGAAAGGATCAGGTATCCAAAAACAAAAAAAATCATATCATTGTGAATGAGGAGGAGTGCAGATTGGGGACCCAAGACCCATGTGTAGGCAACTGGACAACCCCTTACAGAAGGGTCGCTGGGGGAGATGAGCCAGTCAGGGTGCAGTGTAGCAACACTGAAACATACAACTTTCCTCTAGTTCTTAAATGCTTTCTGTCCCTGCACCCCAACTATCATGATCCCAATTCTACTTTACAAATCTGGCTAGACCAGAGGATGTACACTGGTACAGATAGGGACTGGAAACACAGGGAATCCAGAATAGATGATCCCTTCAGGACCAGGGCTGAGAGTGGCAATACTGGGAGGGTGGAGTGAGAGTGGGGTGGAAAGGGGGAACCGATTACCAGGATCTACATATAACCTCTTCCATGTGGGATGGACAACAGAAAAGTGGGTGAAGAGAGACATCAGACAGTGTAAGATATGACAAAATAATAACTTATAAATTATCAAGGGTTCAGGAGGATGGGGGGAATGCCATTGTAGGGGGAAAATGAGCTGATAATAAGAGCTCAAGTCGAAAGCAAATGTTTTGAGAATAATGAGGGCAACAAATGTAAAAGTGTTCTGAACAAAATGGATGTATGTATGGATTGAGTTGTATGAGCCCCCAATAATTAAAAAACAACAACCAAACAACCCTCAGGAAGAACTTCTCTCTCTCTGCCACTCCCTGGGAGACATTGCAGCTGAGAAGACACATGGAACTACTCTAGGGCCCTAAGTGGGAGAACCTGGACCTACCCTGATGCAATGAGACCTCTGAAGCCAGAGAAGCCACGTAGAGACCCCTGCCAGTGCTGAGGTGCTTACAATGCCACTGGATCCAAAGGCTTTTTACCCACTAGCCTGCGATCATCCTGTATTCAGCGTCATTGCATGTGTTTTGTGAGTTTGAAGAGGACTTTATAGATTGGTATCGGACATATGGGCTAATGTCGGACATAAGGACTTGTATATAAATCTCTTTCTTATACACATATGTGTGTATCCATGGACTTGGTGCTCTAGTCTACCCAGACTAACACAGTACTCAACGGGGGTAGTCAACGGCTTCTTTTTGGGCCACAGAAGATATTATCAGGCTTTTCTTTCGAGGCACTTCTGGGTGGACTTGACCTCCAAACTTGTAGCCATTTGCACCACCATGTATGGTACTCCGTGCTTGGGAATTTTAGTTAATCTACCCAGGTACTCTCTACCTGGGTAGAGATGGTGCTGCGACCATCTGTCTTCTGGGCCTTGTCACTTCTGCGTTCTGCCTGTAGCGTGGGTCCCGGGCTATAGAACCCATGGAATTTGTTTTGTCAGCTTCCATGGAGAATCTCTATAATCTCAAGGAAATCCTTTTCTCTTCCCGCGTGTCGCAAAGATACTTTGCCTGCAATGAGTGTTAGGATCCCCCCTCCCACTTTGGAATAAACAAATCAGCTGTTTTTTGATAGGCTACGATCCCTAAGAAAATGAGATCATATCTGAATTAGTTCATTGTGCCAAGCTGGCCAATAGATACATGTGATATTAATTGAAGGGTGGAGGAATATACATGGCTCAATGAGCCTCGCCTTTCTAGTTCTCGGGTCTCTTGCTTTGTGATGGTTGGACCAAGGTGCAGCTGTCTTAGAAGTTCCCTGCTTCAGCTTGCAAGTGTGACTTCCTGCAAGACATCCCCAAGGAGAAGCCATATGGACCTACCCCGATGCAGCCCTGGGTGCTGTAGCAGCCGTGTGGAGACCCCTGCCAGTGCTGAGATGCTTACACATTCACCAACTCGGCTTTCCTCCTGCAGTTGGCATCATTCTGTCTGTTTTGTGAGATGGAGGAGGATTTTGTGGACTGGTGTTGGGCCTATGGGTTAATGGGTTAATGTTGGACTTGTGGGCTTGGGCAGCACTGGGTTGGGATGTTTTCTTGATGTTCACTTAACCTTTATATAAAACTTTCTCTTTACATAAAAAAAAAAAAAAACCCTCAGGAGGAAAGACCAAAAAAAGGTGTCCAGTTAGGAACACAGTACTGAGCATATTCTCCACTTGGGTTCTACATAAGTATTGTTAAGTGTTTTTTCCCGATGTGAGGTTACTTCGTCTGGTTTAAGCGTGGGATATATTTTGAGTCCTCAATTTATTAGATGGTATGATTCGAGTCACTACTCTGTTTTCTTGGGGGTATGGTCTACAGAAGGCCAAACCATACCTCCATCCAGGCCACCTTTGTGACCTCCCTTCCCGAGCATGTGCAGAAAGAAGCAAGTCCTGCTTGAACTTGCGATGTTTAGGTTCTTGCGGTGGATCCTGCATCTGGCTTGCCTTTGCCTGACCTCTCTGGTCTTGGGATTTGAGTTATGACCTGTCATCTGAGCTAACTTTCCCCATTCCCACAGCCTGGGGGGTGATGAAGACCCTCCAGATAGACGTTTGACCTTCAGACTTAGGACGGACCTTCACCCACAACTGCATGAGCCATTTCCTGAAAGCCTAGTGAGTTAAGACATTGCAGGGAATTGGAGAACCCTGGGATGTGGGGAAATAAACCGTGGAGGGGGTGCTGGTTGCAAAGAGAGCGGTAGAGCATTTTTGAAAAGTTGGACTTTGGGGGCATCTTCAATCTTCACCTTCTTGAGACTAATCTTGTGTTAATTTGCATAAAATATCTTTGCAACAGGAACATTTCCACAATAAAGGTGACCCGGCCTTGAAAGACTAGTTGATGTCTATTTCCTAAAACAGAAAAACACTATCGCTTTAATAAATTCATGTTGATTAAAACTGGGAAGGCAATTAGGATAAAATTGACATTTTCCATGTGTTAGACTAGTATATATATTTATTTAATAACAAGATAATGCTATATATATATATATATGACAGTTAAGACTTTGAAAACATACAAAAGGAAATAGGTAAATTTAAGAACATTTTATAAAATTGGGGTGAAATGCGAAAAAAAAAAAAACGCCAAGAAAAAAGTTGTCACAACAACAGATAGACACCTGGTTTTCACCTGCTAAGGTGTGGCAGAGTGAGAAACAGCACCAGCAGAGCAGCCTGAAGCCATGCGGGTATGAGTGGCCACTTGATGGCTTGATCCCTAATTGGAGGCATCATTAGAGTGCCAAGTGTAGGTAGGAGTGTCATACCCTCCACCACATTCATTGGCAATCCAGGATGCAGATATGTGTGGGACGGATAGCCTTTCCATAGTATCAAATGGTAACCAACCACAGATTACTCTATGCAAGAGGAAAATGCATCCAATGAATTCTGACCTAGGGTCTGGATATCCTTCATTGAGAACCTGGAGAGAATGTAAACATCATGCACACAGTGAGTCCCTCTGCTACGTCTTCCAGTGGTGCTTCAGGTGTCTGTGGTCACATTGTTTATGTGTATTTTGTATTTTTCTAGCGCTCACACCAGATGGGCCCAATTTCATTAGGTTGATCCATTAGCTCATTTAGAAGTTATGTTAAGGACATTTGCCACTAACTTGTAAACAGTTGGTATCTTAACAGCAGTGCAAATATGGCTACTGAGCTATCCAGGTAGAGCATTTAGTCCAGAGATGTTGGGGGTGAAACCAAAACAAACAAGGCATCTTCACATGAGGGTTGTAGCACAAAATGAGGACTAGTTGGCTTTGTTTTCAGAAACTAAGCTGGTTTGTACCCTGAGTGTCAGTTATGCCTTGGTTAAGACTGAACGAGTGGACCAGATATTTGAGCACTGGAAACTCTAAATCACATAAGTTTATTTGGCTCAATGCTACATGATCAAAAATTACCTATAGGAGAACCAGAGGCACACCTTTGACCCAAGTTGCATTAACAACCTTTGATTTAGAATTTCCAATGATAAGAATTGGGAGGAACTTTGGCCATCAATTCAGGGTCTCATTTTCTGGACGATAAGACTTGGGCCCAGAGTGTCCTAGACTCTTAATTCAGGGCTTCTCACATAACAGCAGCTTGGCCCTTAGCCTTTGAAATACAGTAGTGAGACCCTGTGGGGCCTAGGTCAGATTTTCTTGTCAAACTCCAGTTTTTTGGGCACTCACAAAACACCGTGAGTTGACTTGTATTTGAAAAAAAAAAGGGGGGGGGGAGAGGAAAAGGTCTTGCAGTTTGTCACATAATCTTCAAACCCTAAAACTAGCTGTCCAACACTCAGAATTTAGGGGAAAGAGGAAAGCTAGATTTTCTTCTATGAGCGCAAAAGGAAAATACATAGGAAAAAAAATTAAAGCAAACACTTAATCCCTCTCTTGTTTCCCTCCCTCTAATGAGGCCGTAGTCTCAGGAGGGAGGAACTTGCTAGCTGGGTCTGTGCCAGTTCAGGGTCCTGCTGTGTGAGTCTGAGAAGCTACCCTTTTGTGTGTGTCCTGGGATGTGAAGGACAGCGTTCAATCCTCAGCTTCCCCTGAAGAGTATTTAAAACATGACGAGAAAGTTTAGAAATATACACATGTTCTTGAAACAACTTGATTGTCAAAATACTGAGAATTCACATCACTTCTTGGTCTTAGATTTCGTGTGAGTAAGCACTCCAAAAAGTGTCCCGACCTTCTGTGATGGCATCCAGTGTGGAGGGAAAACAGACCTTCTCATCCCAAGTGTCATCCAGAAGCAGTGATGAAGAACTGTTCTAGCTTCTGTGCCGGGCCTGTCTCAGCCTGCCTGCCAGGATCCACACAGGTATGCAACTGGAGAGCCGGATGCCTTCGGGGAACTGAGTTTCCATTTCAGGAAGAACGTCCCTCTCTTTAGTGTCCATGTAACTTACCAGAGTGTCTCTGAGACTGAGAAAACAAGGAACAAGAGACAGCATTTAAAAGAGGCTCCCAAATATCAAAAGGAAAGCAATCAATTGTCATTTGTTCTAGTAGTTAATAAAACCAAAGTGCTCATAAGGCAAAAGAAGTACTATTGAGCGTGCAGTGACATCAAGAGCATCACATATGAGCATCACATATGAGGTCATTAAAAACACAGGAAAGAAAGAAAATGCCAAAGAAGATATCAGAAGAGACTCTGAAACTTGCTCTTGAACATAGAGTAACTAAAGCAAAGTGGATAGATGAGGAAGTAAAAGAGCGGAATAAAACATTTCAAAGGGCAACTGGAGAAGACAAAGTAGAATATTTTAATGGCATGTGCAAAGACATGGAGTTAGAAAGTGAGAGAGGAAGAACTAGGTGACATAGCTCAAGGTGAAAGAACTAAAGAAAATATTTAAGCCCCATGGGTTGAACTATTCAAGGATTCTGTGGGCAAAATATTGAATGATGCAGGGAGCATCAAGGGAAGATGCGATCACAAGGTGTTGAAGGGACCACATATCAAGCATCATCAGAACAAAAAAAATCATATCATTGTGAGTGAGGGGGAAAGTGTGGAGTGGAGACCCAAAGCCCATTTGTAGGCCACTGGACATCCCCTTACAGAAGGGTCTCGGGGAGGAGATGAGCCAGTCAGGGTGCAGTGTAGCAACAATGAAACATACAACTTTCCTCTAGTTCTTAAATGCTTTCTGTCCCTGCACCCCAACTATCATGATCCCAATTCTACTTTACAAATCTGGCTAGACCAGAGGATGTACACTGGTACAGATAGGGACTGGAAACACAGGGAATCCAGAATAGATGATCCCTTCAGGACCAGGGCTGAGAGTGGCGATACTGGGAGGGTGGAGTGAGAGTGGGGTGGAAAGGGGGAACCGATTAACAGGATCTACATATAACCTCTTCCATGTGGGATGGACAACAGAAAAGTGAGTGAAGGGAGACATCAGACAGTGTAAGATATGACAAAATAATAATTTATAAATGATCAAGGGTTCACGAGGGAGGGGGGATTGGGGAGAGATGGGGAAAATTGAGCTGATACCAAGGGCTCAAGTAGAAAGCAAATGTTTTGAGAATGATGAGGGCAATGAATGTACAAATGTGCTTGACACAATGGATGTATGTATGGATTGTGATAAGAGTTGTATGAGCCCCTAATAAAACGATTTTTAAAAAAAGAGAGAAGGGGGAAGGAACACAGTAAGAAGTCCAAGCAACACTGAAGGATCAGTGAAAAACAAGGCTCCAGGAATGGTTGGAATAACTATGAACATCGAGGCACTAGAAGCACTCACTTGCCTCTGGCAAGGAATTTGGGGAAAAATCCTGACCAACATACTGGAGAAAATCCCCATTTGCAACCCATTCCAAAGAAAGGCAACCCAACTGAATGTGGAAATGACTGAATAATATCATTTGCAAGTCCTATTTTACAGACAATAATTCAACAATGGTTGGAAGAATACATTGACTGGGAGCTGTCAGAAATTCAAACTAGATTCACAAGAGGATTTGGAACAGGGATGTCATTGCTGAAGTCAGCTAGATCTTGGTTTAAAGCAGACAATACCAGAAAGATGTTTACTTATATTTTATTGAATATTCAGAGGCATTCAAATGTATGGATCATAAAACAAACTATGGATCACCTTGAGAAGACTGAGGATTCGAGAACACTGCATCGTGCTCATGTGGAGCCTATACATGGACCAAAAGGCCATCATTTGAACAAAAGAAGGGAATGCTGTGTGGTGTAACATCAGAAAAGGCGTGTGTCGGCTGTATCTTATTCAGTCTGTATGCTGAGCATACAGTCTGAGAAGTTGGACTATATGCAGGAGAATGCAGCATCAGGACTGGAGAAAGGCTTATCACAGCTGATCATCCTGATGACGCAAGCCTGCTTGCTGAAAGTGAAGAGGAGCATCTCCATGGAAAGAGAAAAAAACAATCCTCCACAAGTGGACCAATAAACAACCTCATTATAAACAGAGAAAAAAAGATTGAAGTTGTCAAGGATTTCATAATACTTGGTTCCACAATCAATGCTGGTGAAAACAACAGTCATGACATAAAATGACATATCACATTGGCCACACCTGCACAAGACCTCTATAAAGTGTTGAAGCAGGAACATTACTTTGAGGACTGAAGTGTGGCTGACTCAAACCATGATATTTTCAATTGCTTCATATAGATGTGAAAGTTAGACAACAACTAAAGAATACCAAAGAAGAGTTGGTGCATTTGACTTATGGTGAAGAATACTGAAAGTCCTGAGGCCTGTCAGTAAAACAAACAAGAAAAATCTACTGTGGAAGAAGTATAATCAGAGTACTTCTTAGAAATGAGAAGGGGAGACTTTGTTCCTGTTATCAGGAGAGACCAGTCCCTGGCTTGTTAAGTAGAGGAAGGCCATTAAGGAAAATGACTGACCCAGTGACTGCAGCAATGCGCTCAAACGTAATCATTGTGCAGACGGCTCAGCACCAGGCAGGATTCTGTTCTATTACAGAGAGGTCTACATTGAGTCAGAATCCACTGGAGAGCATGTAACAACATTAAGAGATCATTCCGAAATTTTACCAATGACTAACAACTGTAAACATATGATCAGTCTCAACAGTCAACCATGGGAAGATTGGCAAAATGTAAAAAGGGGATAGTATTTAGCATTGCACATTCTAATATACTGTTTATATATTGAAGGAGATTTTCCTATGAAGTTTAAAATGTTCCTCTATCTGCCATAGTAAGTCTGCTTGTTATAACGAGAAAAAAATGAGTTCTGGATTATTAACAACACTGAACTCAAGAGATTGAAACAAACAAACAAACAAAAAGCCAGCTCTCAGGTGCCCTGGTGGAAGAGCAGGAGGCAGAGTCTTGCAGTAAGTCAAGAACTGCTACGTGACCACCAGGAGACAGCAGAGCATTCTGGAGTGAAGGCCTTACCCCCATGCAGGGTTGAAGTCCTCCTCCGCACGAGGGCTCTTTAGTTTCAGGATCATCATTTCATGAAGCTCCAGCAAGAAGGCCTCTAGGTCAGTGTGATGCAGGAAGGAGCTGAGGAGCTTTTCATCCTCTGCGCTGAGAGGCTCTTTGTACTTCGAACTGATTTCCTTAAAGGGATCCTGCAGTGAAATACGAACAAGTGAAAAGAGAAACTCAGGAGCAGAGGAGGAGAGCCGCTGCCCACAGTCCCGGCTCCGGGAGAGAGTGACTTACTTTTCCCTGTCGCAGGAGCTGTTCGCACTTGTGCGCAGAGAGGAACCACCACAGGGCAGTGACGTGCTTTAACTGACAACTGCGTAAGGCCTGAAAGAGGAGCAGAATCCTGAGGAGGAGAAGGCCTCATGCCGTAGGCAGTGGGTCTGACTGCTCTTCCACGTGGTCCTTTCTGCTCTGTACTCTTTCTCTGTCCCTTGTGACACCATGCCTATTCCAGTGTGCTGATTCCCTTGCTTCAGCTTTTAGACTCCTCTCTATAGTCCTCCCCTCCTCCGGTCTTTCAGAATCCTCAGGCATCTGCTTGTGTTCTCAGCCACATCCAGGTGCACTGCCGGGGCCAGGGGTCCTCAGACTTTTTAAACAGGGGGCAAGTTTACTGTCCCTCAGACCTGTTGGAGGGCTGTACTATAGTTAAAAAAAACAACAATCTATGAACAAATTCCTATGCACACTGCACACATCTTGGTTTGAAGTAAAAAACCAAACGGGGCCGAAATACCGGGCAGGCCAGCTAAATGTCCTCGGCGGTCTGCATGTGGCCCGTGGGCTGTAGTTTGAGGACGCCTGACCTACCTGGTTAGCATTTCAAGCACATCACTGTCTGTGCTGCCCAGAGTGCATTCTATCTACACGTGAACCACTGGGCGAGTGGGTGTTCTGTTTTCACCTCCTTCTCAGGGTGCCTAGATTAACAGTCCCTGAATGGTGGCCTTTCTAGTACAAAGTGTGGAAACTGAGGCAAGGGGCCATGCAGACTGATTTTGACAAAAACCTTAATATAAGACCTACCTGTAAAGCAGGGCTTGTCTGATCACCCATTCGCAGGATGTCCTGGATATACACCTTCAAGGACATGTTCGGGTCGCCACCGGCTGTGCTCAGAAAGCCCAAGGTGACTTCTGTGACCGACAGAGCTTCACAGGCATCACTGAAGGACTGCAGCTGTCCTCTGAGGGTGCCGAGGACCGCGTGGGGGAGAGCGCTCTGGGGAGCAAAAGCAGGCCAGGGCCCAGGTGGAATTTTAGTTTATTGCTCCCTAACAAAAGAGTCCCTTCTAAGCTCAAGACCATAAGATGAGGCAGACACCAAAACAATAGAGACTCATGTAATCCTTAGAGGACCACCTTTATGTGTGTATGCACTCATCTGTCTGTCTGTCTAGAAAGAAAGAGGGTGTGTATGTAGAAATATGTGCTCTGGTCTTTTTTGCTTCAGTGCACATACTCCTGAGTACGAGATGACCAGTTCTCTGACTGAAACCTGATTATACTCAACAAAAAACCGCTTGCATATTGGATGTCCTGCTTGCCCATTGGAGTGAGTCTTGGGCTAGGGGCAGTTAAGCAGCCACTGGGACTCTTGGGGATTCACAGGCCTTTGGAATGAGGTGGCCGCCTCGATAGTATGGATGAACACACTGACAGAGCTGCTTCCTTTGCCTCACCTGTAGCATCTTGTTCTTGATGTCCATGAAAAGATGCTCATAGTTCCAGTCCTGTCGATATACCAGAGTGGGTAGTCCCTAAAAATAAAAGTATACATATTTATGTAAAGTTTTGTGTTAGTTTTTACGTAAACTTATTTATAAATACATATTTTTATCGAGAGAGACTAGTGTGTCAGTGTAGGAAGTATGAGCCAGGGGGAAGATCAGAAGACCCAAGAAGGCTGGTGGGCAGAGACTGGAGATGGGCTGGATAGAGGCCAAGCTTAGAGTGTGGATGCCACGCGGAATATTAATATGGCTGAAGAATGCAGGGGTCTCTTTTCCAGACAGACGGTTTAAGTGACAGCAGTGGTTGTGATCATTCACAGGGATACAAAGACACACCCGACAATCCCTGATGACAGACTGTGTGGGGCCTAAAGACAAGAAGGAAAAGATGGCGGTGAGGTTGGTCTTGCTTAGTTGGGGGATGTCATTAACTATGTTAGAAAGACCCGGATGGTAATTCTAATGCGATTGTAAGACAGGCAGACGAACGCTCAGGAGAGATGTTCAGCCCTGCCATACACATGTGAGTGGTGGTCCTGGAAGTGTGGATGTGAATGAGATCAATTGGGAAATCCCTCTAGTTTCACTGCAAAAATACTGTGATGGAAGCCATACAAATGAACACACTACAGGGGAACAGTGGACTGATGTACTACACAGACCTCATCCTCCAAGACCATGAAATTAGAAGAGCTAGATGGTGCCCAGCTACCATTCCCAGCTGCTGTGAAGAGTATCACAGAAGGTCCTGGACAGAGTGACAGAGTGGAATAAAACTCAAAATCATAAAGAGACCAGCCTGAAAGAGACTAATTGAACCCTGAGACTTTGGTCCTTTGTCATCCCTCAGGTTCAGAAGTGAACTCAATCAAGCCCATGGCTCAGTTTTCAGCCAAACAACAGATCTACAAGGGGAACACCACCACTAGGGAAGCACACACACATTAAGAGTAATGAAACACTTGGGATTAAAAGGGCAGCATTCACCTAAAGACAAGGTTCAGAGGGGTTGGGAGAAGAGGTGGAATGGAAACAAGAAACACAAGGAGGAAGTGGGATAAATGATGTGCTACTGTTACAATCAGTGACCGGAAACAAAATGTGTATAAGCTGATGGATGTAAACCTTCCCCCAATTCATAATAAAAATGACAAACAACACTGTGATGGAAGCAAACTGAAATGGACACACCACAGGGTAGCCATACCTTGAGGGTAAGCCTGGGCTTTCCCTGGAGAAATCGGCTCATGATCTGCCGCTGGATCTTCTCCAGGTCAAACTCTTGCAGGGCCTCTCCACCTTGCTCCACCCTGTACTGGCAGTTGGAGAGGATCAGGGGCATCAAGTCCCGTTCTGTTTCATAACTGATGACATGCAGGTCGGTGACCTCAGAGGCATCGATGGAATAGCTGAGGGACATAATACACAGTGCTCAGTTCCTGTCACTACACACCTGCTTTAGGGCTTTAGGTTACCCTGACTCAGTTGCTAGTTGATTTCTGGATACACACATCTGGGGACACTGGGGAGCAAGGATGAAGCTTGGCTTCTGTCTGCCCTACAGAACCTAGGGGTAACAGAAATGAATCCAAGGGCTGGATTTCCTGTAGGATTGTGCACTCACCTCTCATTTTCCTTGGAGAATTTTTCCACCGTGTAGACCATTTCATTGTGAAGCCTGATCAAGTAGCTGACTAAGGCAGTGGAACAGAGGCCCCGTCCCCGGCGACGTGGCAGGATGACCTCAAAGTGAGTGTCCAGATCTAAATCAGTGCTGCAGTAGTCCTTCGGAAGCTTGATGTCACCTGACACAACAGGGGTTATTCTTAGAGAAGCAGTCAGTCCCTACTGCTGCTTTCACATCAAGGTAAGGGAGCTAACTGTTCAGCAAGTGGATGAGGAATGTGGAAGTCACCTTGACTCAATGAAGCTGGGGACCAGGAACCAGCTTGTGATCTCTCGTTTGTATGCTGTCAAATGTCCTCAACCTCATCACTGCCCATATTTATCCACATAAGTGTATGTGTCACTTATCTCAGACATCCCCATCAAAGGGCTCATAGAGCCAGGACTGTCCTGCCATAACATGGGGCTCTGATGCCAGGCACTGCATTGGGTAAATCTGTTGCATAAGATCGCTTTATGTAAAGCGTTGAAAGCAAGGTGGTCATTTTGAGGGTTAAAGCGCCTGACCCAAGCCGTGGTATTTTTCATTGCTTCATATGCGTATGAAAGTTGGACAGTGGATGAGACCAAAGAAGAATCGATGCACTTATGCATCAGTTATGGTGCTGATGAAGAATACTGAAAGTACTATAGGTTGCTAAAAGAACAAACAAGTCTGCATTGGAAGGGAGATAGCCAGAACGTTCCTCAGTGGCAAAGACGGCGAGACATCCTTTCACGTACTTTGGTCATGTTTTCAGGAGAGACCAGTCCCTGGGGAAGAGCATTATGCTGGAGAAAGTAGAGGGCCAGCAAGAAAGAGGAAAGCCCTTGACAAGACGGATTGACAGCAGTGGCCGGACAATGGGCTCAAACATAAGAACAATTGTGAGACTGGCACAGGACCGGACAGTGTTTCATTCTGCCATACATAGGGTCACTGTGACTTGGCACCAACTTGATGGCACCCAATAGCAATAACAACACGGTGCCAGGAAGATGCAGAGTTGTACTGAAGAGAAAGCGTTGTGAGAATGGTCTTCCTGTCATGTCATTTGTCAAAGGGGAATGTTGCCACTCACCATTAGTCTCAAGTGAGCTCCTCAGCTTGTTCCATGTTGACAGAAAGATAGTGATTCTGCTGCGAAACAACTGCTTCAAACCATCTGAGCCCAAAATAAAAACACATAAGAACACAAGCCAGTCTAGGTCACACCAGTCATGACACGCTCTTTATGTTTTCAACAGTTTTATTGGCATATAGTTCACATATCATACAATTCAGTCACATTAAGAAGTGTTGTACAGTCATCACCACAATCAGCTTTAGAACATTGCTTCATTCTTGTGCTCATAATTACTAGCTCTCCATTTTCCCCGTTAATTTCTCCATACCCCATTCATCCAGTTACTGTCTCTAGATTCACCTATCCTCGGTTTCATATACAGAAAAACAGTAAGAAACAGCCGGCCATCAAAAGATATAGCACCTGGGGTCTTAACGGCTTGAAGGTAAACAAGCGGTCATTTAGCTGAGAAGGAACAAAGCCCACATGGAAGAAGCACACCAGCCTGTGTGACCATGAGGTGTCGAAGGGATCAGGCATCAAAGAACAAAAAATCCTATCATTATGAATGAGGGGGAGTGCAGATTGCCTGCGTATAGGCAACTAGACATCCCCTTACAGAAGGGTGCAATGTAGCAATGATGAAACATACAACTTTCAAAAATTTTTAAAATCATTTTATTAGGGGCTCATAAAACTCTTTTTGCAATCCGTACATACATCATTTGTGTCCAGCACATCCGTACATATCTTGCCATCATCATTCTCAAAACACCCGCTTTTTATTTGGTTTCAGCTTATTTTTCCCCTCCATCCCTGTTCCCCCTCCCCCTGAACCCTTGATAATTTATAAATATTTATTATTTTATCAAATCTTACACCATCCGACATCTTTCTCACCCAGGTCTCTGCTGTCTGTCCTCCAGGGAGGAAGTTACATGTAGACCTTGTCATCTGTTTCCCCTTTCTCCCTCACCCTCCTTTCGCCTTCCCTGATATTGCCACTCTCACCACTGGTCCCGAGGGGCTCATCTGTCCTGGATTCCCCGTATTTTCAGTTCCTATCTGCGCCAGTGTACATCTCCCGGCCCAGCCGATTATGTAAGGTAGAATTGGGATCATGATAGTGGGGAGGAGGAAGCATTCAAGAACTAGAGGAAAACCACAACCCTTCTGCAAGGGGATGTCCAAATACCCCCAGATAGGTCCTGGGTCCCCACTCTGCACTCCCCCTCATTCACAGTGCTATGATTTTTTTGTCTTTGATGCCTGATACCTGATCCCTTTGATGCCTTGTCATCTCACAGGCTGATGTGCATTTTCTATGTGGGCTTTGTTGTTTTTCAGTTAGATGGCCCCTTGTTTATCTTCCAGGCTATGGGACCCCAGATTCTATATATTCTGACAACTGGACACCATCAGCTTTCTTCACCGCACTTGCCCATGCACCTGCTTTGTCTGGTGTGTTTCCTATCGTTCTTAAATGCTCCCCTGGACCCACTATCATAATCCTAATTCTACCTTAGAAATCTGGCTAGACCAGAGGCTGTACACTGATACAGATAGGAACTGGAAACACAGGGAATCCAGGGCAAATGAATTCTTCAGGAACAGTGCTGAGAGTGGCGATACCGGAGGGTGGAAGGAAGGTGAGGTAGAAAGGGGGAACCATTTATAAGGATCTACATGTAAACCCCTCCCTGGGGGATGGACAACAGAAAAGTGGGTGAAGGGAGACATCGGACAGTGTAAGATATGACAAAATAATAATAATTTACAAGTTATCAAGATTTCAACTTATCAAGATTTCATTCAAAATAATAATTTACAAGTTATCAAGATTTAATAATTTACAAGTTATCAAATAATAATTTACAAGTTATCAAGTGGGGAGTGAGGGGGAAAATGAGCTGATACCAAGGGCTCAAGTAGAAAGCAAATGTTTTGGGAATGATGATGGCAACAAATGTACAAATGTGCTTGACACAGTGGATGGATGTATGGATTGTGAAAAGAGTTGTATGAGCCCCCAATAAAATGATTTTTAAAAAAAGAGACAACCACAACAAAACCTAACAAGAATAACAAAGTAAAATAGATAAAAACCTCAATAAGAAGTAGAATGTAAAAAAAAAGAAGTAGAATGTATTAAAAACTAGGACACATATAAATGAATCCTAAGGGAGATTGAGAGACAGGATGGTAACTTTTCACCTAACTGCATCTGAAACCGCCCACTTTCCAGTGCACTCTGCATGTTAGCAAACTTATTCACATCCCTGGTTCATGGGCAGAGGGGATTCAAAGGGGCTCAATCCACGATGGCACTCTCTTTGGCCAGAACCAACTGTGCATCTGCGTGTCATCACCACGCAGTTAAAATGCGGCTTTAACATGAGAGTTAAGTTTGAGGATCAAGAAAGAGGGAAGTGCTTTTCAACTGCAAACATAACTGCTCATGTGTTTGGGGACTCAGGGGACCCTTTTGGCTCTTGCTGGAAGCCGAGGGTGTAGAGTGTGCCTGGCAGTCTGTCCCAGTTGGAGGGTTCCCTTGAGTCACCCAACACAATCCTGATCTCTTGCCAGAGTAGTGTCGTACCTGAATTGTGACTGTCAATAAAATTCCTGAGGGATCCGTATTCAACTTCGGGAACATTCTGGAATCGCTTCACTAGGTTCCTTTGCAGGGCCAAAATCTCAGGCAAGAATCTCACCAGTCTCAGTTCTGCTTCCTGGGAAGGGAAGATCACCCATGATACTTGATGCACCTAGAACATGATACTGGGAGACATCTTTGGGGGTTGGCTCAGGGCTTGGATTAGGGGTTTAATCCATCAATGTGCCTTCTGACATGGTGACACATCCTAGAGCTTGGAAATAGAGAAAAGGTCCAATTACTCTTCTGGCAACTATCTACTGACTGCTTGCAAAGTGTGAAACACGGCTCTTGGCCTTAGCAGAGCTGAGTTGCCGCCTCATGGCGCGCACATATCAACGAGTTTGCCAGATGGCGGGTGAGTCGGGGATGGAGAGAAACTGTTGAAAGCAAAAAGGCCAAGAAATGGGACAGTAGTGGGTGGAAGGATTCCTGGATGTTGTATTGAAGACCTAACATGTGAACGTTTTCAATGGACTCTAACCATGCACATCCGTGCAGGAGAAAGAGGAAGCTTTCAATTCCCGTAGACAGTCACAGTCTTGAACACCCACGGGGCAGTTCAACCCTTGAGGGTTGCTGGGCGTCGCCATGGACTTGATGAGTTTTGGTTTGGTGCATGTTAGTGCGATGTCCCAGTGTTAATAGGAAGCCTTTCCTAGTATTGATTACATTTCTGTAACTGACTAGCAGGAACTTGTGAATCATCTTAATCCTTGATAGACAGAAAATACTAGCCCATGGACAGAATGACTGAAAATTATATTGTAGACCGTAAAGAGCAAATGGATTAATGTCACAAACTGAGGATTTCTAATTCCAACACGTCCGGCTGGTATACCCCTACTTCTACCACTGCCAATACACACTCACTCATCCTGTTGTCCACCCTTCAGCCTCAGCCTAGATGGGTTAGGAACAAGGGACACATTTAATTTCTTTGTTTTGGGTTAGAGAATTTTTATTTATTTTAAAAATCCATTTAACAGGCACTGGCATGTGACCAGCCTTTGGTAGGCGTGTTACACGCCTCTGCAGTGATCAGGGAAATTTCTTATGAACGATCGGGAGTTACTCTTCTGGCCCTCAAGTTCTTTATTTATTTTGTTGTTAGGTGTTCAGTTGGCTCCCACTTTATACATCCTAACAGATCATTGCCTTTTTCTGCCCCCTCTTCAGGCTCATTGGTGTGTTTCCGTCCGTTGTTGCAGTTGTGTGCTGCCTTCCCTTCCTGGGCTATTACAAAATCCAACATGGTCTAGATGCTAGCAGTGACTTTATGTTTCTAGACTTCTGTATAATTTTGGGGGGTGGGGGTAAGAGTTCTACTCTATTCCAGGATCATCTGCGACGGAATTCTCTTTCAGTGAAAGCACTTAAGATATCCGTTAGATGTTCTGTTTTTAAGAATAATATTAAACAAGAGCCTGGGACCTTCTGGTCTCCCTCCAGGCGACACCTGTGTAGAAACACAGGCTCCCATGGTGGCTTACCTTCTGTAGGAACTGCCAGAGGAGGGGCACAGCTTCCTTGCCATTCTTCTGCTCCACTATGTGCTGCAGGTGTTCGACCGTGATTCTTTTTCGGCAGCTCCAGATCTTAGAACAGTGGACTGCACTCTTCTGGGGCAGGTGGCATAGGAAGGTCGCCGGGTCACCATAGATGATCTTGGCCACAGGGTTGGAGCTGATGCGTTCATCTTGGCTGATGCGAGTATTCACAGTCAGCAGTGTCTGATCTAGATGCTAGAAGAATATGATGTAGAATTCTGTAAGATACTGCCATCAGCAGACTAGGACACCTGTTGACTTTATTGATGTACTAAGGAGTCTGTTTGATTAAAGTACTTAAGCAAATATTCCTGTTTGTTATCTCCATTTGTAGGATTCTGTCTCCCCACAGGATGGGACCTGTATTTTTGTTCCCATTCTTTTACTACTGGCTCCTATTTGCTGATGGACTTAGTTACTGTCGATAATATTCTTATCTAGCAAGGAATAATTCATGCCTTAATAGTAGTGTGTTTGTGATGGACATCCACATGATGGTCTGGTCTCTCTCCCTCTATGCTCACCCTTCTACCGTCAAGTGTAATGGAAACACAACTGACCTAGCACTTCTCTTACCTGGCTCTCTTACCGCCCCAGGAGGTGAGATGAGTTAGGTACGACGGGATGGAGTGACCGGAGTCAGAGAACACCCAAAGAGCTGGCTTTGGACAGAGCTTTCAGAAGCTACAGAGAGCTCCTGGGCGCCCAGATAGCAGCCCCTCTCTGAGGGAAAGTAGCCAGGTGGTCTTTGTCACCTACCTCCAGCTCCGAGAGAATTCTCTCTTTAACAGCCTTTTCCCAAGTGTTTCTCATCTTCTTGGTTGGCAGTCTTGCATCAAATTGTAAAAGTCCTACAAAGACAACCACACGTGTGGGTTACTCTTTTCAAACCCCAAATAAGCAGGACATTGAAATGATGTTCCATTTTGGAGTGGTGATTCCTTTCCTAAATTATCCAAAGTACTTTCAAATGGTGCCGGCTGCTACCAGCAACTTGATGATTTTTGTGACAATACTTCAGTCTCTAAAATTTCCCCAGCCCCAGTAGTCATGACTTTAAAGCTGTTCTGACCAAAATGGCAATAAGGACAGGAATTACAATGCAAAGTCTAGAATGTACTGGTGGCCACCCATCCCAGCCGCCACCACTGAGCTGGCACATAAATGTGTGGTCCCGTGATGCTTGTATGGATGCAGGATGCTGCAGACACTGCGGGAATGCTTCCAAGACTCAGTCAGTAAAATCACTGTGACAGCGGACGAGCTCGCCTCCTTTGAAGTCCCACCAGAGGAGAGGCTCAGGCTCAAATCAGGGCTTGATCAATGTGAACTATAGAATGATGCTCCTTTCTGGAAAGAAAGCAGCTGAAGTAGAAACAGCTTCTCCTCGTGCCACAGGACTTTTAATTCCTGTTGAAATTGTTATTATTTTAAATGACATTGTCATCATGACACTTTAAAAAGAGAAATTAAAGACACTAAAGCTATACTTAGTTCTCCCATTAAGAAAACCAAAAAGGATAGGGGATCCAAGAGAGATGACCTCTTCAGGACCAGTGGTGAGAGTGGCGATGCCTGGAGGGCAGAGGGAATGCAGGGTAGAGAGGGGGAACTGATTACAACAATCTACGTATAGCCTCCTCCCTGGGGTATGGACAGCAGAGAAAGGAGGGGAGGGGAGACATCAGACAGTATAACATATGACAAAATAATAATTTATGAATTATGAAGGGTTCTTGGAGTGGGGATGGAGGGGGAAAATGAGCAGTCAATACAAAGGGGTCAAGTAGTAGGCAAATATTTTGAGAATGAAAATGGCAGTAAATGTTCAAATGTGCTTGACACAATGGATGTATGTCGGGATTGTGATAAGAATTGTACGAGCCCCCAATAAGATGTTTTAAAAAACAAGAAAACCCAAAAGGGAACCGACTGCCTTCAAGTCAGTCCCAATTCACAATGTCTTCAAAAGACAGAGTGGACCTGTCCTGTCGGGCTACTGAGGTCGCAATCTTGACAGAAGATGAGGCCTCATCTTTACTCTGTGGAATGACTGTTGAGTTCAAACGTTGACACTTCTCTTACCACCCCAGTGTTTAATCCCCTGGACCACCAGAGCTCCTTGAAATCACCAGTTTACTAAAGTTTATTATATACCTTTTACTTTTTAAAATAGGAAAATTGAAAGTCGGAGGAGATGGAGGAAAGAGCTGGGAGGCAAGGGATGCTTATAAGGGTCTGGATGAAGCCATGTGCATATGCAGATGTATTTGTGTATGAGGATGGGGAAATAGATCTATTTGGTAGTGGGTAGCAGAAGGACATTGGCCCTCCACTGAGGTGCTCCCTCAATGTGGGAATACTTTCTTCTATTAAGTTGGCATTGTGTGGTGCTCACCTTCCCGGCATGACCTGTGAAGATGGAGCGGGTGCATAAGCAAATGTAGTGAAGAAAGCTGATGGTGCCCAGCTATCGAAAGATACAGCGTCTGGGGTCTTAAAGGCTTGCAGGTAAACAAGCGGCCATCTAGCTGAGAAGCAACAAAGCCCACATGGAAGAAGTACACCAGCCTGTGGGATCATGAGGTGTCGAAGGATCAGGTATCAGGCATCATCAGAACAAAAAATATCATAGTGAATGAGGGGGGTGGGGGTGGTGCAGAGTAGAGACTCAAAGCCCATTTGCAAGCCACTGGACATCCCCTTACAGAAGGGTCTCGGGGAGGAAATAAGCCAGTCAGGTTGCGATGTAGCAACGATCAAATATACAACTATCCTCTAGTTCCTAAATGCTTTCTCCTTCCCACCACTATCACGATCCCAATTCTACCTTGCAAATCTGGCTAGACCAGAGGATGTACACTGGTGCAGATAGGAACTGGAAACACAAGGAATCCAGGGTGGTTGATCCCTTCAGGACCAGTGGCGTGAGTGGTGATACTGGGAGGGTAGAGGGAGAGTGGGTTTGAAAGGGGGAACCGATTACAAGGATCTACATGTGACCATCTCCCTGGGGGATGGACAACAGAAAAGTGGGTGAAGGGAGATGCCGGAGAGGGCAAGATATGACAAAATAATAAGTGAGGGGGAAGTGGGGAGGGAGGGGAAAAAATGAGGACCTGATGCCAGGGGCTTAAGTAGAGAGTAAATGTTTTGAGAATGATGAGGGCAATGAATGTACAAATGTGCTTTACACAACTGATGTATGTATAGATTGTGATAAAGCTGTATGAGCCCCTAATAAAATGATTAAAAAATAAAATAGGAAAATTAGCTCAGTGATAATATTTTGTACCCTGCCCCTTTCCAAATTATGAATGGCTGAACATGTTAGGCCAGTCTTCTACTAGTTTTATGACAAGCAGAAGGTACCTCAAACATAGCACAGATGTATGAATACAACCCCCCAGTGAGTGTCAGCATTCACTTCCTTCATGGGGATTGACCCAGCCACGTGAGTCCTCTGGCAAGTGAGGCTCCTCCTGCTTTCCGACTGGTGTGTCACCTTCCAGGAGCCATCATTTCATTTCATTCTGGGCCTCAGGACAAGCCTGGTTTCTCTGCAGTTGTGCCCAGCGATCCCCTGCCCACACACCCCTTCCCATCTTCCTTACTCTGCCCAGAATGGGACTCATGCTCTCTGAGGAGGCTGCTCAGGATCAGGTGCACCACGTTGGCGACCTCATCGGCGCTCTTGCCCAGGGTCTTTGTCAGCTGCTCCAAGTCTTTCTGGATATGCTGCTGGAGAAACCTTTTTGGGTCCTTTGCTGGAGGCTTAATGATGTATTGCAGGGCCTGCGGGAGCAATGAGACACGTGGTGAAGATCTTGTTTATCACCCAGATGGCAAGTTCATTATCAGGGGGTAGCTAAATGAAATTCAGAGAGTGGTCTATGTGAGTCAACACCAATGGCCAGTGGCTGGGACAAGAATGAAATAATTTCTATTGGAAAATGATGGCTTTCGATCTGGCCCCACCACACCGAGGCGAAACGCTAAGGATGTGCAATAGAACATCAAGGGGAACAGAGCAACAACGTCCCCAGCGTGTACCAAGAACAGATTTTGGGGCCAGGGCATGGCACCCCATCAAACTCAACAGGAAAACACCCCTAAAGGTCAACAAAGAGACCCTAAACCATTTATAGGCTTTTCTTTTTCTGTTGTTTTGTTTTCTTTTGTTGATTTGTTTTGCTCTGTCTTGTCTTTTTTTGTACATAATATTATCTCTGCAAGTCTATCTAGATAAGATAGGCAGGATAAACACTCTGGAGGAGAAAACAATGGGACACGCTTCCAGGAGGACATGGGACAGGGGGAAGCAGGGGAAAGGAAGTAGTTGTTAACAAACCCATGGACAAGGGAACAACAAGAGATCTAAATTTGATGGCAAGGAGGTCACAGAATGCCTTGTGGGGTTCAATCAAGTGCAATGTGGCCGAGAGGAAGCAGAGAGCTGAAAGAAGGTCAAACATGATAGTGGCATAGGAGGAAAGTAAAACAAAATAGAGGAAAGAACTAGGAGGCAAAGAGCATTTATAGAGGTCTAAATACAGTCATGTACATATGTATATATATATATATATATATATGTATATATATGAGGATGGGCAAATAGATCTATGTACATATATTTGTAGGTTTAGTATTAAGGTAGCAAATGGGACATTGGACCTGTACTCAAGTACCCCCTCAATGTAAGAACACTTTGTTCTATCAAACTGGCATTCCATGATGCTCACCTTCCCGACACGATTGCTGAAGACAAAGCAGGTGTATAAACAAATGTGGTGAAGAAAGCTAATGGTGCCCGGCTACAAAAGATATAACATCTAGGATCTTAAAGGTTTGAAGATAAACAAGTGGTCATCTAGCTGAGAAGCAACAAAGTTCACATGGAAGAAGCACACCAGCCTGTGTGATCATGAGGTGCCGAAGGGATCAGGTATCAGGCATCGAAGAACAACAAATCATATCATTGTGAATGAGGGGGAGTGTGGAGTGAGGACCCAAAGCCTACCTGTAGGCAACTGGTCATCCCCTTACAGAAGGCTTGTGGGAAGGAGATAAGCCAGTTAGGGTGCAATGTAGCAACAATGAAACATACAGTGTTCCTGTAGTTCTTAAATTCTTCCCCGCCCCCACTATCATGACCCTAATTTTACCTTACACATCTGGCTAGACCAGAGCATGCACATGGGTACAGGTCGACGCTGGAAACATGGAGAATCCAGGACAGATAAATCCCTTAGGACCAATAATGAGAAGGGGAAGGTGGTGGAGAAAGAGGGAACTAATCACAATGAGCTACATATAATTCCCTCCCTAGGTGACGGACAACAGAAAAGTGGGTGAAGGCAAACATCAGACATTGTAAAACATGGAAAAAAAAAATAATTTATAAATTATCGAGGGTGGGGAAGGGAGGAGGGGAAAATGAGCTGATACCAAGGGCTCAAGTAGAAAGCAAATGTTTTGAGAGTGATGATGACAACAAATGTATATACAAATGTGCTTGACACGTGGATGGATGGATGCATTATGACAAGATTGTAGAAGCCCTCAATAATATGATTTATTAAAAAAGGAAAGGAAAAGTGATGGGCTTTTATAGCATCAAAGTGAATGGAGTGTTTGCGCAGTCTGTCCTCCTCTCTATTCTGGTTGATTCTCAGTCACAGGAAACATCGACCCTTCTCTAGAGCTGCCAGGCAGACCTGGGCAAAGCTCTGATTACAGTAGCTCTTGCACTCCTGGGAAGGGGCCGAAGCCATCAATGGTTCATTTCAAAGAGACTGTCCATAAGCTGAAGGGACGGTCTCCCACATCTCCATATATGGCAGTGAGAGACGTGGCTATGCAAATTTCACGTCACTTTGTTGATGATTGTTGTGTTCCTGGGTGCCTTCGAGTCAGTGCTGACTCCGGGAGATCCCAGGTGACTGAGCACAACTTCTCATAGGGTTTGTTAGGATTTGCTCTTCCTGGTTTCAGATCAGCAGGACTTCCTCTCACAGAGCCTCTGGATGAGTTCAGATGCCATCATTCTGGTTTGTGGCCAAGCATTTTACATTTGTCTCACCGGGGCTCCTTCTCTGTGGCTTAGGTTACCAGTATCCGAAAGAGGCAGCAAGGATTTTTCTGACAGCAGCACTCAGGTGGGAAAACCTAGAGGCGGTCAGTACTGTGAGTATATCCATAGTTGGAAGGGCTGGGCTATACCTGGGGACTTCGGGCAGCTCCCAAAAGCAGAGCCAAATGAGTGAGCAGCCGGAGAAGAATGAAGACCATGGGGGAGAGCTCTCGGTCAGAGACTGCCACCGCATTTCTGTTAGCAGGGCTCCCCAGCACGTGCCCAGTCTGAGTTCTGTCCGCGTCATTTCTGGAAAGGACAAGGGAAAACAGGGTGAGGATTAAGAATCAGAATCTGAGGACAGGAGACTAGGTTCACAGTTTGGAAGAAAGGCATGTGAAGCATTTCTTAAGCTACTAAGTCCAGGCCACACTCCCAGAGACTTTTCTTTCTTGATGTCCTTGACTGACTGGTCCAAAGCTCATGGCACTGCGTGTGGAAAGTGGTCAGTTTGAGGCTGTTTGTGCTGCCCCTGGACGCAGTTAGGACGGGGGACTGGATCTGCTGCTGCCACTGGGATCTTGTGTGTATGTGTGGGGTGGGGGGTGGTGGTGGTGCAGGCAGGATAAGGGTAGCTTGAGCCTGGGACCTTCAACATCAGCCTGGGGATCTGCACACATTTTCTGCTTTTCCAAGTCCAGTGGCTTCCACATCATCCGGGTCACAGCCAGATGGGAGATGCAGTCTGATAAGTGCATTCAGTTGTGTAAACACCAGAATGTTAGCATGCTCTGGTAGTTTATGGGGAGAATGGGTTAGAATATTGAAACTATGACCACAGCAGAAGAGTTCAGGAGCATCCCATCTTGAGCAAGTGTGAGCGTGAGATCACATTTTCATCTGGATTCTGACGTTTGATATTTGCCAAGATTGACTATGTCTTTCCAAAACCAAAATGAAATTTGGAAAAGCTAAGATAACTCACAAGTTGTGGTAGATTTCCCTTAGATAAATGAATGTCTAGCTTTTGTTCTTCCCGATATAAATGTTCTCCCTTGAACTAGGTGAAACGTTGATGTCAAGCATGTTTCTACTTGGGGGCAAGCCTGAGGTCCAAATGGAAGGCACTGAAGTATGAAAATGGAGGTTGATTTGGGCTTCAGAGCCCAGTTACCACTGATAAATCAAACACCGCATGGCTGTATGGCCACAGGGACCTTGGCACTGGTACACAAGTCCACATGTGTCATATTTACTATCAGTTTATCAGCTAGAATAGAAACTACTCAGAAGACCATAGTTTGACGACCTAGAAAGAAAATACAGTCTTACATACGTGATAACATGAAAGCCTTCATGGGGTCTGTGATTAACACCTCCAACTGGAAGACCACAGTCAATGCAATAGCTCTGCTGCATCGGCATGCCGCACTGGGGTAGAGACAGATATGAGTCACGCTCAGTTTGGAGCTGATATCGTTTTATGCGCAAATCTATCACGTCAACGAACATTCTTATCACAGGAGGGAGGGAGTGCCACCAGGTTTGTTTATTCTAGATTATATATAATTCACCTGAGCTAGGGGGCCAGGGTTGATGTTCCATGCAAATTATACATGACACGGAAAATTTGCATTTTTTTAAACAGGAAAGATTTTATATTCAAATAGTGACTCTTTATAGAAAGAAGCATAAACTCAAGCTTTCTTTCGCATATTCCTCACTGTCTCATCTTTGTGCATATAACACACTGTTCCCTAGAGCAGTGGTCCTCAACCTTCCTAATGCCGCAACCTTTTAATACAGTTCCTCATGTTGTGGTGACCCCCAACCATAAAATGATATTTGTCGCTACTTTATAACTGTAATTTTTCTACTGTTATGACTCATAATGCAAATATCTGATATGCAGGAGGCAACCCCTGTGAAAGGGTTGTTTCACACCCCCAAAGGGGCCGCAACACCCAGGTTGAGAATCGCTGTCCTAGAGCATAATTCTTTAACACTAGGATTACTACAGTATCTTCCAAACCAATTTCCTTAACTTTAATGGAACATTTTTAGTATAAAAGAAAAAAAATCCCACCATAAGATTACTGCTTCCAAAGGCTCATTTCCCCCCAAATCAGATTGTGTGCATGGATCGCAGCCTATCATAGATCAAACAGTCACAGACTCTGAGGTCATCAGATTTTTTAGAGCTGGGAGAGACCTTGGAAAGAAACCATTTTTGTCACTTGTATCCTGGTCAAAGCAGCGCATGAAGCTCAACAAGATGAATTGTGCATGTATTCCATTTTCCCTGTGACTTGATCAGAGAGCTTTCTTCTGGTCACTTGAGATTGTTGCTGAGCAAGTAGATACTCTGAAAGGGGGTGGGGGGCCTGGGCAAGATGCTGAGGGATTTGGTTAGGAGGAATGCCCACTCTTTCCCCTCAGGGTTAACAGTCTTCCTAGTCTCCCCTTCCTATAGTGTCTTCACCCTATCCACTTTCTTGGGGAGTGATACAACCGACAGTCTACTCAACGCTTTGCCATTCTCTGAGGACCTGTGATCGCATGCTGCCGTAGCAAGGAAGGATGTCCAGTCATGGCCATGGTTCTGGTCGTCTCACTGGAGCGAGGACAGGTGTACTACTGGCATCTAGTGGCACGCGGCCAGAGAAAACATTCTGCAGTGCACAAGGTAGACTAAAGGATTTCCCAATAAAGAACCATCTAGTCCAACACCCACTGGGCAAATGGAGGAAACCCTGGATGGTGTCATGGCTTCCCCAAACCTCACTGTGCAGACACCTTAGCACCACTCAGATGTGTGGTGGGCACACCTGGGACAGTCCTCCGAGTGAGTCAGCTTTCTCCACCCTCTCCCCAGAACCAGAGGAATTCACACTTAGAGCTCCCAGACCCTCCCAGGACATGTGGACTCACCTCTCCCACAGTGCACGGATGACCATTGGGGCAAGCTGTGAGAAGAACAGGGTACATGTTAGCTAGAGAGGTTTCACCTAGCGCCTGTATGCAACAGGGAAACGTAACAAATGGAATGTATGGTGGATGTCTTCCGAAAATTTCCCCCCAAAATAAAAAAAAAAAATTTCCAAAAATTTTCAACTACTTCGTAAGCTGGTTATTAGTGATCTGATACCTTCTAGGTCCTTGAAAACCATGTGTGTTATTAAAATATGATTTTGAATTTTATTTTACAAAGCAAAGGGAAAGTAAGTTAGAAGCTCATTCCTGGGAAAGGCAATCTTTTATGCTCACCTATTATCATTTAGCTTGTTTATTCTTAGCATGTTTTGAAAACAACTTTTAAACCTAGTTTAAAAGATTTTTTTATTCCAGGTAACACAATTCTGATAAAATCAAAGTTATACTCTACTGTCTCTCAGTTCTGTGTTTTGAGAGACCTATCTTTTGGTCAACAGTACTGTACTCTGGTTCTTGAAAGAACCACTGATGTGGGTGCCAGGCTGCTCCCTAATGTTCCATTCCAGGGAATTCTGTGTCCTGAGGGCTCTTCATCATCAGTGAAAAATGTCTTCGATCAATTCCTTTAAGCCACTCGGGTTCTGCAAAGCTTACAAAGGCAGCAGGTAGAAAGCTACCTGAATGGGACCTTCACTCATCAACCAGTGGCTCTCAAGTCTCCATCAGTGCTTCATGGGGCATGTCATTGCTCCTCAGAGTTGAGGGTGGTGTGATCCCATCATACTCACTGTACCAGCGAACTCCTTTCAGACCTCCCCAATTCCTAGCTTGAGCCAGCAAGTCTTCAGGCATAGTTGGAAGAAAAGCATTCTAGAAGGAAAATAAATCAATAAATAGTGAGTGAGTGAATGAATGAATGAATGAATGGGTGAAGTAGAGCTAGATTCAGCTAAGTGAGCTTTCAGATGGGCTGATATTGTTCAGTAAGAAGCCTGGAAGAAAGAAGAAAGTAAACTTCTGGTTTGCTTTCCCACTGCCCTCAAAAGCTATCTGTGGAGAAAATGTAACCGCCCATCGCTGTGGGCTAACAGATCAAATGAGACAAAAGGGGCAAGACGAGAATGCAGAAGAGGAAGGTGTCCAGCGTCTGCATGCTTATGCACAGTCTCAAAAGTGACAAACGACTGCCGTTTTGACTGGAAAGGCCAACGTAATTCACACCCAAGCCTTACCGTCATGTGCTCTGGGCAGAAGGCCAAGTTCCTCAGGGGTTCCAAGACTTTGTTCTGCACACAGAGAAGGATGGCTGCAGCATGGACAGCCATCTCTGCTACTGTCGCTTCAAGACCCCCTTCATGGGTGTCTGTGGTCAGCAGTGGCAGAGCATTGGCCACCAGGGCTGTTGCAAAACTTCCAGCTTGGGGAGAAAGGGTCTTGGTGTCTTGTATGAATCTGTTCACAGCTTCACATTGCTGACAAGAAAAATGTTTTTGTTTTCTTTTAATTAAAGTATATCAGAGAAGACTATTAAGAAAATTCAAGTTTGTTCATATCTAGCTATGCATTCTAAAATCAAACATCAAATTTCAAAGCAGCTGTGGTTAAATGATCAGCCATTTTTCAGGAAAGTTCTCTGGAGAAGAGCATTTTCATAAACAAGCACAGGTCCACTGACTTCAGCACTGAATGCTAGACTCTGTCTGGGGGGCACCATCACCTCATGTTCCAAACTTTAACTCTAGAAACTTTGGTTTAATGGGAAAGCATCTCTGTACCTAACATGAGTGGAAACTCTGCATCCTAGATAAAAATATGTGGGCAAATGTCTATTGTGACTGTTACTTCTATCCAAATAATGAGACCCAACACAAGCCCTGCATGTTGAGACTCACCTCAGGCTTTGGGTGGAGGTTTGCATTATGAGATCTGTACAAAACCGTGAGTTCCCGAAAAAGTGCCAGCAGTAAGTAGACTTCATGCTGAGTTTTAGGCTCCCTGAAGACCTGAGACCGCAAAGACATGAGAAATTGAAATTTTATACAGATCATTTGTAATCTCCTGTGACCCATATATGATTATGAGATGAAATGTGGAAAAACTCCCAGCCATGGGAAAAGTGAGGAAACCTTTCCAAAGGCCCCAGGCTCCTGGGACCCTGCGCTGCAATATGCACCGTTCCCTAAAAGTATATTTTTCAGTTAGCTGTGTCAGAAGTACCATTTGCCCTGTTTCTGAAGAACACACTACCTGTGTACACTTTTCCTGAGCAGGAAGAGGATTTCTATCTCCCCTCTTGCCAGCAAAATGCCCGGGCCACAGGGACTCAAAAGGAAATCGGCGTGAACGCTCTAAAGATAAATCTGAAAGCCTTGCAGCTTTATTAGACGAAGCACGCATTGAGCCTGTGTTCAAGAATAATGAACCTACACAAGCATGGAGGAAGTAATCTTCTACAGGGTCCCACAGGAAGTAATGGGCATGTGCAGATCCAAAAGGCCTGGTGGCCTTGGCCCACCAGCAAAACAGTAAATCTGTCCATCCAGCAACTCAACTGCTGTTGCTGCCTTGTTTGTTTCAGTGAGTAGGTTCCCAGCACTGTCCACTACACCTGTGGTGGTCACGGGCATGTGACGGCACGTAGAGTGCTACTGTGTGGGTCTCTGCTCTTTTCTATTTCCACTGCAGCCGCAGTCAGAAACACAGGCAGATGTGGACCCTGAGTAGGGGCTGTCTTGTGCCCCAGAGAAACCTGGAGCCGCCCTACCTCCAGAGCAGCTGCCATGCCCTTGGGATTGCACTCCAGGATGGCTCTGCCCACCGCATCACGAAGAGTCTTGTATCCATCACCGTACACAAGGAATCGGTCCAGCTGGCCTGGAGAGTCCTCCTGTAACACAGTGCTCAATCAGGGAAGGGGGAAGTGTTTCAGAGAACTGTTTCTAGAGGGAAAGGAGCCAGGTAACCATGAGGAATTTCAAGGAGGCTGAGCTGGTGGTCCCTGTGCGGTCTTTGGGAAGAGCTTCCTTCTCAATAAGAAGTAGAGGGAGAAGTGGGGGGAAATCTGGCGAGAAGGCCTTGCTGATCTTGCAGCTACTTTCCTTTATTAAGGATTGCACCAGAGAGCAGCTGTTCAGTCCCAGAGAAAATAAAATATCCATGTTTTTACTGCTGGTTCTGTAACCCAGGACAGCCAGGTTTTCTTCATTCCGGAGCCCCGGGGAAGGCCACTTGTAGACCCTGGGCCAAGCTTATTGCTGTTCTTGGTTCTTATTGTTTCCCCTCCCACCTGTCAAAGGCCAACAGAGCAGATCCTGCTGGGGGATTACTTTCAATCAGAACAAAGCAAAGGCCCCACAAAGATTCTTTGATTCAGTTCCCCAGTGTCTCACTTGATCAGGGAGAGGTAGACGACAAAGCCAGAAACCCAGGCACACACCTACCAACCCCGCAGGCACACACATCTTTTCACGATGGCAGACAGTCTAGAGATCGCACGCTGTGTCAGATTCAGTGAAGTACAGAGAAGGGCCAGGCTAGGCCCCTCCTGCCTCCCTACTGCTTAAGGGAGAAAGTGAGCATGGGGAGGAAGGAAGGAACTGCAGCACCACCTCCTGGGCGGTGGTGGGTGAGGCTCTGGGGCAGCCCTGCTCACCTGCTGTGTAATGACTTCCTTGGGGAACACCCACTGGGCCGGGTGGCCCCGTTGGGCGAGGTTCTGCACAAACTCCATTGTGTGTTGGCTCGTGAGCCTCCTCACCAAGTACACCCGGAACCAGTCGTTCTTGGCTTGGGAACAGAAGTGCTCCACGTGCTGCAGATAATGCTGCTTTTCTTCAGCAATCTCTGGAGAGGGCAGAGAGAGAGTGGGTGAGTACAGGTGACTGAGATTGAGCATTCGCCAGGGTCCTGGACACGGAGCTGCTCAAGGGTATGGGGAGGCCGCCTTAGTCACAGCAAAAGCAATCCAGAAGAGAGAGGTCAGAGTAAGGGGCAATCTTCTTTTAAGAACAAGTTTCCTATATTCTGCTTCCTAAGCAATGGGGTCTTTTGCCCAAGGTGGAGCAAGACTTGCCTGAGCCTGCATGAAGTTCAAAGAGGAAGTCAGA
The DNA here is from genome assembly GCF_050624435.1 of Tenrec ecaudatus. Classification (NCBI taxonomy): domain Eukaryota; kingdom Metazoa; phylum Chordata; class Mammalia; order Afrosoricida; family Tenrecidae; genus Tenrec; species Tenrec ecaudatus. Next base: position 156,991,352 of record NC_134539.1, on the reverse strand, counting down.
AGCCCTGTCTAGACAGAGGCGCACTCGAGCCATCTCCTGCAGGTATTTAATGGAAGCCTCCTTAGTTGGGTCACGTCTCGATGGGAAATAAGACTTCAGGAAAAGACACTCTTCTCGTAGGTAGTTCAGTTCCTCGTTCTCAGAGAAAGCACTGATTTTCTCATGTATTGAATCCTGAGGAACAGAGTTAGAATGAAAGAGAGTTAGTCTTTTCAATAATGTAAGCCCTTCTACAGTGGCCACAGTGTGACTGGAGAACGAAGGGCAGGAGAGGGAACACATAGAGCTACATTGTTGGGGGCTGGAAATGTGATGTTTTACCAATCATGGACAATTAACATTCCTTCTTATTTTAGGGGCAAGGCTGGGAAAGGAGGACTACAGGGAAATACTTTGTCAAATCTGAGTTCATATCCACTGTGAAATTTTGGAAATGAGTAAAATATGATGGAAAGAAAACTTAAAAATGTGTGGTCTTGCCACCCAAGACAACCACCTTGGTGGTCTCACTTCTCGGCTCTGTCTGTTCATGGTCACCCAGATGACAATGGAGACCACTACCGAAGGCAATGTCTTTGAACCCTTTCTTTCCCCAATGTCACAGAGCGTCTGTTAATGTTGCCAAATGAAATGACATGTGCCCATTGTCAGAACCACTCCCCATGTAATAAGAGCATGTGGTTCAGAGAGATGGCTACAAAAATGCAGGGAAGCGAGACCTTACCTCCAGGCAGTTGATAAAGAGTGTGTAAAGCTCAGTTTTATCTTCAGTGAGGAATACTTTCTTTTCTAACATAGACAAGTACTTCTGAAGATAATCTTTTATTTCCTGGAAGCTGTAGAAAGAGATGTGGTACTGGTAACCCATACCTGAAGAGTCACTATAAACACACCCACACACCCACACATCCCTGAAGAGTCACTATAAACACACCCACACCCACACGTCCTTTCATCTGTACTAAGTGTTGGAAGATGTTCACCTTCATAGATCAACTCATTACAAAACAGCCAACAACACCCCAAAAAAGTTCAGGACCCAATGGCTTCACCAGGGAATTCTACCCTACATTCAGAGAAGAGCTGACACCAATTCGACTCAAATTATCTGAGAATATGATGAAAGGACTGTCAACTCCAACTTTGTTCTACCAGCAGCCAAGCACCATTCCCCAGTGAGACCAAGACATTACCAGAACAGAATGCTATAGACCAATGCCACCTAGGAACATGAATGTGAAAATACTAGCTACTAGCATCCAACAGACTACTAAAAAACTACATCATGATAAAATAGCATTCATACGAGGTATATAAGGATAGCATGTTAGAAAAGCAATCGATGTAATCCTCCATATAAATAAAACAAAGGAAAAGAACTACATGATCACATCAATTGCTGCAGAAAAGACATTTGACAAAATCCCATAGCCCTTCCAAAAAGCCCTGGTGGCATAGTGGTTGTGCAATGGTCTACTAACTGCAAGGTCAGCAGTTTGAAACCACCAGCTGCTCTGGGGGAGAAAGATGAGGCATTCTACTCCCTTAAAGAATTTGTTTTGGATTCCCACAGGAGCACTTTTACCTTGGTCTATGGGGTCTTTATGAATCAGAATCCACTCAATATAGTCAGTGAGTTGAACATCCATTCCTGATACAAGGACTTAACAAAATAGGGATAGATGGAAAATTCCTCATCATAACAAAGGCCATAAATGCAAAAGCAGTGGCCAACATTTCTCTCAATAAGGAGAAAAAGAAATCAAATGCATCTAAATTGGCAAAGGGGAAGTAAAACTCCATTTGCAGATTAGATGATTCTAGACACAGAATACCCCAAAGACAATTCGTCGTGGACACTTCTCAGCTGTGCAAGATGCTCCTGCGTTTCCCTCTCCCACTTCACCCCCCTGGGGGATGCTCAGGGGGCAGTTAAACACAAGCTAGTGTTCTTTGCTCTAGACCATAATATCCAAACATATGGATTTCACACATCAAAATGAATGCAAATCACATAGCACCAAAAGAGGTTCTTTACGTGCCTCAAGTCAGCTCTCCCTACCTGTCTTGCAAGGGACTGAGAAGCACAGTAAGCCATTTTGAAGAACCAGTGTGTGAGTTCAGCACTAATACAGGTTTGTGATCATTTCAAAGTCCTTCAGGATTCCTGTTTGAACAGACTAAGTGACAAATGCCGGAACAGAAGCAAAACAAAATGTCCGTAGACAAAAGGATCTGTGTGTGCATGTAAATATAAACTCATCTGAGTGTGCATTTAGACGTGAAAGAGCTGTTTCTGCAAGCACTTCTTTTACAGTGTTTACATTTTCCCAACACTCCAAAGTCTATGCTGTCAAATCTGAATTCAGGATGCGTACACCAAGGGTCTTCTGAGAGAACACTTGTGAATTCATGTAAGCATTGAAAGAATTTACTAAAATATAATTTCACAAGAATACCCAGCTTTGGCAGGTCCTCTTAGGGACTTCTCTACCAATTCATGGAATCAGGGAAATCCAGGGTGGAGATCAAACTGTGAGGACATCTAGGAAATTGAGGGTGCGAGAGTCTAAGTTTCTAGTCTCATGTCAGAACTAGGATGGGAATGTCAGCTTCCTGACTCGAGCTCCTGCCCACTGCAGAATTTCATGGACCTTTCCAAATTGGGTTTTTTTTCCTTTGCTAAATAGTGCTTGTTACAGTGCTAAAGATACTTGTCTCCATGTGAAAGCACCCAACTAGTAAATAGACAAGTGAACCAGGAGGTCTCACTTAAAACACTTCTCAGAGTTAGGAGCTAGCCACTATTCATGAAAATAAAAGGGAGATCCATAATTGGGAGGTGGGACAAAGAGTCAAGGCAGTTCTCGACATGAGTTCCCTTACCTGTACTTCAACAGCAATTTCAGTACCACTGAGCGGATGACAGGAGTCTTATCCACCACATCATCAAACGGAGACAGAGATTTTGTGTGCTCACGATGTCCTTAAACCAGACAGAAATTGGTATCTCAGTGCACTTCACACACACAAAGATGAGGCAAAGGACTGAGTTGTGAGGCCTGTCAGAAGAAAGCAACTTACTCTGGGGGGCCTCTCGCAAGAGCTCCTTTTGAACAAAGAGTAGAGACAGCAGGGCCTCAATGACGTCCCTCTGAGGTGGAGTGTTGTCCTTGAAGCACATGGTGGAAACCACGTCTACAAAGAAGCTGTTGCACATGTGCCGGAACCGGGCGTGCTTCTCTATGGCATCCCTTAGGAATGGGGAAAAACATGGTCAAAGGACTTGCACAGTTCGCAAGACAGATGACTTGGGATTTGAATGGCATTTTGTTCCTATCTTAAAAGATAGGTTTCCTGGCCCACTAGACCCTGAGGACGATGACCCCAATTAGAGCAGCCAGTCCACACAGAGGACCACATGGCCAGCCCCACTATGAGACATGACGTCCCTCACTGACCCATGGCCCTGCAGGGGACAGCACTGGAGACACAGTGTGGGAATTGCGCCCGACCTGATCCCACCACACTGAGGCAAAGCACTGGGGGAGTGCAGCGGAACAGCAATGGAATGGAGCGGCAAGGTCCCCAGGGAATGCTGAAAGTGGACTTTGGGGCCAGGGCATGGTGCCTCAACAGACTGGACTGGAAAACACTCTTAAAGGCCAACAAACAATCCTTGAACTAACTACAAGCTTCTCTTTCTTGTTGTGTTCTTTGTCAGTGGTTTCTTGTTGTTGTTTTGTTGTATAATGTTGCTTGGTTTTGCTCTGTCTTGCTTTTCTGCATGTTATTATCTCTGCAGGTCTGTCTAAATAAGATAGGCTTGATGAACTATCTGGAGGAAAAACAACGGGACCGACAGTTCCAGGGGGACATGGGATAAGGGGAGGTGGGAGGGGTAAGGAAGTGGTGTTAACAAACCCAGGGACAAAGGAACAACAAGTGATCCAAATTGATGGTGAGGTGGGTGTGGCATGCCTGGTAGGGAATGATCAAGGGTAATGTAACCAAGAGGTATAGCTGAAACCCAGGTGGGGCTGGAGCATGATAGTGGGACAGGAGGAAAGTCAAGGGAAATAGAGGAAAGAGCTAGGAAGCAAAGGGCATTTATAGAGGTCTAGACAAAGACATATACATATGCATATATATATGAGGATGGGGAAATAGATCTTTGTGCCTATATTTATAGGTTTAGTATTAAGGTGGTGGAAGGGCATTGGGCCTCTACTCAAGAACTCCCTCAATGCATGAATACTTTCTTCTATTAAATTGGCATTCTCTGATGCTCACCCTCCCAACACAACCGTTGAAGACAAAGCAGGTGAACAAGCAAATGTGGTGAAGAAAGCTGATGGTGCCCAGCTATCAAAAGCTATAGCGTCTGGGGTCTTAAAGGCTTGAAGATTAACAAGCAGCCATCTAGCTCAGAAGCAACAAAGCCCAAATGGAAGAACACACCAGCCTGTGTGATCACGTGGTTCTGAAGGGATCAGTTATCAGGCATCAAAGAACAAAAAATCATATCATTGGGTGCACAACTCCATGATATGATCGCAGAGGACAAACGGGTCCATAGCAAATGTGGCAAGGAAAGCTGATGGTGCCCAGCTATCAAAAGAGATAGCGAGGCTGTACACTGGTACATATGAGGGCTGGAGAAACAGGGAATCCAGGGTGGATGATACCTTCAGGACCAAGGGTGTGAGGGGCGATGCTGGGAGAGTGTAGGGTGAGTGGTTTGGAAAGGGGGAACTGATTACAAGGATCCACATGTGACCTCTTCCCTAGGAGAGGGACAGCAGAGAAGGGGGGGAGGGGAGACTCCGGATAGGGCAAGATATGACAAAATAACGATGTATAAATTACCAAGGGCACATGAGGGAGGGGGGAGAGGGGAGGGAGGGGAAAAAAAAGAGGACCTGATGCAAAGGGCTTAAGTGGAGAGCAAATGCTTTGAGAATGATTGGGGCAGGGAATGTATGGATGTGCTTTATACAATTGATGTATGTATATGTTTGGATTCTGATAAGAGTTGTATGAGTCCCTAATAAAATGTAAAAAAAGAAAAGAGGAGAAAAAAATGATTAGGGCAAAGAATGTACAGATGTGCTTTATACAATTGAAGTATGTATATGTATGGACTGTGATAAGAGTTGTATGAGCCCCTAATAAATTGTTAAAAAAAAAAAGAGATAGCATCTGGGGTCTTAAAGCCTTGAAGGTAAACAAGCGGTCACCTAGCTCAGAAGCAACAAAGCCCACGTGGAAGAAGCACACCAGCCTGTGCAATCACAAGGTGTCGAAGGGATCAGGTATAAAGGCATCATCAGAAAAAAAAATCTTATAGTGAATGAAGGGGGAAGTGCAGAGTAGAGACCCAAAGCCCATTTGTTGGCCATTGGAGATCCCCTTGCAGAGTGGTCTAGGGGAGGAGATGAGTCAGTCAGGGTGCAATGTAGCACCAATGAAGAATACAGCTTTCCTCCAGTTCCTAAATGCTTCCTCCCCTCCAAGTATCATGATCTGAATTCTACCTTGCAAGTCTGGATAGAGCAGAGGATGGACACCGGTGCAGATAGGAACTGAAGGCACAGGGAATCCAGGGCAAATGATACCTTCAGGACCCGGGATGTGAGTGGCAATACTGGGAGGGTAGAGGGTGAGTGGGTTTGAAAGAGGGAACTGATTACAAGGATCTACATGTCACCTCCTCTCTGGGGGATGGACAACAGAAAAGGGGGTGAAGGGAGATGTGTGACAGGACAAGATATGACAAAATAATAATTTATAAATTATCAAGGGCTCATGAGGGAGGAGGGGCGAGCAGGAAGGGAGGGGAAAAAAAGAGGACCTGATGCAAAGGGCTTTAGTGGAGAGCAAATGCTTTGAGAATGATGAGGGCAAAGAATGTACGGATGTGCTTTACACAATTGATGTATATATGGATTGTGATAAGAGTTGTGTGAGTCCCTAATAAAATGTTTAAAAAATTTTTTTGAAAGATAGGTTTCTTTACTTTGATTAGAACTGGCTTTCAAAACCATCACAAAACACGATACAGGCAGATCTCCCCTCAGGAACACACGGATCTTTTAGGCAGCAATACTCTTGATGTCCCAAGGTGTGTCAGAGAACCCATCCACTAGGCTCACCCTGTGCTCCAGTTCCAGGAGACACCAGAGAGCAGGAGACGGCAAGAAGCAGAGCAAATACAGAGCTGGGCGGGGACCACTAAGTCCACAGAGCACCAGCTAATCTAACCACCTGGTGCCCAAAGCAGTTAGCCAGGAGGGCTGGTTCTACCTTCAGGCCATGGAACAAGAGGGGCACTTCTGCACCAGGAGGATGAGCTTATAGGGATAAAGCAGTTGTGTCTACATTTACTGGGTATTTGGGGATTGCTTTATTTAATTTATAACTTTTTGGTTCATCACTTTTGATTTTGCTGCACACCAAATCTGTACAAATGCAGGTCTTTTGCAGAGAATAATTTTGAGACTCTATATGTTTAGAAAGGTATCTGTAAGTGACAGGATCTTATGGTAGCTCTCTGAAGTCACGTTTTCTTCTGTAAGAAGATAAATGGACCTTATATTTCTGAATGCTGCCTTTTAAAAAGAAAAAGGGAAGCCTTCTTAGGAGAAAAGGTGTTTGTTTACCTGTGCTGTTGGGAAACAGTCAGAGAGAAGTTGTCTGGTAAGTCGGCTATACACAAGGGGCATCTCATCTTCCCTGGGATGAGCCAGGACTGGATGCAGCCTTTACAGTACACGTGGTCACAGGGCAGGCAGGCGGGATCTTGTGCATCTCCCAGGCAAATGGGGCATGGCTGCACCCCAAACCTAGACTCAAGAAGGGTAGGGTCAGTCTTGAAGACATGGCAACCATGAAAAGTGAAAAGTGCACACAGACCTGAATCATCCTCTTTGGATCCTGAGCCAGACACCTACCTGGCGAGGGTCTTGCTGGCCCGCTCCTTACATTCGCAGAGAGTAGTCATTACAGCTGCAAAAGGCCTGTAGGTCTTGATGTCAGAGCTCTCTTGCAGACACTGAACGGAAAAGCCAGCAAGGGGGGAGTTCAGGAGCAACAAGGGCAAAGGGCAGAGGTGGCAGGGCAGTTTCTGGTCTGTTGAACAGCCTTCCTGTGTGGTCCTGCTGCTTCATGGGAGGCTAAGATGCTCAACTTCTGATTTTTTTACTATCCTCTCCTTGTTCTTTTAGGTCCCTCCTTGCTCTCCATTTTGAGATATTGGCATGTTTGCTCTAAATCCAGAAACGGGCATGTTGTTCCCAAATTGCTACTTTACCACCTATGTATGCCAGGGCAAACAATGTGTTGTTTTTGTGCACCTTTTTTTTACACCTGACAGCCGGGATTGCACTGTCACAGGCTCCTACAGGGAGCCAGCCTTGTCTCTGGTAGACAGCTCCTCTGATTCACATCAGCTCCGATGGCACGCCCACTGTTGACTACTCCCTAAACCTACTGCCATCCAGTAGGTTCCAACTCATAGCAGCCCTGCAGGACAAAGCTGCACGGCTCCTCGGTTTACCAGACAGCCTCGTCTTTTCTCCTGCAGAGCAGCTGCTGGGTTTCACCTGCCCACTGCTTAACCCACAGTGCCATCAGTCAATGCATTTTAAATGCTTGTATGCATTTTTCAGTTACCACTCTGTACCCAACATTCCTGTAGGTACAAACTGGAAGGTCAGAACTCGAGGGTATAAGTTTAAAAGTGGAAAGGCTAGGGGTTTTTTGTTGCTTTTTTCCCCTATTATTTTATGTAAGGCTGTTTTTTAGGAAATGCACATTGGCAACATATGGAAAGGTGAGATTTGTGGAGAGACTTCTGGGATTGTGTGGTTAGGCCTGATGTCTGTTATAAAGGTTGTTATATGATGTATGCCAAGGGAAGGAGCCCTGGGAGTACAGTGTATTAAGCATTGGACTGTGAGCTCCAAGGTTGGTGGTTCAAACCTATCAGCTGCTCCTTGGTAGAAAGATAAGGCTGCCTTCTTCCATGGACAGTTTGCAGTTTGGGGAACTCTGGAGCAGCCCTGTGCGGCCCTATAGGGTCATTGTGAGTGAGAATGGAGTTGATGGCAGTAGGTTTGGTTTGGGGGAAGCACACAGACAGAATCTTTATCAGCTAAAGCCCCTTGTCTCCTAGTGTCCCCATAGTATCTTCTTTTTAAAAAATAGGCAAGATGGTTGAGGATTATTCAATGATTTCTCTTTAGTTATTATCACAGAGTCTAATGGTGTGTGTGTGTGTGTGTGTGTGTGTGTGTGTTTATGATATTCTGCTACACATGGTGGTTAGCAGTGGATTTTAAACTTAATCAGTACTTTATGACTTAAAATTCTTTGCTACTAAGAATAATCAGTCTGTGCTTTTCTCTTCTGGGTGAAAGAGATGACCGAGTAGCTAGCTGTTTTCTGCAGAGGCACTTTATAAGGGTGTGGGAGGGCAGAGGCCTCTCTGTTTCCTATCTAGGGGAGCTGACAGTTCCAGGGAGCCACCCTCCGAGGCCCAGTGGGGTTTGCTCCTCCTTTCCAGTGGCTTCCCAAGCATCTTCTTGCCCCCTTGGTTCCCGTTCTGCATACACTTAACTGGAGGGCATCCTATGCCTGCAACTGACCCTTCAGTGACGCACTCTGATTAAGAACCAGAGAGGGCGTGTCATTACACACTTAACATGGAAGGAGCGGGCAGCTCTGGGGCAAACCACATTGCGCTGCACTTCCAGATGGCCATGTCCAGAGCTGAGAGGGAGCATGCACGTAGAGGCAAGCCGTGGAAGGAGGTGGAGCAAGGCCAGGCACTCACCTTGTTGAGGGAGGCAGTACAGTCCATCACCAGCGAGCGCAGCTCAGGGATCTGGCTCTGGGTCCCCAGGAGCACGTGGTCCACGAAGAGGGAAATGGAAAAAATGCGGTTCCACTGGGTCCTGTGCAAAGCGGGGGTCATTCTCTCAGTTCTGGGGACGACACCTGAGACTGACAGAGGGGAGGACAGCCCCGGAGCCAGGCAGGGAGTTCAGAGAAAGAACAGGACCTCAGGATTGAGGGACAATGGGAGAGAGCACTGGCCTCTGGGTGCACCCGCAATGCTCCCCACCCACCTGCTGCAGGCCTTTCCTCCAGCAGGTCGGACCCAGCTGAGAGCATGTCTCAGGGATAATCTCCCAGGAAGTCAGTTTCATTGTCAGTCCCCCTCCACCTACCATCTGGGCTGAGTGTCCTTCTGTCACAGCATTGTTCCCACAGGGCCATTATGGTCTGCTGACTGTCTACCCCTGAGACACAGCGATGCCTGAACGTGCCCTCCCCTTCCTCTGGGCCTCTGCCATTTGATGGAATGTCACTGGTCATAGGAGCTGGTGCCGGGCAGTGAGGAGGGAGAGCCTTTCCCTGGCTGGGCCTGCTGCTCTTGCTTACAGGGTGCTGAGCTCATGGGGGCTGGCACCCAGGTCTCACCTGAGATCCCTGACAAGTGCTGTGGTCATGTTTCCACTGCCTCGCATGTGCACCTCAGAACACAGCAACTCCAGCGGTGTTGACAGGTCCTTCACCGTCTGCAGCCAGGCCTGGGGAGTGGGCTGTAAGGTGTCCCTCGTCAGCAGCTCAACACAGGCCATGGCTGCAAGCGCATCCAGCGTCTGGACAGATGGACGGAGAACAGGCAGTGACGGAGGAGCCCCTCCCCTGACCTCCCCATAACCCAGAGGCCCTGCTGTTAGCCCAGAGTGTTCTCGGCTCCAGATTCATAGCGGACTTGCTCATTGGCCTGGGATACAGTATGTGTTAGCTCTGTGTGATATTCTCAACATCTCTTACTACACTGACATCTGTGTCCCGTGCCATCTCCCTGTGGGACCTGGCCCTATAAGCTCGTCTCTGGGTGCCCTAAATGGTTAAGTGCCGGACTATGAACTGGAAGGTGAGCAGTTAACATCCCCTCTAGGTCCCAAGAAAGTAAGGCTTGGCGGTCTGCTGCTCAAAGGTTAACCCACATGGAGTCGCCATGAGCCAGATTCTACTCAACGGTATCTGAGGATACCCTGTAAACTTTCCATGCCCAGGGTGGGGTCGACCCATCCCACTCAAGAAGGCTGAGCCCTTGGCCTCCAAGCTCCTCTGTGTGCCCATGAGAGCCGTACCATCTCATACTCAGGCAGGCGGTGGCTCTCCACTGCTTCTGTCAGGCTGTCTAGGATTTGCGGACAGACAGCCAGGATCCGAGAGAAGTTCTGCAGCCGACTCTTGAAGTGCTGATAGGCAAGGTGCACCCACGGCAGGGACACTTCGTCCTCTGGCCTTGCTGACACCGCTCTCAGCTGGCCCATGCAGGACCACAGAGCCAGCTGGAGAAACTGGAGAACAAGCAGTGTTTACGTGACAGACAGCCCTTTCCCTGCCTTTGCATCCAGTCCACACGCCACAGGTGTCACACTCGTCCCCCAGTTGGTACTGACCTGTAACTCCTGCTCCGTGCTCACACGCATGGTCAAGAGAAGGAAGTCCTTCAGGTACCAGTGAAGCAGTGTTTGCTGCTGCTCTCCCCCGAGTCGAGCGAGGAACCGGCCCAGAGGAGTTTGCTGGAAGATTGCCACTAGCTTCTCCGACAGTCCTGCCAAAGAAAGCAGAGCATGGCTGCCCTGCTCTTGCTCAGGGAGCAGGGACTCTCTGAGTCAGGACAGTCCTCAGAGAGGAGTGCGCGGGCTGGTGTTATGGAGAAAGAAAGGGATGTTCACGTCCAGATACTTTAGGCAGTGTTCTAGTGGAATAGCAAGTACACTCAGAAGATGTGACAGAGTTCTTACCTACCCAGAAAAATAAGCTCATTGCCAAGTATTGTGACCTGCTGGTCATTTAAAGGTAATTCTGTATATAAGAAATAAGATTTTTCCAAAATGCTGTGTCATAGTTGTGTTTCCCAGAAGGACTGCGTTCAGGTGCCTGGCAGGGTGAAGTGCCCTGTCCGGGCTGTGTGTCAGCAGTTACTCTGACAGCTCATTGGAGGGAAGATGGTGCTGAGAAAGGTCCCACTGGGAACATCTGCTCAGTCCTGTCACCTCCTTGCCAGAGCCTTTGATGGGGAATGGCCCACTTGTGATGGGGAACAGGCTCTCTTCCTGTTGGCCATGTCTCATTTCACCTCCTCCCTGGCCACCGCATGACAAAAACCCATCCAAGAGAATCCCTTGTCCATGGGACCTCTGATCCTTACTAGAGCCAATTTCACTAAATGCACACTCACAGTGTAGTAGCCAGATATCACTGGCTTGTTGTAAGACAGTCTGCAGTGAGTAAAAGAGTGATTTGCCTGCCTGCCTGTGTGTCCATCAGTCTCTCTGGAGGTGGCCTCACCTTCAGCATCGGTGATGTATTGAGCCTGGACCCACAGCTCCTCCAGGTAGTCCTTGATTCTCCAGCTAAACGGGACGCTATTGTCTGAAAGCTTCATGTTGTTCTGCACCACAATATGGGACATCTCACTCTGAGATCTGCAAGAGCCACAGGAGGACAAAGCATATGATCAGTGGTGGATGTCACTCAGGACAGGAAAAGATTCATAAGTGACACCGTTGCTTTCAATCCTCAAAGCCAAGGGACTTCAGTGACTTCAAATACATCCCTTTAGTCTACTACTCTAAGGAATTCTGTCCAAGGAGCTTAGCAAACAAAAACAAGGCAAATCACCACTCATGTTTCTGGCAAAACTAGACTTCTAGTACCTCCTGTTGCTAAGCGTCATTGAGTCAGTCTCTACTCAAAGCGACCCCGTGCAGTAGCGCAGCACCCCCATAGGGATTCTTGGGCTGAAATCCTTACGAGAGATGACCAAGTCTTACAGCAAATCCCCTTTCAGTTGGCAACTGAAGACTTAGCCGTTGCACCAGTGTACTACTACCTTGCTTCACCTATACCCCCTCTTCCCTTCCTTTGGCATCGTAGAGAGACACAGCTCCCCTGGTAGTTCCTTCTATCATGGTTCATCAGTAGAGTCTTGTCTTGTAAGTATTTCTCCTGGTGACTGAACTCCATTTACTCAGATGTTCTTAAACATCTTAGAGCCCAGAGTAGAGGCCTTCCAAGGTCCAAACAGAAAGCTTCTATGAGATGAGTTAAGCATGTGTCCATATGATGAGACTCAGGGGTAGCCTGGGGAGTACCCAGCATGGACTGAGGAGCAGGGAAGAGGATAACACACCCAAAAGCTCTTCCTGTATGCAGCCTCACTGCTGTGTGAGAAGGGTCCGGCTCATTTAACCCTAAGGGATGCTCTGAGAGCAGGAAAACCCAGGAGGGCTAAGAAAGAAACAAAGTATTTCTCAGAGGTGTAGTGAACTCCTTTGGGGAATTGTAATGCCAAAATCCATCTGTTGGATCGGTCCTGGCTCATGGGGACCCTGTATAACAGAAAGAAGCACTGTCTAGCACAGTGCTTCTCAACCTTCCAATGCCACAACCCTCTAATAGTTCTTCTCATGTTGCGGTGACCCTGCGTGTGGGCAGACCTGCCTGAACACGGATAGAGGAGCGGTGTCTCGGTTTCCTAAGGCCATTGGAAATATGGTCTTAGGTGACCCTGTGAAAGGGTCGTTCAATCCCATGGGTTGAGAACTGCTGGTCTGGCATCACCGTCATAGTGGTTGTTGGGTTTGATCCCCTGGTTGCAGCCACTTTGTCACTGCATCTTCATGAGGGTCTTCCTCTCTTCTGCTCACTGTGGACTTTACCGAGCATCATGTCCTTCTCCAGGGGACGGTCCTCCTGATTATATGGCCAAAGTCCATGAGATGAATGGCCATTCCAACGGACGCTTAAACCTAGCTGAGCAGCAGGAAGTGCTGCAGTGGGGGGGGGGCGGGGGGGCGGTGCGGGGTGAATTGGTAAAGTAAGTGGGAGGGTAGGGGGTTCCTGGCCTCCACCGTAGAGGAATCAGCCCAGGACGGATGCAGATGGTGGCCCCGCGAACCCCTTGTGCAGTCCGAGGAGGTCAGCTGTGGCCCCATGTCATTGCAATGCCATCATCCTTTAGGCTCCCAAAAGAGCCACCGACTACAATGTGGTTCTAAAGCTGACAAGCTATGTCTCATCAGATACTTGACCAGGTGTCCTCACATTGCTGTGGAGATATGACTTTCACCCTCGCCCATCAAAAGAAACCTTTCCATGTACCTGGTATCGTTCACCACAAGAGGAATGTTGAGAAGTTTAATGTCCCTGAAAATAAACATCCAGAGATCTCTTGCCCAGGATGGAAAATCAGGACTCATTAGTAGCTCGAGGTTGCCATCTCTGTCGATGAAAGATATCGTACTGGCCAGCTGAGGGGTCACCGCATTCTGGAGTCGCTTCCAAAGGGTATTCCTGCAGCACAGAACAGAGTTAAGCCAGGTGACAGCTTATAATAATCATGGGAAGAGGGTGATTCAGGCACCATGTACCTGTGGGAGAATGGGCAACACTGATACAGTGTCATCAGCATGGAACCACTGTCCTTTTGACACCCAACTTCTCCTAGAAGTGTCACAAAGTACCTTGTTATAAACTCCCCACAGTAACAATGGCAATAAAATGAATTTCTGTCATTCGTAAGTACTAGAAACGAGAGTCAGAAAAGTCTAAGATTCAAGGCAAAACTGGATTGGGATTTAATTTGCCGATTTAAGAGATCAAGTAGCATTGTATTGATTTTGTCCTATGGAGTGGCTTCAAAAGGTTCGTGAAAATATGGCAGTAAGAGATCATGGACTAGTCCACAAACTTTTTGAACCCCCTCAGTTTACTCTATCCCAGGACAGATCATCATAATGTTCTGTGAGTACAGTAGTGACAACATGTATCTGGAAACAATGTGTCAAGGTCGGAAAGAAATTGGTGTGGATAGGATATAATAAAGAAGAGGAGACCAAAGTTCACTTCAGGTTAAGTCCAACAGACGAAGCAACACATGTTTATCTAGGGCTTTTAGTTGATGGCTGCTTATGCCGTCTGAGGAGTATGTCTACACTATCTCTTGTGGTTATATGTTTAGAGATAACAAACTATGATTCATTTCAAAATTTGCAGTACAACATATGAAGTCTATTACTAGGTAATTAATATTGGGCAGAAAATGCAGCCATATGTTTTAAATTACAGAACTAAATAGTACTTTTATGTAAGTTCACAGAAACTTGGGAGAATTTCCAAAGGCCTACTGAGAAAACAAAGCATGCTCAGGATCAAAGTGATCCTGATTTCGGGAGAAAGATTGAACTCGACAAAGTGCAGACTAGAACCATGAAAGGTCAAGCTGGCTCGGGGAGGACCAGGGAGAACGGTTGAGTCTGCTGTACCTGCAGACTTTGGGGGGCGTAAGAGATTAGAGTATAAAGACTACAAAGATTTGGGACTTTAGTCCCAACAGCGCAGCAGATCTAAGTACTCCCAAAATGGGATGGTGAGTGGAGCAAGACACCAAAGATCAGGGAATGAAAGGGACACAGCTCTGAGTGCCGGCTTCAGATGTACTCAGACACAGCCGGAGACCTCCAGTGAGAGCAGAGACCAAGTCAGAACAGGGACCTAGACACTGAGAGCTCAGTACTGCCATCAGAGCAGTCAGTGACCGGTGGACCTGAGACAGTGACAGTAGAATAGGAGAGTGAAAATGCAGAACTTGGAAAATGTGAAGAAAATGCATAAAGCCTAACCAGGGAAAGGAAAGTATTTCTCGGCTCATGTTTCATCTGACAACATCCCTCAGACGGTATAGTTAGGAAGGAAATTAAGCATAACAAAAGGGGGGGGATGGAGGCAGAACAACCAGCGCATGAGTCCCCTTAAACATGGTGTTCATCACATCAACTCTTGTTGACCACACAGAGGCCAGTACCCCAAACTGACTTCAGATCACACCGAGAGAAGCTGGACCTGGAAGGGCTTCCCTCACAGGAAGTAAGCATCCCTTCAGAGAGGAGGAGGCAAAGAGCCAAAGCAAAGTCACCTAAGGTGAACCTGCCAACCAGGGGTGGGCATATGAACCCAGAGCAGTCCTTTCTTTCTCCAGTACACACGAACTCTTCAAAGATTATCATTAAAGGTTAGTATTGAAGGAAGCATCAAGGGTTTTTTATATCAGCTTATTGGGGGCTCGTACAATTCTTATCACAATCCATACATACATCCACTGTGTCAAGCACATTTGTACATTTGTTGCCATCATCATTCTCAAAACATTTGCCTTCTACTTGAGCCCTTAATATCAGCTCCTCATTCCCCCCTCCTGCCTCACTCCCCCTCCCTCATGAACCCTTCATAATTAATAAATTATTATTTTGCCATATCTTACACTGTCCGACGTCTCCCCTCATCCTCTTCTCTGTTGTCCACCCCCCAGGGAGGAGGTTATACACAGATTCTTGTAATTGGTTCCCCCTTTCCACTCCACATTCCTTCCACGGTCCAGGCATTGCCACTCTCACCACTAGTCCTTGAAGGGGTCATCTGTCCTGGATTCCCTGTGTTTCCATTTCCTATCTGTACCAATGTACATCCTCTGGTTTAGCCAGATTTGGGATCATGATAGTGGGGGGAGGAAGCCTTTAAAAACTAGAGGAAAGTTATGTTTCATCATTGTTACCTTGCACTCTGATTGGCTCATCTGCTCCCCACAGCCCTTCAGTAAGGGGGTGTCCAGATGCCTACCAATGGGCTTTGAGTCTCCACTCTGGACTCACCCTCATTTACAATTATATGATTTTTTATTCTTTGATGCCTGATCTTCTTTGATCCCTCAGCATCTTGTGATCACACAGGCTGGTGTGCTTCTTACATGTGGGGGGTCAAAGTTTTACAGAGAAGACCATAAACAATAAAGGAATTCTTCTGGGACCACTTCATGAGGTCACCTTTACTTCACATGGAGCCCTGGTGGAGCAGTGGTTACATACTGGGTCAACCGTTTAAACCTACCAGCCACTACTCCCATCATGAGTTGCAGTCTCAGAAACTCACAGGGGCAGTTCTACCCTGTTCTATAGGGTCATTATGAGTCAGCATCGCCTCAATAGCAGTAAATGAGTAAGTTTATTTCAAAGGTGAGCCCTGGTGGTGCAGTGATTAAGGCCCCAGCCACTACCTGCAAAGTCAATGCTTCAAACACATCAACCACTCAGTAGGAGAAGTAGTATTCCCATAAAGGTTGACAGTCTTGAAATACCCTCAGTAGACTCCATTCGGTCCTTTAGTGTCACTATGAGTCTGAATCTCACTGATGGCAATGGACAGGTGCTTCACACAGTAAGCCTGGAGAAATCAATTCTCTCCGCTCCCTGCATGTCACTCTCAGTTTAAAGGCCTAAAACAACATCCATCCTGGGTTTATGACAAGCTGATGAATGTTTACCGTTCTACCATTACCTACCATTCTCTTTTATTATTATGAAAAGTTATAAGGACGCACAAAAGTAGAGACAAGAGTACAATATTCCCTCAAATAGCCACCATCGAGATTCATCCTGCACTCTCATAAAACAAAATGAAAATCAGCACCACACACACACACACACACACACACACACAGTCTCAGAGAAAAATGACAGCAAATTCATAAATTACACTGAATATAAATGGATTAAATCCACCTATTAAGAGAGAGTAGCGGAATGAATGAGAAAATAGGGCCCATTAATAGGATATCTACAGGGAGGGGAATGAGGAGCTGATGCAGGGGCTTAGGTGGAGAGCAAATGTTTTGAGAACGATGGGGACAATGAATGTACAAATGTGATTTACACAACTGATATGTGTATGCATGGTGATAAGAGTTGTATAAGCCCCTAATAAAATGATTTTAAAAATAGGATATCTGTAGGGGACACAACTTAAACACACACACAAACGTAAACTAAAGTCAAACAATGGGGCGGGGGGGGGGGGGCGGTCTATCCAGCAAATGGCAACCAAAAACAAGAGTGGCATTGTTAGTTTCCCGGAAAACAGATTATAAGGCAAAAGCCAGCATAAGAGACATGGAAGTATGTTATATAATGACTAAAAGGTCAATCGATCAAGACGGTAGAGCCAAAATAAATACCTATGCACCCTGTGAAAGAGCCTCAAAACATATAAATCAAACTCCAAGAGGACTGAGGAGAGAAACAGACTGCTCTGCAGTAACTAATGTTTGCTGTTGGTGAGCTGGTTCCGACTCATAGCAACCCTGTGTACAACAGAATGAACCCTGCCTGGTCCTCCTGGACATGCCCAGAACACTGCGTCCAACTGCACAGTATGCCTTCTTCTCCAGTGCACATGACGCACTGCAAAGCACCGTCTCAGATCACAGCATTATGGAATTAGAAACAACAGGAAAACCAAGGGGGGAAAGTAAAATACATAGAAACTGAGTAACAGCCTACTTAAAAACTACAGAATAACAGAAAAAAATGTTAAAAAGAAGTAAGAGTTTTTTGGTTGTTGTTGTTATCAAATGGGAACAATAACAAAGCATACCAAAACCTTTGGGACATAATAAAAGCAGTGCTCACTGGGAATTTTATATGAATAAATATCCATATCAAAAGAGATGAAAGGATCAGAATCAATACCTAGTCCAACATTCAGAACAATTAGAAAAAGAACAACAAAGTAAGCCTAAAGTCACCTGAAGAAAATAAATAATAAAAGGGCAGAAAGAAATGAAACAAAAACAAAAGAATTAACAAGACTGTCAGTTGGCTCTATTTAAACAGGAAAAGGAGGATATGCAAATCGCACCAGTGAGAAATGAAGTGGGTGATGTCAGGGCAAAACCCATGGACATAAAAAGGGTAATATAGAATAAAAAGGGAAACAATGTCAAGGAGTCTATGTAGAAAAAGAATGTTTGGAAACTGTGGTAGCAACTGTACAGTGCTACTTGACATGATTGAAATATGGAATGAAGTATTTATTAAATCCCAACTAATAAAAAAGTACATATAAACATATCCTACATTAAAAAATACAGAGCCATACTCCAACAAATGAGATTTTAGAAATATACCACCTCCCTGAATTAACACAAACTGAAACAGAATATTTGAACACACCCACAGCAATACAAGTTGATCAGGTCAATAAAAAAACTACCAACAGAAAAAAGTTCACTGCTAAAGTCCACCAACATTCATAGAAAAACTGATACCAATTCTATCCAAACTAATTCAGAATACAGGAAAGGATAGACTACTTTGGAATTCATTGTGTGAAGTGAACACAACCCTGATTCCACAACCAAGCAAAGACATTCACTTAAAAAAATTGGGGGGACCTATTTTCCACATGAAGATAACTTAAAAACTCTCAACGCATTACCCAACAGAATCCAACAACATATTAAAAAATAATAATAATAAATTATGGCGTTGTTAGTCTAGATTCTATAGAGAAACAAATCCACAGAAACTCATGTATAAGAGAGAGTTTTATATAAAGGTTAAGTGCACATCAAGAAAGCATCCCAACCCAGTGATGCCCAAGCCCACAAGTCCAACATTAACCCATATGTCCATCACCAATCTACAAAATCCTCCTCCATCTCACAAAACAGACACGATAATGCTGACTGCAGGAGGAAAGCCGAGTCAGTGAATGTGTAAGCATCTCAGTGCTTGCAGGGGTCTCCACATGGGTGCTCCAGCACCCAGGGCTGCATCGGGGTAGGTCCATGTGGCTTCTCCTCAGGGATGTCTTGCAGGAAGTGAGCCTTGCCAGCTAAAGCAGGGAACTAACTGGCTAAGGCAGCTGCACCCTGGTCCGACCATCAGAAAGCAAGAGACCCAAGAAAAGCTAGGCTCACCAACACATTTATCCCTCTGCCCTTCAATTAACCCCACATGTGTTTATCAGCCAGGTTGGCACAATTAACTACCTCAATGGCCAAGTGGGATTCATACCAGGTATTCAAAGATGGTTCAACATTTTTAGAAAAATAGTCTATGTAATCCACTATATATTATTTAACAAAGGAAAATAACTATACAACTATGTGAATGGATGCAGAAAAGGTATGCCAACATCTTTACCTGATAAAAAGCACTCAGCAAAATAGGAATAGCAGAGAAATTTCTCAGCATAATTAAGTGCATGTATACAAATTCAGTGGCCAATATTAGGGTTATTCCCCATGGGACCAAATAAGGATGCTCCTTATCACCATTCTTATTCAATAGTATGCTGGATATCTTGGCTAGAGCTAACAGGAAAAGAAGGGTAATTAAAGGCATCAAAATTGGAAAAGAAATCAAACTCTATTCATGGATGATGTTGTTGGTGCCATCAAGTTGGTTCCGACTCATCCAGACCCTATATCCAATGGAATGAGACACTGCCCAGTCCTGCTTCATGTTCATACTTGTTGTGATGCTTGAGCCCATCATTGCACCCCCTGTGTCAGGCCATTTTGCCAAGGGTGCTCCTGGTTTTATGAAGGCCCTCTCCTTTACCACACACGGTTTCCTTTTGCAGGAAATGGTCTTTCCTGATCGCATGTTCAAAGTACCTATATACTTGAGCATAAGACGACCCAAATATCAGCCAAGGCACCTAATTTTACAAAAACTGCATTAAAAATGTGCTGAAAACCTCGGCTTATACCTGAGTATATGTGGTATGTGGGATGAAGTCTCACTATCTTTGCTTCTAAGGAGCATTCTTGCTGTACTGATTCCAAGACAGATTCCTCTGTTCCTCTGGCATTATGGTACTTCCAGCACCATGCTTCAAATGCATCCGTTCTTCTTTCCTCTTTCTTCTTCATAGTCCAACTTTCACATGCTTTTGAGGCAATTAAAAGTACCAGGGCTTGAGTCACATGCGGCACCTTAGTCCTCAAAGTAACATCCTTGCTCTTCAACACTTTAAAGATGGCTTGTGCAAGCACATATACCCAACGCAATGTGTCACTTGATCTCTTAACTGCTGCTTCCATGAGCATTGATTGTGGAGCCTAGCTAGGCAAAATCCTTGACAACCTCAATCTTTTCTCCATTATGATGTTATTTCCCGGTACAGTTGTGAGGCTTTTCGTGTTCTTCACATTGGATATATGTAATCCATACCTTTACAATGAGTTGTCATTCATAATGAAGGCTGCGATCCTTGATCTTTGTTAGCAAATACTTCAAGTCCTCTTCGTTTTTCAGCAAGCGAGGTCGTATCTTCTGCATCTTAGAGGAAGCTGCATTCTTCTTTGTATAATCCAGCTTCTCTGATGATTTGCTCAGCACACAGATTAAATAAGTATGGTGAGAGGATACAACCCGGACACACACCTTTCCTGATTGAAACCATGCAGTGTGCCCATGTTTTCTTTGCATAACTGCCTCCTGATCCATGTGCAGGTTCCACATGAGTGCAATGAAGTGTTCCGGAATTCCCAGTTTTCTCAAGGCTATCCATAGTTTGTAATGATCCACACAGTCAAATGCCTTGGCATAGTCAATAAAACACAAGTAAACATTTTTCTAGTATTCTCTGCTTTCAGCCAAGAGCCATTGGACCATCAGCAATGATGTCCCTTGTTCCACATCCTCTTCTGAATCCAGCCTGAACCCGTGGCAGCTCCCTGTTAATGTCCTGCTACAACCATTGTTGGAGGAGCTTCAGCAAAATTTCACTTTCATGTAATATTACTGATATTGTCCTATAATGTGAGCATTCTGTGGGGTTACCTTTCTTTGGAACAAATATGAGTATTTTCCAGACAATTGGCCAGGTAGTCTCCTTCCAAATGTCCTGGCATAGAGGAGTGAGTGCCTGGGGTGGCTCATTAGGTTGATGAAACACTTGAATTGGTATCTGTACCTTCCTGAAACCTCGTTCTTCGCTAATGCCATCAGTGCAACTTGGACTGCTTCCTTCAGCACCTTTGCTTCTTGCTCACATGCTACCTCCAGAAATAGTGGAATATCCACTAGTTCTTTATTTTTTCCAACCATTTATTGGCATGTGATTAACATATCATACAATTCAATAGTTTGATCATATCAAGAATTGTACAGTAATCATCATAATTAGTTTTAGAACATTTTCTTCAAAATCATTTTATTGGGTGCAACTTACAGATATCATAGCATCCCATAGGTCAATCACATCATTTTGATTCTTGTACTCATTGTTATTAGCTCCCCATTTCCCCCCAACCTCCCCTGCCGTACCCTTAAGGAATCATTAATCCATTTATTGTTTTTATAGATTTACCTTTGACTAGTTTTGGATATTGATTGTGTATTCTTGTCATCTTCTTTGGTGCTTCCTGAATCATTCAATATTTTGCCCACAGAATCTTCCAATATTGAAAATTGAGCCTTGACGTTTTTTCTTTAGTTCTTTCCTTTTATGATGAGCGAGTGTGTTCTTCGTTTTTAGTTTTCGAACACGAGGTTTTTTGCACATTTCATTATTTTATTGTCTTCTCGAGCCGCTTGAATTTTCTATTCAGCTCTTTGACTTCACCGTCATTTTTCCCATTTGTTTTAGCTACTCTGTGTATAAGAGCAAGTTTCAAAGGCTCTTCTGACATCCACTTGACCTTTCCCACTTTCCCGTCTCTTTATGTATGATGTGCTTGGCGTCATCCTAGAGCTCATCGAGCAATCATTAGTGTTCGTTGCATTAAATATGCTCTTGAGATCGTCTCAAAATTCAGGTGGGATAGACTCAAAGGTTGGATTTTGGCTCTCATGGACTTGTTTTCTTCAGTTTCAACTGAACTCTTACATATGTGTCAGCCCCAGGCCTGGTTTTAACTGCTCATATTGAGCATCTCCACGATCTCTTCCCACAGATGTACTCAGTTTTATTTTTGTGTATTCAATCTGGAGAAATCCACGTGGTCAGTCATCTTTTGTGTTGGAAAACAAAAAGTATTTGTGATGAAAAAGTCATTGGTCGCGCGATCAAGTCATTTGGTTAAGCAAAATTGGGTCATGCAATCTCAGACTTCCTTTCTGTCACCAAAGCCATATTTTCCAACTATTGTTCCTTCCTCTTTGCTTCCAATTTTTGCATTCCAATTACATATTATCAATGCATCTTGATTGAATGTTTTATCAATTTTAGACTAAATATGTTGGTAGAATTTTTCCACTTCTTCATCATTAACTTTGGTGGTATAAATCTGAGTAATAGTTAAATTGGTTGAATTTCCTTGACAGCAGATAGATATACTCCTTTCTATCACAGACAGCATGGTACTGTGAGATGGATATTCAAATGTCCTTTAAGATTATGAATGGAGCTTGGGCCTCCACTCAAGTATCCCTCAATGCAGGAACATTTTGCTCTATTAAACTGACATTCCATGATACTCACCTTCCTGACACGATCACTGAAGACAAATTGGGACATAAGAAAATGTGGTGAAGAAAGCTGATGGTGCCCAGTTATCAAAAGACATAGCATCTGGGGTCTTAAAGGTTTGAAGGTAAATAAGCAGCCATCTAGCTGAAAAGCAACAAAGCCTATATGGAAGAAGCACACCAGCCTTTGTGAGCATGAGGTATCGAAGGGATCAGGTATCAGGCATCAAAGAACAAAACATGAAATCACTGTGAATGAGGGGGAGTGCAAATTGGGGACCCAAAACCCATCTGTAGGCAACTGGAAATCCCCTTACAGAAGGGTCATGGGGAGGAGACAAGCCTGTCAGGGTGCAGTATAGCAACGATGAAACATATAACTTTCCTCTAGTTCCTAAATGCTTCCACCATGACCCCACCCCCACCTCCACACACACACACACACACACACACACACACACACACACACATACACTCACAATCATGATCCCAATTCTATCTTAAAAGTCTGGCTAGACCAGAGGATGTACACTGGTACAGATAGGAACTGGAAACATAGGGAATCCAGGACAGATGATCCCTTCAGGACCAGTACTGAGAGAGGTGATACCAGGAGGGTAGGGTAGAAAAGAGGAACCAATTACAAGGATCTACATATAACCTCCTCCCTGGGGGATGGACAACAGAAAAGTGGGTGAAGGGAGATGTCAGACAGTGTAAGATATGACAAAATAATAATTAATAAATTATCAAATGTTTATGAGGGAGTGGGGAGGGAAGAGGGAAAATGAGGAGCTGATACCAAGGGCTCAAGCAGAAAGCAAATATTTTGAGAACCACGATGGCAACAAATGTACAAATGTACTTGATACAATGGATGGATGTATGCATTATGATAAGAGTTGTACAAGCCCCCAATAAAATGATTTATTAAAACCAAAAAACAAAGATGATGAATGTAGCATCATTCCTCCCTACTCGTGTCATTCCTAGAATGGTAAGCCATGATTCTCTGATTCAAGATGGCCAATATCAGTCCATCTCAGCTCACTGATGCCTAGAACGCCAATTTTTATGGGTTTCATTTACTTTTTTACAACTTCCAATTTTTCTAGATTCATACTTCATAGATTCTAAGTTCTGATGACTGACTGATGTCTGGGCTGGTTTTCTCATTTTGAGCCGTGCCCCATCAGAAAATGCAGGTCCCAAAGGCTTTCCTTTCGCAGGCTTTCCTCCATCCATGTCCTCATGGTCTACTTGATAATGCATGAGAAGGCAGCTCTTCCCGAGTCAGATTTGGAGTGCCTTCTGATGTGAGGGACTCATCTTCTGGCACCATCATCAACAATGTTCTGTTTCGTTTCATGCGGTTTTCTCATGAAAATGTTTCTGACAATGTTATAGTTCTGTCCATAAGGTTTTCTGTGTCTAATTCCTCAGGAGTGGGCAGCATTCTTCATGGTTTGTTCTTAATCTGAAAGCGCTGCTGACACCTATTCATAGTTTCCAGCATCACAACAACACAAAAGCCACCACAGTATGACAAACTGACAGACAAGTCCTAGATGACTAGAACTTCCTAAAATTAGACACTTATATGCATCAAAAGATTTCATCAAAAGAGTTAAAAAAGAATCCAGAGTCTGAGAAAATGTTTTGGCAAAGACATATTAGGTTAGGGACTATTCTCTAAAATTTATAGAAAAACCTAAAATGTATAGAAAAAAATTTTAAACATACATTAAAAAAAATTCAAGTAAAACATGGGCAGAGAGAGAAACAGATAGTTGACATCCATGTGGCCAAAAAACATGAAGAAATGTTTCTGGCTGATATCAAGGGTTCAAGTAGAAAGAAAATGTTTTGAGAATGATGATAGCAACAAATGTACAAATGTGCTTGACACAATGGATTTATGTATGGATTGTGAGAAGAGTTGCACGAGCCACTAATAAAATGATTTATTAAAAAAAGAAGAAATGTCCCTGATCATTAACCAGCCAAGAGATGCAAATTTAAACTATCATGAAATACCATCTCACCCCAGCATTAATAGCACACTCAAAAATCTCACTGCTGTCGAGTCAATTCTACCTCATAGCAACCCTGTAGAACAGGGTAGAACTGTCTCTATGGATTTCTGAGACCGTGAATCTTTACAGTAGTAGAAAGCCTCACTTTTCTCCTGCAGAATGACTGGTGGTTTTGAACGGCTAGCCTTACAGTTAGCAGCCCGAGGCATAGCTCATGACACCACAGTGGAAAGAATAGCACCCTCATGTACTGTTGACAGGACCGTAAAATGTGCAACCACCGTGGAAAATGATATGGTGCTTCTTTCAGAAGATGGAACTAGACACACTGTGTGGCCCAGCAATCCCAACATTTGGTGCATATCCCGGAGAAATAAAAGCCACAGCACAAGATGATAGATACACACTCATGTTCCTTGCTGCACTGTCCTTCCCAGCAAAAACATGGAAATGATCTAAATATCCACAGAGGGAACGACGGAGAAACAAAGCCTATACACAGTGGAATACATCAAACAGCAACCGCAGGCCTGCAGAAACACCTCAGAACATGGACGAACCTGGAGGACATTACACTGAGTGAAGTAAGTATCACAAAAGGACAGCTGTCCTATGAAATCACGATTTTAAAAGAAAAGATTTTCATACTAAAAGAAACATTCTTTGATCATTACCAAGGGTGTAAGGGGGAGGCGGGGTAGTTACTAGCTAGAAGGCAGACTGATGTTACCTTGGGTAAATGGGAAGGGGATATACAAAAGAGGTTGGCAAGGAAAAACGGAGGCAGGGAGAGACATTGGGAGGAACGCAAGAGTTAAATACAGCAGAGGCACACACTGCTACATACATAATCTGCCATACAACGACCTCCATGGGGGTATGGGGACAGACACGTAGGCAGAGCAGGTATAGGAGCGGGGTGGTATGGGGGTAGAAAGACATGCACAGAAATATATAGGGGAGAAATTTGAGAGGAAAAAAATTTTAATTGGTATTTACCAGCGCTGCAAATATATCCATGAATGAGATGGGGCAGATAGAAGGCAAAATTGGGGAACATAAAAAAGTACCTTAAGGGGATGGAACAGTGGTCCTTGGAGCTCAGGACCATGGTCTTAGAGGACACCAAGGGCAACGGGCATGACAGAGTCCACAAAGCCAATATTCTATATTCCTACCTTGGTGAGTAGCAATTGGGGTCTTAAAAGCCTGTGAGTGATGGGATACCAGTGGTTCTCAACCTTGCTAAAGGTGCGACCCTTTCATACAAGTTCCTCATGTGGTAGTGACCACCCAACCATAAAATTATTTTCGTTGCTACTTCATCACTGTAATTTTTCTACTGTTATGAGTAAGGTGACCCCAGTGAAAGGGTCGTTCAACCCCCAAAGGGGTCGCGACCCACAGGTTGAGAACCGCTGTCATATACAGAGCAACTATTGGTCTCTTCTCATTCAGAGGAAAAGAAAAGCTACGAAAATTGAGGATGCATAGAAACAATTAATCTAATAGATTAAGACTATGAGAAAATCAGTCCATACAACTTTAGCCAGAAGAACTAGATGGTGCCCACTGCTACCTGCAATAGATCTGGAAGGGATCACATTAGAAGGTCCTTGATAAGAGGAGGAGGAGATTTGGGGACAAAACTCAAAATCATAAAAATGACTAAGCCTTCCAGTTGGCTAGAGGCTTTTAGAATCTTCAAGACTTCAGCTTTCAGCAACTGTTTAGGTCTGGAACTGAAGGAACTTCCGCGGCTCAATTTGTAAGTCCATATGGGGCACAGTCTCACTGCGGAGGTAAGCATTCCTGAAACCACCCAACCATTTGAGATCAAAAGGGCAGCATTTGCCCAGGACAAAGTTCAGAAAGCAGGAGGGGGAATGAAATGGGAACACCAGGAGCAAGTGAGATAAGTGATGTTACATTGTGAGATTATAACCGGTGACATGAAATAAACTGCACATGAAGTGTGAAATGGAAAACTGGTTTCCTCTGTTAACCTTCACTCGCTTTGTAATCAAAAGTTTAAAAAGGGTGGGGGATTTAAGCTTCAAATTAGTGAGGACTCTACAAAGAAGTGTCTCCCCACGCTTCCCAGGTTGGCAGAAGATGTGGGCAGGAGAGCGCACCTCTCTGTGGCCACCATTAAGACACATCCATGTTTCCTCGACTCTCTGTACCTGAACGTGCCCGCCTCCTGGAGGGCATCCTGATTGGAGGCTTCCCGTACTACCCACTCCTTCTGATTGTACATGGTCTCCTCCTGCTTCTTCAAGAGGAAGTAGAGACGGTCCTTGAAGATCTTCAAGAAAGAGGCTGTAAGGAAGGAGAGGACACACCCAATTAACAGACCCTACAGGCAACGAGTTGTGAGCTCCGAAAGACTTTCCGTCCTCCTCTGTCAGTAGGTCAGACGGCTGTTGCATCTGCTAGTCCAATTCCAGAGCAGACTCCCAGATTCCCTCTGAGTCAGCTGCTCCTGGGAGCCCCAGAGGACGGAAAGGGCTCCCCACACACAACTGAGGAAGAACCCACAAATGGACAGAGGATGGGAAATAGACACAAGTTTGATACAGTTCATTTCTACGCTGCCAATGTATCCATGTATACAGCGGACTGCACTGGGGAAGGGGGGCAGAGTATTTAGCAAAGTTCTTAGCCATAATCAAACACTTTGAAGGAATGGCTCCAGGAGCCTGAGGGCCAAGGACCATGGTCTCAGGCACACCAAAGTCCATTGACATAGCATAGTTCAAAATGACAATCTATGTTTTTCCCAGTTCACACAAAGAAGAGTGAAGAAAACAGATCTATGGCACCAACTAGATGAACAGACCACTTAAATGTTAACCTCCATGACTCTCAGACCGCGAGAGCTGGATGGTGCCCAGTTGTACTACCTACTATACTGAAAGGGAGCTAGAAGGGCCTTGATAGAATGGGAGAAAAATGTGGAACCAAACTCAAAATCTCGTTTCTTAAAAAGGGCCATGCTTGCCATGCTTACTGCTCTGATAAGAGACCGGTGGAGCCCCAAAGACCATGGCCCTCTGTCACCTTTTATGACTGGAACTGAACTCACCCCTCTGGTTCACTGGCACCTATTTAAGACAGGTCTATAAGGGTATAATTGGTGTAAATATAATTTAAGAGTAATAAACTAAATGAAACTAAGAGGGCATCATTTGCCCAAAAATACAGATCAGAAGGTAGGAAGGGTTATCGGAAGATGAGGAGTGGACCTGGGAAACACAGAAGGAGTGGGATAGGTGATGTTATTGTGTGGGGACTGCAGTCACTGACATTAAGCCATCTGTGCATTGTTGAAAGCAGATTTCCAATATAAATCTTCATTTAAATTCACAATGGAAAGTTAGATAAAAAGAAGAAGAGGACCAGCCAACAATGGGGAATTGGGAATAGCGCAGAGAGGGGTGAGGGCCATACCTCTGAATTCATCTTCTTCATTCAAGAGGCTGAGAAGGATCTCTACTCTCCTTGTATTGCGTGGAAAGCGCTCGTTCTGGTCTCTGAGCATCCCCACAGCACTCTGCACACAGCTGCTCAGGAGTCTGTTAGTGTCCAGGACCTGTAGCCATAAACACAATTCCATGAGATGGCATCTCAAGGTCAACATGCAGGAAGCAGAGGTGATTTTCCATGTATAGATGATGCTGGTGACCCATAGCTGCTCCCGACGGTCCTCCCACGTCCCCTGATCATTAGGGACTTGGTCAGGACAGAGCACAGCTAACTGGGAGAACTCAGGAAACTCTGAGTGCCAGGATTTCACCTACAGTTTCTACCAATGCCAAAGGGAGTCGTGGAGGCTTCATGGTTCGGCACTAGCTGCAAACCATGAGCTCAATGGTCCATGTCCACCAGCTGCTCCTTAGGAGAAGAGACTTGGCGACTTGCTCCTGTAAAGATTTTGGCCTAGGAAAGCAAGCCTGTGGGGGCAGTTCTACCCTGTCCTGTGAGTCTGAGTGGACCTGACAGCACTTAAAACAGCAGTGCTGCTAACACCAGTCATCATGAGTCCACTCTTAGTCCACGTGTCCCCATGTGTAACAAGATAGAATAGCTCCACAGGGCTTTCAATGGCTGGTTTTCAGAAGTTGATCCCCACGGCTTCTTCTGAGGCTGCTCTGCATGGCCTGGAAACTCCAGCCTTTCAGTTAGTAGCCACGTCCCCATTACCATTTGGCATCCTCCACGGACTCCCACTATCTGGAGTAGAGGGGAAAAGGAGGGTCCCCCAGCATGGCCCAGGGGGCCCTGGAGGGCTGGTGCTTACCTCACTGCTTCTGGGCCCAGAGGCTGCCCCCTCCACCTCGGCAGAGCCGTCCATTTCCATTTCCACCTCTGCTGTGTCCCCAGGCCCTTTCATCTCTGTCTCCATCGCCTCCTCCTCCTCATGGTCCTCTGCCCTGTGTCCCATGTCCACTGCAATGGAAGCAGAGACAATCAGGTTACGATGCAGACAGGGACCTCAGCAGCACTTCCTGTGAGTGCACGTGCTTAGCACATGCCCTGGCTGGCCAGAGGGATCCCCAGATGAGGCGATGTTTTCCATACAGACAGGACACAAGTTGAGTTCACCCACTCAGGGTGGCTCCCCCCTTCCGCCTCCCAGGGCTCTGTCAGAGGAGCCAACCAAACAGACACCTTCCATAGGTCTCTCCACAAACATCTCCGAGGCCAGTGACACGTCCCCTCTGCCAGCCTTGGGAACAGGATAGGGGGCTGTGTACACTCACCGGTCAGATAGGTCAGCTCAGCCCTGCTGCTACAGGGAAAGTGCTGGGAGCCAGAGGGTACCGAGGCTGGGTATCCTGTTGGCCGGCACCCACGGTGTACAGCTGCCCCCACAGCACTCCCCGTCGGGCCACATCCACTATCCTGTGTCCCCAGAACCTCCACTCAGCACTCACCCTCAGGCCTGTTCTGTGGAGCAAAGAGCTGGCTGATGGAGACATGCTGCAGTTCGGTCACGTCGGAAACCATGGCTGCTGACCTGTGGAGGTCGTCGATGTGCAGGCACTGCCACAGCCCTGGGAGAGAGAAAGCCCGGGGTCCTCTTGTCGCTTAAATACTCTGCTGCTGATGGAGGGGCTCCTGTCCTCCATGGAAACCCCTCAACGTGCTCACATGGAACCCACCTGGGCACGCCGGGCCATGGGAGTCGGCGTAAAGTATGTAATGCTCTTCTGGATCTGATGATATTAGCCAGTGTGTAATAATAAATGGGAGGGAGACCCTGCAAAGGTTTGTCCTGGTGTTGTTATGGTTTCATGCTGCCAAGTTAGTTCTGACTCAAAGCAACCCTGTGTACACAGAACAAAGTGCTGCCCAGTCCGCACTCTTGTTATGTTTGTGTCCATGATCATTACAGTAGGTTGCTGGGCTCCTATTTCTAGATGGCTACTTTTCTTAGGGGATAAACAGTAGATGGCCCATCCCCTAGTAGAAGGGAAGGCATTCAGACAGCAAGCTCCTGCCTCAAGTAGGCATAAAGTATAAAGGTTCAGGCCAGATTCAGAAAAGGAGAGGGAACAAGGGATATCATTCATTGTTGATGTCAGGTGATATTGGCTGAAAGCAGAGAATACCATAAAGACGTTTACTTGTGTTTGTACAAAGG
Organism: Tenrec ecaudatus; assembly: GCF_050624435.1. Classification (NCBI taxonomy): domain Eukaryota; kingdom Metazoa; phylum Chordata; class Mammalia; order Afrosoricida; family Tenrecidae; genus Tenrec; species Tenrec ecaudatus. The sequence continues at coordinate 156,961,320 of NC_134539.1, read as the reverse complement.
CATTCAAATATATGGATCATACCAAACGATGGCTAGCTTTGAGAAGAATGAATTCCAGAGCCCTTCATTGTGCTTCTGTGGAACTCGTATATGGAATAAGAGGCAGATATGCAAATAGAACAAGAGAATATTACATATTTTTAAATCAGGAAAGGTGTGTGTCTGGGTTGTATTCTCTCACCATAATTATTCAGTCTGTCTGCTAAGAAAATCACCAGATAAGCAGGATTATATGAAGAAGAATGCAGCATCAAGATTGGAGGAAGGCTTATTAAGAACCTCTCATATGCAGAAGGCACAACCTTGCTGGCTGAAAATGAAGAGGACTGGAAGCACTTGCCGAGGAAGATCAAGGATCAAGCCTTCAGTATGGTTTACAACTCAATATTAAAAGGCCCAAATGGATAGCTGAAGACAATTGGGTACGTAAGCAAATGTGGTAAAGAAAGCTGATGGTGCCCGGCCATCAAAAGATATAGTGTCTGGGGTCTTAAAGGCTTGAAGGTAAACAAGTGGCCATCTAACTGAGAAGCAACAAAGCCCACATGGAAGAAGCACACCAGCCTGTGTGATCATGAGGTGCCGAAGGGATCAGTTATCAGGCATCAAAGAACAAAAAATCATATCATTGTGTGCTCACCTCCCCAATAAGATTGCTGAAGACAAATGGGGGCATAAGCAAATATGGTGAAGAAAGCTGATGGTGCCTGGCTATCAAAAGATATAGCATCTAGGGTCTTAAAGGCGCGAAAGTAAACAAGCAGCCATCTAGCTCAGAAGCAACAAAGGCAACGTGGAAGAAGCACACCAGCCTGTGTGATCATGAGATGTTGAATGGATCAGGTATCAGGCATCAAAGAACAAACAAATCAAATCATTGTGAATGAGGGGGAGTGCAAATCGGGCATCCAAGACCCATCTGTAGGCAACTGGACATCCCCTTACAGAAGGGTCGCAGGGAGGAGATGAGCCAGTCAGGGTGCAGTGTAGCAGTGATGAAACATACAACTTTCCTCTAGTTCTTAAATGCTTCCCGTCCCCCTCCACTATCATGATCCCAATTCTACCTTGTAAATCTGGCTAGACCAGAGGATGTACACTGGTACAGATAGGAACTGGAAACAGAGGGAATCCAGGATGGATGATCCCTTCAGGACCAGTGCTGAGAGTGGCGATACCAGGAAGGTGGAGAGAGGGTGGGGTGGAAAGGGGGAACCAATTATAAGGATCTACATATAACCTCTTCCCTGGGGGATGGACAACAGAAAAGTGGGTCAAGGGAGATGTCAGACAGTGTAAGATATGACAAAATAATAATTGATAAATTATCAAGGGTTCATGGTGGGGGTAGTGGGGAGGGGGGGGGAATGAGCTGCTGATTCCAGGGGCTTAAGTGGAGAGCAGATGTTTTGAGAATGATGAGGGCAACGAATGTACAGATGTGCTTGACATAATTGATATATGTACGGATTGTTATAAGAGTTATATGAGCCCCCAATACAATATTTTAAAAGCCCATATCCTCACAACTTGACAAATAGGTAACATTATGATAAAGGAAGAAAAGATCGAAGAAGTCAAGGATTTTGTCTTGTTTGGCTCCACAATGCTCATGGAAGCAGCAGCCAGATCAAAAGATGAGTTCCCTTAGGTAAATCTGCCGCACAAGACCTCTTTAGAGTATTGAAAAGCAAAGATGTTACTTTGAGGACTAAAGTACACCTGACCCAAGCCATTGTATTTTCCATTGCCTAATAGGCCTGTGATTTTGGACATAAGACTAAAGCAGAATCAATGCATTTGGATTGTTGTGCTAGAGCAGAATATTGAGAGTACCGTGAACTACTCAAAGGACAAACAAGTTTGTCCTGCAGGAAGTATAGCCAGAGGCAAGGATGGTGATTCATCATCTTACATACTTTGGACATTTAAGGAGAGACCAGTTCCTGGAGAAGGACATCATGCTTGGTAAAGTAGAGGGGCAGCACAAAAGAGGGGGTCCTCAATGAGGTGGATTGACACAGTGGCTGCAACAATGGACTCAAGCATAGGAAGTTTTGAGGATCGTGCATGACCGGGCAGTGCAACAAAAACATTACGGCAGTCACTGTCATGTAATGGCATATCTTCCCAGTGTGGTCCACATAATAAAGGGCGACAAACCAGAGAGAATCGTCAAGTGTTTTCTAGAAACAAAATAAAGGGAATTCTTTCTGTATGTCATAGCATCGAGTCCAAAGATCCATGTGTTTTGTTTGCCTTTTGGAATAAGTAGGGGTAAGAAATCTAGCCGTATCTGAAGAGAATCTTGAGGTTAATCATCTAATTGTAGTCTTCTACCACAGAGGACCAAATTTAAAATAAAGGAAACATTATTAAAACAAATATCTTTACTAATAATCTTGGACCTACCTCCATGGAATCCCACATAGGATGTCTCATTTCCCATCCTGGGCAATTTTGTGATGAAATAGACCAAGACATAGTCCTTTTTTATCTGGATCTTGTTGATTTCATTTATAGCAGAATACCTAAATTAAAAACAAGCAAACGTCATCAGTCATCAACTTTCTGAAATGGCTGAAAGGCATCCTAGTAGCTCTTGTGTTCAATGTCACATGCACACGTTTGTGTCTTGTGTTAGTTATGCCTTGTTTCTTGCTTTGCATTAATTTTGCACGTCCTCCATCTTTCTCTCTTCTTTGAGAATAAGTGCAAGTGCTCATCCAGTGAGCTCATTGTATACACCCCTCTGGTCTGAAGGGCATTCCTTTTTCAGCTGGTGGTGGAGGGGCAGGAGGAGAAGGGGGATTGCCCTGATACACCGAAGTGAGGCTAGATGAACTTTACATTTCAGGAGTCAGAGTTATGTGGGCCACACAAAGACCCCAGGATTGCCCAGTGGTAACTATACTCAGTCATGACATGAAACATGGTTTCCAGTGCTTGCAGAGGTACAGAATTTACTTTACTTCATCTCACAGAATAGGAATATAGTTCAATGTAAGAGGATGGTCTTACTCCTGCAAACGTTATGAGAACTACTGAGAAAGAAAGAGAGAGAGAAAGCATTTACCTGCTCTGATTGCCTTTTTACATGCCTTTTTACATCCAGTTGTATAAGCCAGAATTCACAACTACCAAAACATGTGTGCAAACATTTCCATCTAGCCTACTCATATTCTTTTACACTTCTTGCATTGTAAAGCTTCCGTATTGTTGTTAGCTTTTTTTTTTAAGTTCAAGCTCCATGTTTAGAGAAGTAGAAGGGAGGAGAATTTTCACATCTTTGTCTTGTTTTTATTATATGATGTTATTTTCAGGGAAAAACTGCTTTAGGGGGTCCTGAATGAATTTTGAGTCTCCTGCCCAGTTTCTGAAGGAGTCTGCTGGCCTGTGGTTACGCATTGGACTGCTAACTGTGAGGTCAGCAGTTCATTCACCAGCAGCTCCATAGGAGAAAGACAAGGCTTTCTACTCCCATAAAGAATTACAGTGTCTGGATGAGCCAGTCAGGGTGCAGTACAGTACAGATGAAACACACAACTATCCTCTAGGTCTTTGGTGCTTCCTTCCCCCCAATATCATGACCTCAATTCTACCTTACAAATCAGATTAGACCAGAACATGCACACAGCTACAGATAAGAGCCAGCAGGTTATCCAGGATAAACCCCACAGGGCCAACAATGAGAGAAGAGAGATCAGGAGGATTAGGGGAGGTGGGGAGAGAAAGGGGGAATCAATCACAAGGCTCAACCTATAACCCCCCCTCCCAGGGAGATGAACAACGGGAAAGTGAGTGAGGGGTGACCAAGGACGATGTAAGATATGAAAATAGTAATCTATACCTTATCAAGGGTTCATGAGGGAGGGTGAATGAGGAGGGAGGGGTAAGAAATGGGGAGCTGATATCAGGGGCTCCAGTGGGAAGAGAATGCTTTGAAAATGATGATGGCAGCATATGTGCAAATGTGCTTAACACAATGGATGGAAGGACTGTGATAAGATATGTAAGAGCCCTCAATAAAAGTGTTTAATTAAAAAAAAGCATGTAAAACAAAAAAAAAGAAGAATTACGGTCTCTGAAAGCCACAGAAGCAGCTCTACCCTGTCCTACAGGATCAGAGTCAGCACCAATTCTACGGCAGTGAGTGTTTCTAGTTGACTTGGTATCTAAGAAAAACACGGAAAACATACTTAGCTGAGGCAATGAGCTGAGCACTGTGGGCCCCATCTTCAAAATCTGTCTGAATAATGAGAATTTTATATTTGGCTTTGTTGCTTAGGCAGTTTCTGAAAAAGAAAGCAAATTATCCAAGTGAATTCTCTGTCCTGAAAAAGGGTAATTACCCCCACCCCCCCAAGTGATGGGAAACGTAAAGGCTACAAAGAAAATACTCTTCGGGGGGATTTTCCTGTAGAAGATGGTCAGACAATACAGAGGAGAGAGAACAACCCCGATAAATGCTTCCCGACCAGATACAAGGACAGCGGTTTTAGGAAAGTGTTTCTGACAGGTAATGGAGTTGCAGAAGATGAGAGCGATCGAGAGACGCTGGAGGAACTGGCCAACCATCCTTTCAGCCCAGGTCCTCAGTGCCAGAGATTATTGTCACTACACAGTCACCAGTCATGGTAGCTGATTCATGGCAACCCTGTGTGTATCCAAGTAGAACTGCGGGCCACAGGGCTTTCATGACTGTTTGGGGGTTACATCACCAGGGCGTTCTTCCAATGAGTCTGTGGGTGAACGTTAATCTTCAGCCTTTCAATGAGTAACTGAGCACTTAACAATTTGCACCCCAGGGAGTCCATCCACACAGTAAGGAAATTCAAATTATCAGGGTGGGAGGGACTCAAGGGAAGGTGGGGGCTCACCGGACTTCTTTGAGGAAGGAGGACTCCGTGTCAAACAGCTGCAGGGACAGGATGGTGGGCCTTGGAGTGCTGCCCTCCACTTGCAATTCTAAAGCCCCGCAGTCATGACTGGTGAGCAGTCTGGAGAAAGTGGTGATCTATAAAGTTGGGAAAGGCAGGTTGTTTGCAAGGATTCACATAAAAGTGACACATCCTCCAGGGTAAATATCTTCTGTGCCTGAACGCTCTGCAACTGACAGAGAAGAATGCAATCCAAAGGAGTCTTCAAAAAGAGGTAGTGCTGAGGTGAACGGAACTGACATGGAGGAAAAGACCGTGTCTGCCTTCGATGCATGAGTCTCCTTCCTACACCTCAATGTCCCTTCTTTCTGTGAGAATTCTAGAAATTCTGCTGCTCACTAAGGACTCAACAACAAGGCTGCTTCTTCCTTGTAATCTAGCATCCTGCCTTCAATAGGTATACTCAGAACCTTACGAAGGCTCCCAACTCCATCCCCAGCCCCGACTCGACCCCCCTGACCTCAGATCCTTGTCCAACTGCATAAAGCATTTGTCTATTCCAAGGTTATAGTTATCAGAACCTATCCCAAGTGGAATATACCACTGCATCCCCAAAATTAATCAATTCACTCTCTTGATTAATTATATTAATGGTCCTCTAGTACAAAAACCAGGCAGTCATACCTTGGATCCAAATATCCCGAGGTGAAATTGGTTAATTTCTGACAATTTACATCCTGTGTCTCAATTCCGCCCCCAACTCTATTTTAGCTGAAGTGCTAAATAGCAGACTCCGAGCTGATCTATCAGTCTTTATTCAAGCTTGATGGTTTTATCTCCCAAGAGTGAAGCACAACAAAAAGACAGATCTCTCAATGACTCCCCTCTAGACAGTACACACTGGACTTCTAGTGCAGCTGAGATGGTCCTCCATGCCGTCTCTCCCACAGTGTTTCCTCTGTGTCTCTCGGCACTCACAGCCTTGAACTCTGAGCCCCTTTGCGATGCTCTTCTGGTTTCCTTGCTCAACCGAAGCCCTCAGCCCAAATGCCCTAGCCATACTTCTCAACTCAGCTCAGCTCAGGGACATCTCCGGAAAAAAGGCTCATCTGCTCTTGTCTCTGGATGTTCTTTGTCTCTGTATAGCTTTCTCACAGGATAGGGACTTTCTTATGTCTGCTCACGACTTAAGGGGAAAAACAACACAGGTGTGTGTATATACCCTCACTGTGCTCAGCTCAGTACTGACACATGGAACTCCATTTGCGGAAGAAAATAGTCTATGTGGGGTTCCAGTCTACACAGAGCCCGACACTGAAAGATGCGCTCAAACACCGATTACACCGCACTGAAACATACGCTTTGGATCTCCTCACACTTCATGTGGGAAAGGTCAGAAGTCTCAACATCCAGTCTCAACTATTACAGCCTTCAAAACAATCTGAAATTCTGGATACTAGGTATTCCTGAAAGCTTTGGTGAAAGAGGAGAAAGAGAAACACGTTGGGAACTAAGGTAATCACCTCTGTGAAGATGACACGGTGTTCCAGGTCGAACAGGTGCAGCTGAGCCTGAAGGAAATCCGCAAAGGAGCTATGCTGCTGCTTATAATAGTACTCTTGTGAGAGCGATCGGGCCGCAAATGCCCCCAGTGAGCATGTGCTCAGCCGGACCACAGCATCAGGAGTGGCACAACCCAGCAGGATCAACTTGGCTTCCTCCAACACTGCGTGGTAGAGGTCGCTGGGCAAGCCCTCGTGACCTTGCCTTTCTGTGACCTGAAGCACCACAGAGGCACACGCGTCAGAGTGGTAACCAATGAAGACCTCAGGTGGGCTGTATTTGTGTTTGACTATGAAAGGATCAGCTTCCACGTGTATGAATTTCTCTACCCATCCCTTGAGTTCTTCTACAATGTTCTGCTGCCACTTCTCCAACACGGTGTTGATATCCAGATAGTGCTTCTCCAGTCGGTTGATGAGAGGAATGGGGAAATGTCTGTAGACAACATCTTTCTCTTCAATGACGATCAAGCGGAAGTCTGGGTGAACTCTGCACTTGACACGATGGGTCCCCAGGCCAAGGTCCACGTACTTCTGACCACCCAGGTAGACATAGTACTGGTTGAGGGCGTCGTAGAGGCTCTCGTAGAGGTTCTGCAGATTGAGCAGGACTACCATCTTGCCAGTTTCCATGCAGATCTTCACGCGGTTGATATTTCTGCAGATCTGGGTATACTCCTGGTCCTTGGGGAAACTGGACCCAAAAATAATCTCTGGCTGCTGCTGGTCCTTACTGAAGAATGTCTGCTGGAGGATCTGCAGGGCCACATAGTTTTTGGTGAGCACAAGCAAGTAACGACAATCAGCATCTTCCAGCTCTCCTCCTGATCCCTTTGGATGATCCCAGTAAATGTTCTGCCGGATCAGCTGGAGAGTGCCGACTTCTTCAGAGCACTTGGCCTCGGGTAAATTGGCCATAAAAATAGCCAACGTGTTGATGCCATCTTTGCCACTAAAGTTCCGGAGGATGGCCTGTGCGATGTCCTGGGAGGAAGGCTTTTCATTGGAAGCCTTGGCCAAGGCAAAGACCATTTTGATGAGACTGTAGTAGTCACGAAGCCCAAAGAACTCCTTGTCCTGGCGCTGGCACACAGTTTCATAGGCTTTCGCAAAGGAGCCAAAGTACTCTTGGACTCTGGCTTGGATTAACGTATCTGAGTGGCAAATTCCCTTGGCACTCTCGATGAGCTCCTTCTCGTTGGGACTGCCACGTGACACAAAAATGCCCCGGTTCATCTTGGCAGGATCCAGGGCCCAGTTGGAAATGCCTATGAAGCCAACCTTCTTATGGGGTGCAGGGTCTTCTTCAATGCAGCCGTCTTCCAGCAGTGGGTGCAGGGTCTTCAGGGGCATCTTAGGAGAGTCTTCAGCCAGTCCAACCTCATCTAACACGACCACAGAGACGTATTGGTCCAGGTCCTTGCCCTGCTGGAAACGGGCACACTGCTTGAAGGTAGCTATGATTCCCTGGGGAGTGGAGTGAGGGCTGCACTGGAAGGACACCAGGTGGACTTGCTTCAGCTTCCGGAAGAGATCTGAGGAAGCTGCCTGGCCCTGCATGGCATCAGCCACAATTGTCTTTGCAAGGGATTTGGAGCTGCCAGGCTTTCCCACCAGGAAGAGAGGAATCTTCAGCTCAGTGCAGATTACCATCATGAAGACATTCTCCTTCAACGCCAAGTTCTTGGCGATGGTTTTCCTCAGAGGTACACCATTCAGGAAAAGGTCCTGTGTTTGAGTTATTTCCTCCAGGATAACGTTGCTGTCATCATATGGTTCTGGAAGACACCTGCAAATGGCTTGGCGATATAACTCTTTCCTTTCCAAAGAGGCATGGTAGCAAACCCCAATGGCCTGCACCAAAGACCAGAGGACCGGATTTCTCTGAAATTTGGTTTTTGTGACACTTGGTGCACACGGGAAGGAGTCCAGCTCTGACAAGAGCATCTCACTGTGGTCATAAAACCATTTGAAAACTTTCACACATCGTTCCACATCCCTAAGGCTGACAAAACTGCACTCATTTCCTCTCGTCCTCATGAAACCTTGAGAGGCAGCAAGCACTTGTGTGATCAGACGAGTCTCATTTTGGTCTATCTCGATGGAGTCCACTAGTCTCTGGACAATTTGCTGAGTATAGAGCTTTTCAGAAACATCATTCAGTTGTCCAAAGTCCCACACCAGAGGAATCATGCTTGGCGGGAGAGCATGGACACGGTACACTAGCTGTCTCAGAGGAATGGAGCCAAGCGTCTCTGTTGTCTCCTCTGCCCTAACTCTGTAGCCTAACCCAGCTGACTCCAAACGGCGGATCATCTCCTGGGAGTGCTTCCGGTAAGGGTTGCAAGCTGCGATGATGTGCAAACCAGAGTCCTTGGCCAGGGGCTCGCCATTCACTGTGTGATCACACAGAACCTCTTTGATAGAGCTGATGGCTTCTGTCGTGTTGGCTTCATCAAAAAACAAGATGGTATCAAGCTGATATTCGCTTTTATTGAAGACAGCGATGTGTTCTGCCTCCCGGACTTTGGAGTAGATCATGTCCGCAGTGGTTCCTCCATGGACCTTGACCAGCTTCAGAGTCTCAGCATCAACACCCCCACGCCGCAGGTCACTGAGGAATCTAATGAGCCTGGTTTTCCCACAGCCAGTTTCTCCCATGATGACAACGGGGATCCCACACCGGAACCGCATCTCAATGGCAAGGATCTTCAACATATTGTCTGTGGTAAGCTCATAGGTTTCATCAGGGTCGGTGGCCCATTGGATTCCTAATGCCATACATAGCTTTTCAAGTTTCTCATGTCTGGGCAGTCGATCAAAGTCAACATTGAAGGGAACCCTCTGAAGCAACAGGCTCTTGTATAACTTCATTGTCATGATATTTTTCTTGATTACCTTACCATTCCAATGATTGACGGCGTCAAGACTATCATTTCTGTTGGGCTTCAAATGGAAGCCAATGAATGTCATGGACATGTGGTCCCCATTGAAGAAAATATATGGATGTGGCTCTGACTCCCACCTTTTCCTCAGAGTGAAAGGAGCTAGAGCTTCTTCTGTGACCCCATACAAGTTAACCACACACTTCCCTGGGCTTTGGTCCGAGGTGTTCAGGGTTGGTGTCGCAAAATCCCTCGCCATGAAGATCAAGAAGGTCACAACAAAATTCTTGAATCCCCTCAGTGTGTCTCCAATGAAATTATGATTACAGAAGACAGAGGCTTCACAATCTTTGAGCTGGTAATTCAGGAACCGAGCAAAGTTTCGAAGCTCTGACCAGGAAGGGTTCACCACCCCACAGTAAAGCAGGAAATGCTGGAGGCATTCTTCTGGTGTGTCCTCAATAGAGCCCTCTTGGTACCGAAATGTGTCTAGGTTGTGGTTTTGATGGAAGCGCTTTAAATACTGGTATGGTCTTTGGAAGGTTTCGCTGCCGAACTCACTCTGATCCATTCCTGGTGCTCTCTGGCTTGATTCAGGGTCCAGCCCCATTTCTATCACCTCTTTGGGGGGTCTGCACGTGACTTTTGGGAAGACGTCAAGAAAACTGAACTGAGGGGCACGGGTACCCTGGACAGGAGACATATGAAGCAAATCCATGGTTATTACCAAATGACGTCAGTAAAGAAAATGCTCTTTTGTTCTAACGCTCCACAAGGTCTGTATTAGACTGACTTTTATGAATGAAGTCCCATACCTTTCTGGCGATTCCCTTTTCCACTGCTGTGAAGGCATCTGCAGGAGCCAGACGCGCTTTCTAACCCCGTGAACAGTGACAGCCTCAGAAACCCACAGGGTGTCACGATCAGTCAACATGGGCTCGATGGCAGCGAATGAAGACCTTATGGAAGTTGGATTGAGGGAGCACCTGCCTTTGTCTTAAAAATCTTTTAGGAAATTATTTTACAAAACCAACTTCCTAAAATTATGTTTCCCCATTAAGTTTATCCAGAGTGGGGACATCTAAAAGTTAATGGGGAAACTCCCTTAGTTCCAATTTTCCACCAACTTTTTGAGCCCGAGTATATATGTGCATGTGTGTTCCTTTTGTTAAGAAATGCACATAACAAAAGTCTCCTCCAAATTTCAACTGGCATGTAGAAAGATGGCTCTTTCTCTGAGGGGATCGATCTATGGCACTCAGAGCACAATTGGGATTTAATCTGGGTAGAGCACAAGTCTTGAATCAAAACAGCAAACCTACTCTGTGACTGCTATTAAAGAGTGTTTTTATTCTAGATATAATTGAAAAGTGATCTTCAAGACTGAGTTTTCCTATTAACATCCACCTTGGATATTTCACTACAGCTATTGGGCAAACCACAAAACTTACCCCTCCACCCCAGTAAGACCTGAAGCAATAAAAACTCTCCACCACCAAATGAACAGCTGCTCCGTTACATACCCGTCTTGAAGACCTATTTGGCAATGCTCCATTCCCTTCCAGGATTTCAATGATATATAAATGGCGCCGATTCCGAAGCCACATTTTCCCATTTGCATCCATTAAGTATTGTAAAACTAGGAGTTTGAACAGAAACCCCCAAATTCCAGACCGTACCTAAAGACAGAATCACACGCGTCTTAAAATCCTTACACAACCTGGATCATGAGATCTTTCACCCCAAAGGATCCTCCTATTTTATTCTCTGGCAGAATGACACTGGGGAAATGGCCTGTGTCTCCACTAACTTGGATCCCGCCGTTGAAACCCCAGGCACTTACTGAGGAGGTCACGTCAATGTGGAAAAGCACGGGACGTTTCTGGCACTGTGCACTCAGGAAAGGCAGGAGGGCATGCAAGACCTGGCCTTCATCCACTTGGGGCTCCATCAGTCGGATGACCTTGAGAGGCACTTTTGTCCCATTAAATTTCATCTTCAATTTTCTGTGCAGTCTCATCACATAGAGAGATTTTCCTATAATGGCAACACATGGAAATTAAGGCTGTATGATTCATTTGCTTCTCAAGGTTGGTGGTCCCAACCCCCAGCTGCTCCCTAGGAGACATTTGAGGGTAGCTGCCTCATAACGAATTAGTCTTTCTTGAGACAGCTATAGAATCGCTTCTCGGCCTTTGGGCTAAGATCAAGTGTAGAGACATAAAAAGAATCTCTGTGGGTCAGAACTGATTCAATGGCTATGGATTTTATATTGGGTTTTCTCTGTAGAACGTTCAAAGTGATTAGTAATTCACAAAACAGATGCACCGTAACCTCAGATGAAAGAATACAGTTTTGACCCCTCAAATTTCCTAGCATTACCTACTCATTAACTTTGGTGTCTCCCTGGTATAAGTAATAGCAAGCTAGATGTAATTAACAGAAAAAATAAGAGTATGAAGGGAGTTGTAGCAACTTTTATCTCAACAGAAATAGTAATGTTATTGACATAAAGTCAATATGAATGGAGAGATTTTCTCTTCCCAAGCTTGGTGATGTTCACAACGTAAGCTTTCCCTGGAAGCACAGTGTGGGGTTGGGGAAACCAGACAGAGGCTAAGGGGAGTCTCAGCCCCTTCTCAGGCAGAGTCATAATACCTGCCCTGCTTTCAGCCCATCAACACCGCAGGGGCCAAAGGAGTTTAAAACTAAAAAGTTAACAGCAGAGAAGCTTGCCTACAGGAGAAACACTGGGTGCTCACAGGACTTGCCCAAGTAAGCAAAGGCGTCCTGTTCTATCATGGGCCCTGCTTGACACAAACCCACTGAGACTCAATTTCCCCCTGTTGGACAGGAGAAACATCATCAGGTGGTCCCTGGGAGAAATGGAATCCGGAAATCTCAGCTGCCATCTTACCCACACCAGCTCTCTGTGACGCCACCACCCCAACACACATCTTGTCCATGAACACAGCAGCCTCTGACAGGATCTGTGGTGGGGCGTGGAAGTGGCTCGCCAGGTAGGTCTGCATGGCTTCCAGTGTCGCCTGGGGAATGACATGGACTTTGTACTGGCTGAAGGCCGAGGGGAGGTAGCAGTGCTCCCGGTCACGGTCACAGACCAGGACGAGCTGGTAGTCCTCGCGGTGGCGCTGCAGGCACAGGCTCTGGAAGAGCTTCTCCGCCTGGGAGCCCACCTCATAGCTCAGCTGGTCTGCGTACAGCAGGCTGTAGACCTTGTGCCCCTGGGAGCCCGGGGTGAGGCAGCGGCGCAGGAGCAGCGCCACCTCCTCAAACGTGGTTCCTGGGGTACAGAGCAGCACCTCATCATAGGTGGGCAGAGGCTGGCTCGGGGCCTGCATGTAGATGGCCAGGGCGGCCAGTAGCACCTCCGAGTGGCCACAGACGACCAGGTTGGGCTGACCGACCAGCAGGCCGCTGGGCAGCTGTCGCTCCACAGGAGGCCCGCTCACTGTGGACAGGTGAGCCAGACACTGGCCGAGGGCATCCAGGTCCAAGCACTGAGGCAAGAAGATGCACATGCACTCCTCGGACTGCTCCTTGATGGCCCTCAGCTTGCCTGCTAGGCTGGGCTCAGAGGAGAGGATCCGTGATAATTCTGCCTTCACTGTCCTCCCCCGGTCTCTGCTGGCTGATTCATCAGTCCTGCTGGAGGCTTCTAGGACATCATGCCTGGTGCAGTTGGCTTTGATGAAGGACAGCATCATCAGGGCTGCCTCACTGGGCCTGGACTTCTTGAGCTCCGTGCTCAGGTAGACCAGCTGCTCAGCTGTGTAGAAGTTGAGGTGGAAATACTCAGCTCGCTTCTTTTCCACAAGCCTCTTCCAGTGGCCCAGGAAGTGCTCCATCTGCCTACACAGGTCTTCCAGCAGCCTGGCCACCTCCCCACTCCCTGTGAGCTGGCCCACCAGCTCCAAGTGGAAGTCCATGAGGATGGAGACGCCCTCCTTAGGAGAGCAGTACACCTGGGCGCTCCAGGTCCTGAACAGCATGTTTCCAGCAGAGTGAAGGCCGAGGAAGGACTGCACAAGCCTCTGCACGTTGCAGAACACCTGCGGAAAGGGAGCAACAGTGGCCGTTACAGACTGCGCCACAGAGGCCACGGCTTCTAGAACAAGAAAGATGGTGTATAATGTGAAAGACGGTGGTTGACTCTATGACCTCAAACAAATGCTGTTGCTGTAGCTGCCATCAAGGCAGCCCCGACTCACAGTGTCCCACAGTGTGGCAAAATGCTGCCCAGCCCTGCACCATCCCAACGACACGTGTGGATCAGACCCTCGTGACCCAGAGGATGTCACTGGCTGCTTTTCAGAAGTAGAGCATAAGGCCTTTTCTCTACTCCATCTTAGTCTGGAAAGTCTGCTGAAACCTGTTCAGCATCATAGAAACATGCAAACCTCCCCTGAGGGGCAGGTGGTAGCTGTACATACAGTACACTGGTTGGGAATTAACCCTGGTCTCCCACATGAGGGCAAAATTCCTACCAAGAAACCAACAAGGTATCAATAAATGATATTTACCCAAAAAGGCCCTCCGTTCTCATTCATACAATTGACTTAATGGGAGGGCTCTCCAGCAGGCACTGTGTCACTTAAGACCAAGGATATGATTTGAACAGTATAAATGAACTTTAAAGATCATAATAAATGAAGAGACAGTTACATAAACCAATATGCTTTTAGATTTGGGATTTGTGAATCTTGCTCATTTACAGAATGAGTGAAGCAATTTCACTAAGAATTACCCATTGGAGAGGAGACTAACATGGCCACATAGTCGGTGATGCTCTACATGAACCTCCCCACCACCACAGCCCCCCAATAATAATGTTTGAAGCTGTGCAAAGTTGACAGCAGCCTGAGTTCCAGACCCCGCTCCGAGAAAAGCTAACCCTTGTTGATGGTGCTTTGTTAGGAGAAATTGATAAAAAAAATAACTCCTCTCAACCCCCACCTACCCCCTCCCCCAAAAGTGGTGGGTTCTATTCTGCTTTAACCGACCACTTTACTCTGGGGACCATAATGCTGAGTTGGCAGCCCTCTCCCTCTATTCCACTGCTAATTAACAGCATTCTTCCAACAGTTGGGGAGAGGTTGAAGGCGACTTGATCTGGAGGACACAAGGCCTCTGAACCATGAGATGGGAGGGCCCTAAGCCACTCACTGAATGCCAGTCAGATCGGGGTTATCTGAGTCTGCTATGGCCTGACTCCCAGTGTCTGGGTGGACTTCTTCGGGATTGGATTGTGGCAAAACTTCCCTAAGAACCAGGACTGGCCGGCTCTAAGCAAGTGCAAAATCAAGAAGGCATTAGGGGGATAGTTGGCTCAGTATTCCTCTACAGGCCCAAGGCTCAAGATGCTAAAAACCACTTGTGCCTGCAAGCCCATGCCCAAAGCGTAATTGGCCCAACACTGACATATAACCCTCATAGGAGATACTTTTGAATAATACTCTTCTAAATAGTTGCTTTTCTTCCCCCATTGTGCTGGTTTGGTTAATATGTTCCAGGTACCCCCTGGTGACTTGGGAACCTGCCTTGAAACCAGGAATTTGACAAAGGTCATAATTAATTGTTTTCTGTCTTTGACTCCTGCTGAGGGTAGGCTGATGCTGAAATGCCTGCCTATCCTTGACTACCCAGGTTCGGGGATTACTCTGTATTCAGAGGCAAACATAAAAAACAAATGAACAAATAATAACACTGTGTCTTGGAAGCCGCAGTCAATCTCTGTACACTTGCAGAAACAGGATAAAAAATCCCATCAACCACAACACACAGAGAAATGGATATGGAGAAGCTCCTGGAGGAGGAAAGCACCTCAGGGCCTTCTATTAGGGAAATTACAGCAGTAGTCTTCAGTTACTTTAAGCAACCGGAGGAAAAATTAGATAGCAACAGAGAACAAACACAAGTCACAATTCAAGAACCCAGGAATGCTCCTAAAGATCACCTGACAAAATGAATGAAATGTCAGAAAGAATTCAACAATTCCAAAGAGAAATACAAAAGGGAAACACCAAACGATTATAACTGGGTAACATCGTGAGAGAGGAAACCAGCAGGATCACACGCTGGAGACAATAATAATCAGTGATCTTGAAGCTAAATCTATCAAGAACAAAATATAAGAAGATAAAGTTATAACCTCCTCCCACCCCCAAAAAAGCAAACTGAAGAAAATCAAAGAATATTATGGGGCACCATGAAAAGGAACAACCTACACCTGATAAATGTCCCGTAACAGAAAGAATAACTACTAATAAAATAGTCAATGAAATATTAAGTGAGAAGTTCCATAATATCATGACAGAACATAAGACAAAACTATTCAGTAAGTCCAGGGAACTCCCAACACAATGAATCCCCAAAGGAATCACCTGATCATAGAATAATCCAACTTCCCAACATTAAAGAAAAGGAAACATCCTGAGTGTAGCATGGCAACAAACAGCAAGCACATATAAAGATCAGTAGCTTATGTAAGTTCAGACATTCCTACCAAAACCATTCAGGCAAGAAGGCAATACAATAATATATTCAAAATTCTGAAAAGAAAAAACTGCCAACCAAGAATCCCGTGTCCAGCAAAAGTATCCCTTAAATATGAGAGAGAAATAAAAACCTTTACAGATAAGGAAAAACTGAAGGAATTTATAAATATATGACCATCTTTACAAAAAATTATTAAAAGGAATTCTATGGATAGAAAAATCCTTAAGAGCAACAGACAGCAACCTAGAAATATCAGAAAAGAAATTATTATGGAGAAAACATTCTATTTAAGCAATACCCAAAGTGACACAGAATTAAGTGGATTAAAACGAGACACCATAGATAACATTCTGCTACGAAGATATAAATAAATAGAGGTAGGTAGATAAATAAGTAAACAAAAGTACAGGGAACAGAGTAGACAATGCATAGTTGAATGGAGAAGATAATGGAACCATCAACAAAATACAACACACTGTTTTGAATTTGGGGAAAAAAAAGCCAACCTTCAATGAAAACTTAAAATCTCGACAACAAAACAAGATTAAAATTATATAAGCAAATAAGATTTTTTAAAAGTAAAGAAGGTATCAATAAGACAACCACACAAATAAGGAATACAACCAAGGGAAAAAAAAATTGTGAAAACTAAAATCAGTAACACCATTTAAAAAAAATGACCCCAACAAAACCCTATTTATCAAAAACAACACTGAATGTAAATAGATCCAATTCACCAGTTAAAAGATAAAGACTAACAGAGTATATAAGAAAACTTGAACCATAGAACAAAACACGAAATATAAATATGCTGCTTTCCATGAACATAGGGCCTCTACTCAAGTACTCCCGCAATGCCAGACACTTTGTTCTATTAAACTGGCATTCTGTGATGCTCACCTTCACGATACAACCGCTGAAAACAAAGCAGTTGCATAAGCAAATGTGGTGAAGAAAACAGATGGTGCCCGGCTATCAAAAGATATAGCATCTGGGATCTTAAAGGCTTGAAGATAAACAAGCGACCAGCTAGCCGAGAAGCAACAAAGTCCACTTGGAAGAAGCACACCAGCCTTTGTAATGATGAAGTGTCGAAAGAATCAAGTATCAGCCATCAAAGAACAAAAAATCTTATCATTGTGAATGAGGGGGAGTGCAGAGTGGAGACCCAAAGCCTATCTGTAGACAACTGGACATTCTCTTACAGAAGGGTCATGGGGAGGAGACAAGCCAGTCAGGTTGCAGTATAGCACTGATGAAACATACAACTTTCCTCTAGTTCTTTAATGCTCCCCTCCCCCACTATCATGATCCCAATTCTACCTTACAAATCTGACTAGACCAGAGGATGTACACTGGTACAGATCAGATCTGGAAACACAAGGAATCCAGGACAGATAAATCCCTCAGGACCAATAATGAGAGTAGAGACACAAGGAGGATAAGGGGAAGGTGAGGGAGAAATGGGGAACCAATCACAATGATCTACATATAACCCCCTCCCTGGGGGAAGGACAACAGAAAAGTAGGTGAAGGGAGACATTAGACAGTGTAAGACATGGAAAAAGAATAATAATTTATAAATTACCAAGGGTTCGTGAGGGAAGGAGGGTGGGGGAGGCAAGGGAAAAAAATAAGTAGCTGATACCAAGGGCTCAAGTAGGAAGAAAATGTTTTGAGAACGATGATGGCAACCAATGTACAAATGTGCTTGACACAACGGATGTATGTATGGATTGTGATAAGAGTTGTATGAGCCCCCAATAAAATGATTTTTTTAAAAGAAAGAAAATATAGGTCAATCCAAACCCTCCCCCCCACCCTGCACATGCTGCTTACAAGAAAGGCACCTTAGATATAAAGATAAACAAACTAAAATCATAAGACCGAAAAAATATATCAAGGTGATGGCAGTCAAAAGAAAGCTGGAGTAGCAATATTTATCTCAGACAAAATAGATATCAAGGTTAATAACATAATGAGAGACAAAGAAGGTCCCTATATAATTCTGAAAGCTTTCATTGAACAACAAACCACACCATAACTAATATATACATGCAAAATGAAAGACCACCAAAATAGATTAATTCTTACAGAAATGAAGAGACAAATAGATCAAAATATGATATTCGACTTCAATATATCACTTTCAACTAAAGCCTATCAACTAGAAAGGAAATCAACATTTCATAGATATATAGAACATTTACCAAGAAAAATTCATTTCAATTTCTTTTCTAGTGTTCACAGCATATTCTAGAATAGAGATTTTTTAAGTCATAAAGCAAGCATCAATAACTTTTAAAACACTGACATACTACAAATCACTTATTCAGATCACAAGTTCATGAAATTAGCAATTAATCATAGAATGATCAACTCCAAAGAATCGAATACATGGAAATTGAACAACTCTTTACTTACGAACCATTGGGTAATTGAAGAAATGAATAAAGAACATAGCTGAAAGATTCCTTGAAACAAATGAGAACGAATTACAACACATCAGACCTCTGGGACATGGTAAAAGCAATGCTCAGAGGCAGTTTATAGCAATAATTTCCAAATCAAAAAGGCATAAAGAATTAAACACCATAATACATCAACTAAAACAATTGTGGGAAAAAACAGCAAAACAAGCCATCAGATACTAGAAAAAGTAATACAGATAAGGGTAGAAATGAATTAATTATAGAAAAAAATCAATAAGTTGGTTCTTCGAAAAGATGAACAAAATTTTTAAATTTTTTTAAAAAGATGAACAAAATTGATAAAACACTGGCAAACTTAAAGGGCAAAAATGAGAAAAAGTAAATTCTACAAATAAGAATGAAATAGGTGATATACAACAGAATCAAATAAGATTTTTAAAAATCACACAGAATTATGAAAATGTTTATCCCAACAAATATGAAAATCTAAAAGAAATGGATGAATACCTAGCAATGCATTATTTAGTTAATTGACCATCGACTGATGTTGAAAACCTCAACAAACCCGTAACTGAGAAGGAATAGACGTAGTCACTAAAAAAGCCCAACATCAAAAAGTCTGGGACCAGATGGTTTCACTGGGGCACTCTATCAAATATTTAGAGAAGACTTAACACCAACTTCACACACACCATTCTATATGATACAAATGAATTATATACTACCAAACTCATTTTATGAAGCAACTATAACTCTTGATACCAAAGCCAGGCAAAGACAAGACCAGAATTGAAACTTACAGGCCAGTATCTCTAATTAATGTAGACACCAAGATTTCCAGTAAAATCCTAGCCAACAGAATTCAACAAAGCACCAATAATAATCATAATAATACATCACTATCAAGTCACGTTCATAACAAATATGCAGGGATATTTTACTATTAGAAAATCAATGTAGTTCACCACATCATAAAATAAAAAAGAACCATATGATTATAGCAATTGATGAAGAAAAGGCATATCATAAAATTCAACATCCATTTCTGGTTAAAAAAAACTCCATAAAATAGGAACAGAAAGAAAATTTCTCAACATGATAAAAGGCATATATGCAAACTCAATGGCCTGCATCTCACTAGAACCAAACTCACTGCCATCAAGTCCATGCAGACCTAGGACAGGGCAGAAACTTGCCCCTGTGGGTTTTCAAGACTGTAAATGTTTACAGGAATAGAAAGTTCCAACTTTCTCCCGTGGAGCAGACTGGTGGTTTTCAACCGCCAACCTCACTTAATGGAAAGAAATAAAAAACATTCCCCCTTCAAACAGGAACTAGCACAGGTTGCTCTTTAGCTCCACTTTTATTTCATATAGTCCTGGAAGTTTACGCTAGAGTTATATCAAAAAGATATTAAAGGTATTCACATAGGCACAGAAGAAATAAAACTCTTCTTTATTCACAGATGATATAATCCTGTACATAGAAAACCCCAAAGATCCATTAAAAAACTGCTCAAGTTGAAAATTTAGCCAGCATAGCGGGCTATAAGATCAACACACAGAAATCAGTTAAGTGTTTGCTTTGGCAACACATGTGCTAAAATTGGAACGATACAGAGAGGATTAGCATGGCCCCTGGGCAAGGATGACACGCCAATTCGTGAAGCGTTCCATATTTTTTTAGAAAAAGAAATCTGTTAAATGCTTGCATATTAAAGATGCAAAAAGGTATTAAAATAGCTACTGCCAAAAAGATATTAAAATACCAACACCTTTTACAGTAATTACACAAAGATAAAATATTTATGAATAAATCTTACCAGAGAAACAAAAGACCTATACAAGGAAAACTATAAAACACTCCTACAAGAAAACAAAAGAAACTTACACAAATGGAACAAGCTAGGATGCTCCCGGACAGGCACTTTGAAAAATGCCAATTTTACCAAAAATACTTCACAAATGCAATGCAAGTCCACTCCAAATCCCACCACAATTCGTCGTAGAAATGGGGGAAAAGTAACTGCCAACTTTATATGGAAAGGGGGAAAAATTAAGATAAATAAAACAATATTTAAGTAGGAGGCCTTTCACTCCCACACTTAAAACCTCTTATTCTAGCCATGGTAATCAAAACATCCAGGTGCTGATGCAACAACAGATCTGAAGACCAGTGGATTAGATCAAGAAAATAGAAATACAACCAAGTACTGACAGACAACTCATTTTTGATAAAGGATTAAGACATATTAAGTGGGACAAGAGATAGTCTTTTCAACAAATTATGCTGGAAAAACGGAATCTTCACCTGCCAAAGAATGAAATAGGACTCATGCCTCGTGAAAAGCCAGACTGACTGCCGTTCGGTTAACACCGACTCCGAGTTGCCTCCTGTGGGTTCCAAGACTGTGACTGTGCATGGAAGCAGAAAACCCAGTCTTTCCCGCAGAGCTGCTGCTGGTTTCCAAACCACTGACCTTGGGGATCACAGCCCAACACGTAATCACTGCACCACCAGGGCTCCCCCATACCTCACACCACATACAAAAACACACATAAGATGGGTCAAAGATATAAACCATACAACTATAAGCACCATCAAAGAAACAACAGTGAAAACCTTAAAGATCCTACTACCAGGCATAGACACTACCAAACATAATTAAAATGATCCACCTTATAGAAGACAAAAGACTGGGACCTGCTAAAAAATACCAGAGTTATGCATATCACAAGACTTCATCACAAGAATTAAAAAGAGACGGGAGGGGGGAATACATCAGAATAAGGGCTAATCTCCCAAATCTATAGAAAACTCAACATTATGACAAGAAACATTCCAATAACCCAATTTAAAAAATGGGCACAAGACATGGCTAATTTACAGAAGACACCATCAAAGCAGCCAACAGCCACATGAAGAGGGTTCACATTGATCAACAAGAAGAGAATCACAAGGTGGAACAACAACGAAAGTCACCTCGCATAGATCCTTTTAGCAAAATTCAAGAAGAGAGAGAGTAATGAATGCTGGAGCAAACGGATTGGAACACTTTTCTGTCCCCGGGGGACTACAGAATTGTCAGCATGGCAGTCCCTTAAACAAATGCAAATGCAAGCACCTAAGGATCCAGAAGTCTCTCTGCCGGGTACATACCTTAAAGAAATAAAGAATTCGGCACAAACAGACGAAGAACAGCCATGAGCATTGCAGCAATCTTCGGAACAGCAAAATCATGGAAACAATGGAAAACTCTGAACACAGAGGAATGGATAAATAATCTCTTATACACTCGTCTAATGGAATATTATGTATCAATAAAAAACAATGAGCGTTCTCAGCCACGAGTCCTGAGTCCTCGCAGCTCAGAACAGCAGGACTTGGGGTTATCGAGAAACTTTGGGTTGAATAGATGCAGTGGGGAAGAAATTGGCAGAGTACAAATGTAATAGCAGGACAGCCACGGAGCGAAAATCAGTGAAGCTGCTTTTGGTAACAAGGGTCTGAATATCCTTTTACATTATGTTGCTGGTAGCCTACATGTCATGTAGCCAACAATGTCACATGTTAACTATCCATCGAAAGTTGTTGAGAATTTTGATGTTGAAGACAACGTGAGACAGATCATTCACCCTACCTGGATTTTGCACAAATGCCTTTTGATCTTTTCTAGAAAAGGAGGTTGATTTCAAGCCATTTGGAACCTTACTCCATTCCTCCTCTGTTCTTAGTCCCCTCAGTGGAGAGAGCCTTCCCTTTCAGATTTACAAAGCTGACTTGACACGTGGAGGCTTTCGAGAATATCGTGAAAGACTCCATTAGAGAGAGAGGGAGACTCCAGACCTCTTTGATGTGGTTAATGGAAACAGCTGGCTTTATTGATGTGCATGACGACAGAAGGCATTACTTTCTAGTGTCTGAGAAGTCTATGGACGGAACTATGCTCTTTGCGACCACAGGCTACACAATAGCCTATAATTACCATGTGCACCCAGGCAAAACCTTGTTCCATGTAAGAAAGATGCAGATATTGATTCTATTTCCGTGTCAAGGCCATGGCGTGCCACGTCCCGGAACAGACTATACATGCTCCACTGGCTCTCCTTCAGTTCTTGATATTATGGCAGCCCATCCGTCTAAAAGCCATGTGAAATTCAGAGACTTCGTGTTCGGGAAGCTTTGTCAAAGACATGGCAATAGAGGCACAAAAGAAGTTCAAAATAAATAAGCAACACACTAGACAGGTTTATGAACTTCTCCGAATACTGGTAACTGACATGAGTGGCACTGACAACACAGACGCCGTAAACTAGATAATAGAAGACTGATTAGTCCATAGAAGAAAAAGCTGACAGACCTTGATAAGATGAGACAATATCTCAGACCAGAAGAACTAACAAAGCAAATGAATCAAATAGAAATAAGCATGCATCATGAACAAAGCTTTCAGGAACTTGTCATTGAACAACTTGCTCAAGAGTGAAGCTGAAAAATCTCTGTACAGTGTGCTGTGGAAAAACCCATGAAGGCTTTACTTTAACAATCTTGCAAATTTCACTTACATGGAAACTTATCTTTCGTTGAATGTTTTCTTTTGGAGAGATTATATATTTTTAAGTATTATTTCAATCTAGGAGCATACACTGCATTTAGAGACGGTATAGCTTCTGAAATACCACTACAATTGCTTCTGCCCTTACCAGTATAAGCATATAAAATAAATGCTTAATTGTGATTAAAACAATAAATGACAATTCTTTTAAACACCATGAGAAATGAACAAAACTAGAGACCATTGAGCTTAGCAAAATTTATCAGTCTTACAAAGATAAATATTTAATTACACCATTATTATAAGAAAAACGAAAGACAAAGAAATGTGGTTTTCATACCAAAAGATAAGACTTGGATGACTCTGAGGAGGCCAGGGACGGGGCGAGAACAGGAGGGGGAAAGGGATAAGATACAGAGGAGGGAGGGAGAGAAGGATGGGTGAGGTAGATAACCACATGTATGGGGGGTTAGTAGGATATTTTCGCTGATTCCATTTGTTGAGATGGGCTGTGTAACTATGTGCTTCTTTAAAAACTAAAATGGAAAAAGAAAATCCCTCCAGATTCCTTACCCCTTGAACCTAAATACTAGTCTGAGTGCCCTCCCCGCCCCAGCCCCCCAAAAAAGGATCCCTAAACTGAAGGGGACCTGGAGTCTTTAGTGACATACGAGTTCATCTCAAACATGTCGGAAAATAAAAACACAACTACCCATTGGCTTCTCCATTCCCCAGGGCGGTGGACCCAGGCACAGCTCATCCTATGGACCATAGAGGAGACCAGCCAACCTAAGGGCCTGCATTGGCTGCACTTCTCCCTCAGGCTGGGAAGGTGGGTGGTGTGCATTCAGCAAACTCACTAGCTCTGTTCTCCAGGGACTTATCAATGAACTCCAAGCTGAAGCCATTTTAAGTTTCTTCAGCAACTCAGCAGTGGCCACTCAGCCTAGATGTGACCTCTGCAGTGGGCACCCAGCCTGCCTGTGAGGTGGCCGTGGGCACTCACCTCAGCGAACACCTCCACTTCAACCATGTTCTGCTCCTTCTTGCCAGACATCAGCATCAGCTTGTTCTGCAGCTCTCGCAGCTCTTCTAACGAGTACCGTCGCGCTTGCCCGTGGTCGCCAAGACTCTCAGGAAGGACCAAGTGTAGGATGGAGTCTGGGGAGATCTGGGGCACATCACAGAAGGAGCAGTCAGTTACTGAAGGCAGAGCCTCCGCATGTGCAGAAGCCCCACATGTCCCCTAAACGCGCCTGGGACCCGAGCTCAGGCACCTTCTGGCCATCTTTCGGCGCCTTGATGACATAGACGCCTCGGCTGTTGATGGCTGTTGCCAGGGACAGGGATGAGAGCTCTACGGATCCGTGTGTTTCCTTCACTGTTTTCAACCATTCCAGGTTCCTGGCAGAATCACGCTGTGGGGAGAAAAGTTGAGAAATTGGTCCCTGGGTCAGATGATTGTAGTCTTTCTCTGCTCCCTGTAGTGTTCCCCTCTCTCTCTTCATTTTCCCTGGGAGAAGTCCCTTCCTCAGGTCCAGGCTCTGTAGTCCCCTCCCTCCCAGGAGAGCCTTCCCCATCCCACCCCCACAAGTGTACTGGGAACAGCTCCCATGGGCCTGTGCGCCTCCCTCACCGCATGCCTGCCCCTTGGTATTGCCACAAGTCTAAGAAGCCGGTGAGCAGTCTCCACCAATGGCCAGGCCCTGGTTGGCGGGTGGGGCCCTTGGCCTGCACCCTAAATCAGCGATGAAGATGGACAGACACGAAGCCTGCTTCCCTTGGGCAGCCCACTCGTCTGCTGGGTCCAAGGCTAGGAGGCTGAAGTTCCAGAAGCCCTATGTGCTCTCCAAGTACCCACACAAGAATCTGGGGAAAGCGGCACACGTGCGTTTGTTTGGATTTGAGCTTCTAGCCGAGAAAATGCAGACAGTCCGTGTGCTCACTGTAGTTCTCGTTCCTCCCTCACCCACCAGGGCTGTTCTGCGGCCGGCCCAGCTGCCCGGGCAGCACTGGGTCCTCTGGGAAGGCCCCTACATAGTGTCCGTAGGATCTGGATCTGTGTAGGAGGCCCCTGGTGCACACTGTTGGTTCTGAATCATAGCAACTGCACGCACAACAGAATGAAACACGAGCCTATCCTGCGCCATCCTCACAACTGTCATGTCTAAGCCCAAGGTTGCAGCCACTGTGTCCGTCCATCTTGTCAAGTGACTTCTTCACTGCCCCTTCTACTTTACCAAGCATGATGTCCTAGTTACAGGGACTGGTCTCTCCTGAGACCATATGCAAAGTAGGTGAGATGAAGTCTTGCCATCCTTGCTTCCAAGGAGCCCTCTGGCCGTGCTTTGAAGATAGACCTGATTCTCTTCTGACAGCCCACAATGCTTTCCATGCGCTGCACAAGCACCGTCATTCCAGTCCCCGGATTGTTTCATGGTCTTTCTTTTGCAGAATCCCACATTCACATGCATATGACGCTGGTGAAAATGCCATGACTCAGGCAGGCGTTCCTATGTCCTCAAAGTGACATCCTTGCTCTTTAAACTGTAAAGAGGTTTTGGGCAGCAGAGTTACTGAATGCATTGCATCGCTTGACTCCTTGGCTGCGCTTCCATAAGCACCGACCGTGGAGCCAAGCAGGATGAAAGCCTTGAAAAAGTCGACCTTTTCTCCATTTATCGTGTTCTTACCTCTTGGTCCAGCTGTGAAGCGGTTGATTTTTTTATATTGAAGTGCAGCCATGCTGGAGCTGCCCTCCTTGATCTTCAGCAAGAGCTTCAAGTCCTCCTCGATTTCAGCCAGCCAAGTGGTGTCATCTGCACACTCAAGATTGCTAATAAGCCTTCCTCCAATCCGATAGCACACTCTTCATCTAAGTCAGCTTCTCTGATGATTTGCTCAGCATACAGACTGAGTAAGTGGGGTGAAGAGATACCATCCTGCATGACCTCTTTCCCGATTTTAAACTATACCATATCCTGCTTGAATGATTACCTCTTGGTCCAAGTACACGTTCTGCACGAGCACGATGAAACGGTCCGGAATTCCTGTTCTTCTCACGACTATCCATGGTTTGCTGTGGTCCACACAGTTCAATGTCTTTCTGTAGTCAATAAAGTGCAAGTATCTTTCTGATGTTCTCTGCTTTCAGCCGAGATTCCGCTTCCATCAGCCGAGATCCCCTCATGCCCCGGGCTCTTACTTTGCTGGCAGCTCCCTGTCAATACAAGGCAGCAACTGGTATTGAATGATCTTCAACAACATTGTACTTGTCTGAGCTATGGGTCAGTAGTGTCTGCATTCTCCCGGGTCACCTTTCTTTGGAACAGGAACAAACACTGGTTTCATGCAGTTGCTTGGCCAGGTAGCTGTCTTCCGAATTTCTTAGCATGGGTGAGCAAGTGCCTCTAGTGCTTAGCAGTTTGTTGAAACCTTTCCATTGGTTTCCTGTCCATTTCAGGGGCATTATTTTTGACGATGCCCTCAGTGCAGCGTGGCTGTCTTCCTCCAGGACCATCAGT
Organism: Tenrec ecaudatus; assembly: GCF_050624435.1. NCBI lineage: Eukaryota > Metazoa > Chordata > Mammalia > Afrosoricida > Tenrecidae > Tenrec > Tenrec ecaudatus. The sequence goes on along the minus strand of NC_134539.1, from coordinate 156,934,963 downwards.
TCTTGACGCACAGTCCCTCTTGAAGCGGTTGAATGTCAACCAGTTCTTTTTGGTAGCTACTCCATGCGTTTCCATCATTCGATGCTTCCTGCATGGCTCAATACTTTGGCCATAGAATCTTTCAAGATTGCAACTCTACTCTTGAATTTTGTCCTGTGGTTCTTTCCACTCTGGAGATAGTTAGCATGTTCTTTGTGGTTTTCTATTTCCATGTCTTTGCACATTTCATAATAATCTATTTTGCCTTCTTGAGCTTCCCTTTGGAATGTTCTATTCAGCTTTTTTACTTCATCATTTCTTCCATTTGCTTTAGCTACTCTATGATAAATAGCAAGTTTCAGAGCCTCTTGACATCCACTTTTTAAAATTCAAAGGTTTCTTTTCCACTTGTGGCAGATATGGAAAATACCAGAAGCATACTTAACAAAATAACAAATTACTACCATTCGGGGGGAAAGCCTTAGAAACATTTTAACAAACCCACTCAGTCTTTTTACCACGTATCTTGTATGGTCGGAATTAATATTGCTTACATGAAATTTTGTACCCTGTATACATAAGAGGAATGACACATCTGTGTAGAAGAGGGTGCTTTTTATTTTTTTTGAGAGTGCTTTTTAAAAACCCTTTTAAACAGTTCCCTGAAAACCTACCATACTGAGTGTGTTTTATAATTTGCACATCATCTCGAGTTGTAAACCAAGCTTAGTTAAACTCAGTTCTGTGCGCATGCCAGAACGGAGAGGCTTACCAGTTTCTCGGGCAGGTGTGGGTCATTTTCCAGAGCCTTCCACAGCTCTTTGAGATGGTCCATGAACTCAGCAAAGCCTGCTGTTTTGCTGAGCTTGTAGAGCACAGAAGCATAGCCCTGCATGGCATCGTGGAAGCAGGCCACACGGTCCACCTCTATGTCATTCTCACCTGCTGAGATGGCAGCCAGGTCCACAAATACCTTCACCCCATTCATGTCTGCGAAGAGGAGAGGCGAGGTCAGCACGAGAGACTTGGCCTCGGCAACACCCTTTCTGAAGTGCTCAGTGGGCATCCAGGGGGTGGGTAGTGCTTAGCCCGGTCTACTTCAAATGACAGCACACAATGGCAACTAACCTCTACTGAACAAAGCAATGTCCCAGGCACCAGACTAGGCAGGCTCATGACACCCCATTCCATGAGTCCACACAACATCCGCATTGCATACAAAAGAAACAGGCTGAGAGGGTGAGAGGACACTGTAGAAGAACTGAGCGGCATTCTCAGTGGGCTGATTGCTAAGCAAAGGATGTGGGTTCAAGTGGGCAGTCCTTGGCAGAAAGCAGAGACTCCCGTGGGAATACGGAGACTCCTGACCTCTGGTCCCACAGGGGACAGTACCTTCAGCCCTCCACGGAGCCCCCGGTCTCAGAGTCCACAGGACCCCTACTGCCCACCTCTCCCTGTGCACCAGGCACCGCCTCTCCTCCTCTTGCTGACACCCTCTCCGACTCCAGCCATGAGTGAACTGTGAATGGCAGCTAAGACAGAGGGCAGGAGTGCCAAAGGCTGCCTAGCCCTTGAATAGAAACCAAATGCACGACAGCACCCAGGATGCCCTTGTCAAGTCTCTCTGTGGGCCGGAGCTTGCCATTTGCCTTACCTCTAAGGGCCTCCTTGACCCAGCTAATGAACTCCTTCCTCAGGGACAGCTCCTCCAGGCACTGACACCGGTCACCACTGATGTCCTGGACCAGCCTTTTGGCACGGATAAGCTGAGGGCTCATGCGGGCCAGCTTTTCATGGCGGAAGGAGTCAAAGGCTTCAGTCTGCAAGACAGGACTCTGCTGAACCCCCACATCTGAGAGCAGCAACTGGCCCACCCAGAGGGGGACCTCCCTCCGCAAACACCCAGTCCGGGTGCTGCTGGGGCAGCAGGCCATCAGAGGATGATGCGCTTTTCCTGGAACAACCGCGCTGGCGTCCCCCGGCGTGTGGCGGAGTGAACTGCGCCCCTCCACAGACTAGCAGGCCAGCCGGCCTGGTGCCTCTGCGTGGACTTGAAGTCTCTCAGCATCGGACGTTAACCATTGCATCGCCCAGAGGCTCAGGACCACAGCAAAAAATTCCCATTTGGAGCTCATAGTGGCCCTACGTACATTCCAATCCAACCACACTTGTAGGAGAGGCCATTTTAATGTGCAGTGATCCTATCCTGACTTTAAATCCTGACAGAAGCAGACCCCTTCATCTTTCTCCCTGGGACAGGGGGTTGGAACTGCTAACCTTTTGGTTATCAGCTCAGTGCGTAGCTCCCTAGTTATAGAGCATACCCTCTGTTCCTCGCACCCCACCCCTGAGCAAGAACCTCCTCATTCCTATGCCCAAACCTCTGCCAAGCATTTTACACGAACTGAGAAAATGGAAGCCTGACAGCAACCCTGCTGATCACACATCACTCTTCTTCCTGTTCTGAACCTGAAGATGCTAAGGCTCCGAGCAGTGAACGTGGAGTCTTCTGTGTACGTGCCCGCCCTCATGAGCACCCCTGTCTATGACGGCCCTCCGTGCTGCTGGGCTGTAGACTCAGCCTCTCTGGTCGTGTGTGCACAGGACAACGGGCGCAGCCCCCGCTAGTTGCCTGGGTTCTGGTCTTCATGGGAGCAGACTGCCAGGTATTTTCCACCAGGAAGTTTCTGGTGGGTTTGAACCAACTAGCTTTTGATTAGCAGCCAAGAACTCAACTGGTGTTCCACCCAGGTTCCTTATGGTACAACACAGCTCACAGGACACGCTTCTTTATTAATGTTTCCCATAAAAGAGACAGGAAACCAAAGACTAACAGAAAAAAAATATTTTTCACTTCTTCTGGCTACAATTATGAGATGTGGTTGGATAGCCAACAAAATTAATTTCTCTTTTTCCCAACAAACCAAAGGAAACCAACTTACTGGTTACAAATGTGTCCACTGCAAGGGGTTACCGCCCCCTTCCTAACTGTGTGATCCTCAGACCAGACTGAGCCAACTCGGTCACACCATTCACAAACAGGGGCAAGCGGGAGCCAATGCCTCTCCAGACACCAGGAACAACCCTAGCACGACCATGGGAGGGAGCTGCTTGACTCTGGACATGGCCTGTCTGCCTTTTTCAACCAGAAAGCTTGTGGACCCCCAGGGTCTCTGAGGTGAAGTCCCCAGCCCTACCTCCCACCTCCCAGACTTCACTAAAGAAAACTTACAAATCGTAATAGAGTGTGAAGGACATTGAAGTCACCAGTCAGGTCCAGATTCGCCCTGATCTTCAAGACGACCTTGGCTGAGGATGCAGCCTGGTGCAGGTGATGGTATTCCTTGATCTGCTCAACGCGCTCCTTGACCCAGTGCTTTTCATCACTCTCGTCCACAGTGCACATGAGCCAGAGGTCATTAGTCAGGTCATCGTATTTATTGACAAAATCTTTGAAGACGACATCGATTTCTCCAAAGGTGACCTCTCCTGCCTTGAGATCCAGATAGAGTCTAGTGAACTTTTGGTAACAGGGCCAATACAAATGGCGGTACACATCTTCCAGGCAGAACATTTGTTCTTCTGCTTTCTCTTCAGGCTCCTTTAGTGACTCGGCAGCCTCTTTCCAAAACATCTGGAAGATGTGGCTGTTGTTCAGCACATAGGCGCGTTTCCCCATCACCTGGACCTTGGAGCTCAGGTGGTAGTGCGTTGTGAGCTCCCCCTGGAAGCAGGTGGGCACTCTCACCTTCACAACCGCATTTAGTCTCTTGCTGCCAAGGTCTTCCGAATGTCTTTGTGCGATCTCCCCGAAGTCCACTTGTGGAACAACAAGAACATGAGCAAGGTCAAACCTCTGACCACTAATGTGGCTTTTCTTTCCCAGTTTCTCTCCTCACTTCTCTAAGGAAACTGGCCTGAAGACCGGTGCTGGCATTTGTCTCCATCGAGAGAAATAGCTCTTTCCCTTGCTTCTTGGACTTGCTTATCAAGGCACAGGGTAAACGATGCTGTCTAACTTCTGGGCAGAGAAGACAAAACACATCTACTCTCATCCCCCCTCTCCACCTGCCACCTCCCCCCACAAATCCTAGTGACTACACACAGGATGCTCGGCAAATGCCAGGAGCCACAAGAATGTCAGGACAGCCCCAACTAATCTTCCTCCCTGAATCCTCTTAAAGCAAACACACTGGCCATACCGGTAGCTAGAAAATTAGGATGTCGTGATCAAATAAATAAACTTGAATTGAAAGCCTGCCTTAGTCTTCACGATGCTGCCTTTCTCTCCTCCCTCATTGCATGTGGCATGTAATCCACCACCTCCTCCTTCTAATATGTGGTTTAGTTGCTAGGCAACAATACAAAGGATTCTCTGGAAGTTGAGAAAAGCTTTCGGAAAGCAACGCAAAGCCCCAAAGGAAAATAGGAGAGAAAAATTATGGAAATTCATTACATAACCATTCCACTGGGTCCAATATCCACTTAATAATATGGCGAGGAAAAAAAAGGAAGACAGAAGATAATCCATGAGATAATTCAAGAGCAGACCCAAGAACACATAATCAGAAAGACTCCCCTGCACCAACCAGCACAACGGACAGAAAACAGACCCACACGGTGCACACGGCCACGGGACTTCCGAATCCTGGAGACAAGACTCTCGAGAGCTTAGAGGAAAACAAGTAGATGACATGCACGATCAGTAGTCGGAATTACGCCTGATTTCATGACAGCACGACTTTTTAGAGTCGTGCAGCATAACGTTACATTCAGAAGCCCGAAGGACAGTCATTTCTAATCTGCCGTTTTGTGATTCTAGAAGCCCTGCTGGCTGCAGGTTGAGATGCTACCCGAAAGAGATCGGTAGTTTGAAACCACCAATGACTCCGCAGGAGAAAGATGGGGCTTTCCACTCTCAGAGGTCACAGTCTCAGAAACTCACGGGACAGCTCTAGCCTGCCCTCTAGGGTCAGTATGAGCTGGCATCAAACGGCCTGGCAGTGAGTTTGGTTTGGGGTTTGGAGGTCCAATTCTACCCCTAGCTGAACGATCCATCTCATACAAGCGTAGACATTGTCAGATACATAAAGTATTGGAAGGTTACCCTCTCAGGCAGCCCTTTCTTGTGAAGGTACTAGAGCATACATTCTACTATAACCCAGGTTTGCAGTGCAGTCAAGAGACATGGGAGATGGATCCCTCAGGATGAAGGGAGACGCTGGGATGGAAGTTCAGTCCAGTTTGGGGAGGGTCCTTCTGAAGCTCAAACTCGTTGTGAGAGGAAATCTGGCCTCTCAGCGTCAATGGCATGTGTTGGGTTTGGGCTTGGGGTTTACAGAGCCAGGGAATACTGCCTGGTCGAAATCGGGAAGTGTGTGTATGCGAGGTGTTTCCTTTCACCGTGTTGCTTTGCAGCTGTGTGCCAAGCAAATGATCCCAGACGCTGGACCGTGACGCACTCAGCGTCGAGACAGGAGGAAGGCCCCTCAACAACCTGCCAGGTGCAGATGGCACAACTGCGCTTGCTGAAGGCGAGGCGGGCTGAAGAGACTCCCCGGCCTCCAGCATGGGCTACAACTCAAGGTGAAGAAAACAAAAATCCTCACAGTGGACCAACAGACAGCGTCGTGATACCAGGAGAAAGACTGGAGCTGTCGAGGACTTCACTCAACGTGGCTCTACCATCACCCCGCAGCGGGGTGGTGGGGAAGAAATCGAAGGACGCACTGCATTGGCCGAAACTGCTGTACAAGATCTCTCCCAAGCACTGAAGAGCAAGGTGTCGCCGTGAGGACTGAGGTGCCCTGACCCGCGACGCGGCTTCTTTGTCGCCTCACTTGCATGTAGAAGCTGGCCAGTGAACAAAGAGGAGTGGAGAAGAATCGGTGCCTTTGGATCACGGTGTCAGTGAAAAAAATACAAACTAGCACGGACTCCAGAAGAACAAGCCTGTGTCTTGAAAGAAGTGCAGCCAGAAGGCCCCTGAGAAGCAAAGATGATGAGACTTTGATTCATGTTCTTTGGACACGTTATCTATCAGGAGAGACCAGTCCCTGGAAAAATGGCATCATGCCTGGCACCGATGAGGATCAGTTAAAAAGAGGAAGATCCTCAAGGAGATGGGTCGACACCGTGAGTACAGCAAGGGCGCACGCACAGCAACTGTGAAGTTGGTGCGGGACCAGGCAGGGCTGTGTGGTACACAGAGGCGCTCTGAGTCAGAGCTGGACTGACAGCACCTAACAAGGAGTCTATTTGGGGATCGACTCCAATACACACTCGTACATAGAAAACAAAGCCCACGCAGAAAGACATGATAATTCTTGAGAAAACAAATGTTTTGCAAGAAACTAAATTAACCAGAGTCTACTTCATGGCTCCATTATGAACACTATATTGTCAGCATTGTGATCAATGAAACCCTGAAGGGTGATCTGATTAAAACGATGAGATGGCTGGGTGTCATGAGAGAGAGAGCAGAGACTGGGAAACCAGAGAGCTCTGAATCCTCGTCTCCCACAACATGTCCTGCTCACACCTGAAGAGCCAAGGAGCTATTCGAGCATATTGGGCAGAGACTTTGGGGCAAATACCAAGAGGAGCTGTGGGAAAGAGGCAACGCTGGCTCCCTTCAGAAGGGAGGTGCACACAGCTCTCGCCCCACCCCTCCTCCCGCCCTGCTCCCCAGGAGACCCCTCGGATGGTTACGTGCTTCACCACACTACCTCTTATCAGATGCTTCACTCTCTCACACAATCTCATGAGATGGTCGATATGTTGTTTCTCCCTTTTTAAGAATCGTAGTTCACTCATTCTGCAGTGCAGCACAGCCTTCATGTCGTGTTCTTTCTCCTGGGGGGGAAGACTTCGACTCTCTGGGGGAAAAAAGAACCAAAGAGTGAACCCCACAGATCAGACGAACACATCCTTTCCCCCAGCATCCCCTTTCTTCCGTCTGCCCTCTGCCCGAGCTCCATCTATGCTGCTGTGGGGGCAGCCGGCACGGCCACTCCGCTGACACGGCGCCTCCACACAAGAGCCCCTTCAGAGCAAAAAGGACGACGTGCCCAGACTTTGCGCTTCTTTGGTCTCTTCCCCACCATGCCCGCCTCTTAACTAAAATGCACACAGGAGCTCAGACACCCTTGTCCTAGTAAATCCTTAGGAGGCTCAAGTTCCCTCCTCCACGTGACACGTACTTGTTTGCCAGATGTCCAGAAAATCAGCCTTGTGCTTCTCAAGCAGCTCCAGTTGTCGAACGAAAATCTTCCCACTGAGGAGGTCACCAACAACTTTTGTGAACACAGAGTCCGCGGTGCCCATCAGCCTCTGGCCTTCCTCTGTCATATTTGCTAACGTTGTCTCGTCGGATCCTGATCAGGGCAAGAACATCAGTAAGACTGCGGGCCCCCGTTGGCTCTCTCAACCTGATGTCTTTGAAGCCTGTGGGTCCCCAACACCCTCCTCTTTGTTCGCCCCAACTTCCTACACCATGAGCTGCAGCCATCGACGCTGCTATGCATATCTAACCCTCAAGTGTTGACCCTTGGGGTCCAGCCTCAACTACTTCCATCTCCCAAACAACTTCCTCGTTCATGTGCATGAGTCCCCCAAATCCAGGCTCACCACGTTTCTCAGGTTTCCACAAACTTGCACCACGACCTCACTGTCTCACTGAAGACCACCCTTAAACTACACATGATCTCCTTAACTCCCCGCCTGGATGCCAGATTCACATGGCAAAGGCGGCATTTTGCCAGTTGGGGGAAATAGGGAAACAGCGACCTGAGCTCATGAAGGTGACGACATTCCGTAGCTCTTGGCTGCCCGACAAAACTTGGAATGTGAATTTGGGATCAGTTTTGAGGACAGGGTTTTTGAAATATTTAACGATAAACCACCGAAAGTTCTTTCTCTGTGACACAGGCTACAGAGTGCAGCATTGTGAAGGGTGGTAGATTAGGGCCGCACAGTTGGGTAAGCATTCGCCGGCCGAAAGTTCGGTGGTTCAAGCCCACCAGCCAGTCGGCAGAAGGTATGGCCATCTCCTCTGCCAAGAGGACAGCCTGGGCTGCGCCACCAGCAATGCTGCACTGCCCTGTACGGTCGCTATGGGTTAGACGCTACTCAATAGCAATCCACACAATACTATAAGCTCTGCGTTTTATTAGAGCTATAAGCATATGTACTGTTTTATACATAATTGCCAAGACTTGGAAGAAACAAAACTATGCTTCAACAAGTTGACAGATAAACTGTGCTATCAGTCATACGGCAGAGTAGTTCTCAACGATCAAAGGAAGCTACCTGGTCTGCACATGCATGGTGCTCTGCAGCACTGTCAAGGTGGGAGCCTGACACTGTGCACCGATGAACGCCCATTTGCTGCTCGAGCCGGCCACATGGCCTCGCCTCGCCCAGTCAGTGGACGAGATGCCATGGGAGGAGTGAGGCCCAGAGACACTCTGGACTGGCGAATAACCATGTGTCAGTTCCGGTGCATCAGTTTTAACCAGTGTGGCCCACGTATGCCAGAGGTCAGCCATAACCAGTAGTGCTCGCAGGGAGCAGGGATAATGTGGGGACGCTTTGTGCTTTCAGTACAGCTTTGCTGGAAGCCGAAAATTGCGTGACGAAGCGTATTAATTAAAGACACGCCAAATGCAATCTTTTGAACTGAATAGCTTTTATACGGACTCTATCTGTGATCTTATCCCCATAACCACCTTGGCCTATAGGGACATGAACTGTTTTTGGTGCATTCCAGACAGTTTAGGCTCAGGGTCGCCCATCCAAACATAAAGAAGATGCTCTCAGGGACGTGCTTGTCGCCACCTCCCACCACAAACACCCGGCTGTGGGTGAGGACTGCAAGCGCCGAACAGCACTGTGTTTTCGGTGAGGGCAGTGACTCGGGCTGGATGTCCTATTTTGCTTTCAGAATGAGAGGGATGCGGTGCTAGGACCAGACTCACTTCATTTGACTTCCTGCTGTTCTGACTGAAGATGGCCCGTGACACTGCGAGGTTTCTGAAGAATGGTCATCCGCCAGAGACTCTCTGACGGACATTAGGTTCGATCCCACCCACCCAGCAGTGAGTAGTGGGCAGGAAAGACCTAGTGATCTGCATCCATTGAGGTCACAGCCAAGCCAGCGGCACGCACTGAGCAGCCCTGCTCTGTGCCACCTTGAGTGGGCGTGGGCTCATGGGGATGTCAGTACGGAGGCTCGTGTACAGTAGGCACTCAATGAAGGAACTGTGACTTTTAGGGTTCACTCTTATTGACCACGCAAGACAGCCTGAGCCTTCCTGGACCCTCACCCACGCTGCTGCATTTATCAAACTACAGCCCCCCCCCCCCACCTACACAAATATCCTTCCCCTCTGCTCTCCTGGAAGCCAGAGGACCCCCATGGATGGCCCCCCCCACCCCTCTCCACACACCACACAGTTTGAAGAGCTGCTTGATGTCTGGACCCGTGAACAGGTGCTTTAAAACCGCCTCCATGTCCTGCACGGCCTCCCCATTGCTCACTGGCCAGGACTCCGTGATCATAGCAGACAGCAGGTTGCCGAATTTCCGTAGATTGCGCAAAGAAATTCTGTCAAGGATGCTGGTCTGAGACTACCAGACAGTTGAGAGAGGGGGAGAGTTAGAAGGCTTTCTTGATTTTCATTTATTTATTCAGTGCCTTGGATGAACACATACTTGGGAATTCACATGCATGTCGCTCTGACTTTGACTGTACTGCCCCCAGTGTAGCGCTCTCTTCCTACCTCCTACCTGTTTCTCCCCACTGTCAGCTATAAACCCGGGAAAAGGCTTCCCAAAGGAGTGGGTAGCTCCCTGGTGGTTGAATTCACATTGTAAGTCTGTCCACCATCTGGCTGAAGGCCGAGCCGTGGGGTTAATTCGGTTCCAGGCCTGAAGGCTGTCTACGGGTCATGATCTCATGGGTCTCTGGTTTGGGATTTTAAATAGCTGAGGTGAATAACGCATGCATGGCTATTTCAGCATTGTAGTGAGTTGTACACGGCCTCAAAAGAACAGGTGAGTAAAACACGTAACTAACTCTTCCTCCAGGAAACACGGCCAGATCCCTGGAGGCTCACAGTGCACGCATCGAGAAGCCAGTGTGTGCAGACACACAGAGAAGGGCCTTTCAGGGGCTGCCCGCAAGGGGGCCTGATTCCAGGCTACCTGTGAGTGAGAGTCTTGTCACACTACCCATCCCGCTGCCTTCCAGTTGGGCCCCCAACTCATTCACACCCAGCGGCCCCGAGCTCAATGGGGCAGAAGGCTGTCCAGGCCTGCGCCAGGCCCATATCCTTATAATCCGGAAGAAGATTTATGCTCCAGGGCTGACTTTTAGAAGTGGACAGCCAGATCTTTCTTCCTGGTCCGCCTGACTTGGAAAGTTCTGCTGAAGCCTGTTCGGCAGCACACAGGCCTCCGCTGGATGAGTGAGTTGGGGAGGGGTTAGACAGAGCCTGTGGTGCGCTGGCCAGACTGATCACGGGTCTCCTGCAGGGAAAGAATTCTCCCAGTGAACCAGTCGCGCCCTCATCAGCCATCCAGGAGCAGCCAACTGAGCAGCGTGTGTCAAAGACTGGGTGGAGGACACCAGGTTTCAGAACCACTCCACGAGGCCAGTGAGGGACGCCCACTTCCCATGCCCCTTGTGCCAGCGCAGTCTCTCGGTCTGGAGGTGGAGGACGGAGAGCGCAGCTGTGACCCCAAGTCAGAGCAGCCGCTGGTTACCTGGCAGGCGGAGCTCACAGCTTCAATGGCGCACTTCTCAAAGCTCTTGGCCACACTGCCGTCCAGACCCGAGGCACCCCAGTCACAGCTGCAGTAGGCCGAGATCTGCAAGAGTGGGTTCTCCTGGGAAAGCAGAGATGCCATGTGCAGAGCCGGTAGGACACTGTGCGCCATCCTCTGCCCCGTGCCATCAGAAGCCCCTGGTGCTTTACTTTCCCTGCCCCATTATTGTCACCTCCTCCCTGCCCCCACTGCCAGAGCAGCCAGGCTGACGCGAGAGTCTGTCCTCACATGCGCAGAAAAGGCAGCTTGAAAAGTGGGTCAACTTTGACAAGCAAGTGGGTTTCCCAACAAGATGCATCCAGTGGTTAAGCTAGCTCATATCCTGTCAAAACCAGTGTGTGGGGTCAAAATGAGGAGCAAGATCCGAGGTATTTTCTGAACTATTATGACCCACCTCTGAAATATTTACTGGGATTGAATCACTGAGCCTGGGTCAGAAATGGAAACCTGGTTTCCTGTCCCGCACACAGTGAGGCTTTCCGTTCAAGTGCAGACTCCTGCTGACTTCTTGTTACTGGTGGTCTGTTTTTTATCCCTCTTCCCCTCACCCTCTAAATGAGCACCCCCAGACACTGGTACCTGTTTGAGCCTCCCTTCCATGTCTCCCAGCAGCGCCTCCTTCCAGCCATCGTCCACAGGAAAGCGGATTTCCACCAGCCGGCTCCAGATCTGCAAAACCCACAGCCCTGAGGCACCACGAGGACAACTGTGTGATCCGTCAGGGAGACAGGGGCATCTGGGACTAGGGAAGTCTGACGTTGGAACAATGTGATGAACATCATGCCAGTGACTGGACTGTGGTGGCATCGGGTGCTATGTTACACGGGTAAACCAAACTCGGCCACCGACAGCTGCGGCATCTCGATGGGCAAGAGGCCCTGACCTGGGGTAGACCTGGGGCCTGCAGCAGGCACACAAAAGGCCAGAAGTTGGCCGTGAACTCCGTCCCAGCTCCTCCAGAGACAGGATGCTGACTGCACTCCTCCTCGGCCCCCCAGGAGGAAGAGCCACAGGGGCTCCGTGATGGGAGTGAGGGGTGAGCGACCCCGATTCCAAAGGGAACCACCTCACTGCAGAGGAGCGTGGTGGCAGCCCACTGAGGAGCCCCGTCGACACCACAAAGCTGAGCTCGCACACGGCACACGGCCACCAACTTGTGTGACGCTGGAGCCTGTGAGGGATGCCACAGGCAGGGGCATGATGGCTTTAGGTGGAGTCTATGGTCTACCCAATCAACTGGAAGCTCAGCTGGGTGGAAAGGTGTTGAGCACCGTGCATCTTACCGAGAGAAACCAACACAGGCAAGGATCTCCCCTCGCCTGCACCGCCCTCCGTTCTCGCTCTACCCAGCACCTCCACCCTCCTGCCAACTGATGCTCAGGGGCTTCCCACTGGCCCCGGCCAAACCCAACAGCCCCATCGCCGCCCTCCATCCCTGCAGCTCTGTAGCACGTGACGCTGCCGAGCACCCTGCTTGCTGGGAGTCCCCCACTGCCAGCGTGGACCTCTCTCCTCCACAGGTAGCTCCAAAGGTCTACTTGCCTCTCAGAGAGTTCACGGTCTCATCTCTCTCCTCCGTTCCCAAAGCCACACCCCTAGCTCCTAACCCTGAAAGCCACGGTTGGCACCCACAGCACTGCACCACCATCACAGGGACCATGGGGGGCCAGGGGCTACAGGACAAGCTTTCTGCACCAAGATCTCAATAAAGCCGAGGACACCTGATCAGACAAAGCACTGAGTCCCTCTGATAGATCGGAACTTTTCAGGTGAGGAAGACTCATTCCTGGGCTCAAACCGCCCGGAGCACCAGTGGGAGTCAGGCCAGGGTCCTGTGTGGTCCCTGCTCTCAGGATCTAGACCTGCGCCATCGACCACATTGCTCCTCAGGTACTTCCAGCTGTTCCTCTTCACCCGCCACTCACCTTCATTTCCTCGGGGTAAGAGAAGGAGACGAGGGACGGGTAGAAACTCTGGAGCATCTTCCTGGCAAAACTGCGCTGAAGCCAGCGCCTCGTTGCGGTGAGAGTGCCCTGGAACAGCGTTTGGAGAGAATCCCTCTTTCTGGCCCCATGGTTCTGCGCTTCTGCCGAGTCCTGTTATCATGAGAGAGAGGAAGTTTAATTGCTCTCAGAGCAGTAGAGATAGGTTTCCAAGGAAATGCGACCCTCTGACCTCCTCCTGGATCATCTGGGCCCAAGGCCCGCTCCTTCCCCTTCCGTCGCTCACCTCCCCAAGTGCCCACAACACTCCCCTTTCCACCAGGGCCGCCCCCAGCCCCTCCTCTCTGCACCCAAGGCCTGACCTCGCTCTGGTAAGTACTCAGTCTGTGGGGCTCTGAGCTTCATGGGATCTTCCATCCAGAGGTCTTGGCCTGTCCTCAGTTCCCCGTCAAGACCTAGAGTCACCCACAGGACCAAGGTGTCCCCCGGAACTGCTAACTGCACCAGGAAATGGTCACGTTCTAGGCTCGGGTCTCTGTGTCAGTGCTCTCTGCTCAGGCCACTCCCTTTCTAAGGTCTCCACTGAATGGTTCAGACATCAGCCTGAAGGGTCACCCAGGTCCCCTGAAACCTGGACTTCCTGAGGTGGCCACCCTGCAGTCCCACCATGTTACACAGTCAGTTTTACACACACACACACACACACACACACACCGCCCAGAGCCTGAGCCAGGCCCTTGCCACGTCTGCCACTCTTGTACCCTTCTTTGCCTGGGCCCACCTGTCCCCTAGATACCAACTCACACTGCACGTTTAAGACCAAACGCGCACCCTTGGAAGGCTGTGACTCACATCATTGAAGGAAGAGCCTAGTCATCCTGCACCCCCTGGTCACTCGCCACCTCCTGCTGATACTACCCGATACACCGCTCTTCCTACCTCTCATCACAGGCCTCCCAGGCTGCCCTGGCCGCCTGGTCTAACAGCAAACCTGGACTCACACAGCTTTCAGTGTCCCTGTCCCCACGGCCACAAATGTACCATACATCCCCATGTGCACGGTAATCTCCTCCTGAAGAGCCCCAAGAGACAGGCACTCGGGCCCCGTTCCCTGCGTCCGCCAGAAAGGCAGCAGCCCCCACCTATTAACGAGCTCTGCTCCTCTGGCTTCGGATGTGAATCACACACCTCTGTTTTTCGTTAGGCTTCATCATCATTGTATCTTTATGGATCACATCTTTGGCAGTTGGCACGCGATTGATAACCTCGGCACATTACGTGTGGCAGCACTGTGTGTAGGACGTATTGCCAACCACAAGGTGTGAAAAGCAGTCATAGGTGCCGTCTGTCACAACTCTACCTGGGGACCGCCTGCCCTTGATAACGGAGCCACCACTCCACCTCGTTCCAGTAACCCTAGACCCGGAGCCTGCTCGGCCTCCCTTGTCAATGGAGGCTGCTTGAAGCTCCACAGCTGTCCTGGGGGCGCCATCACGCGGCTTTGTGCCACTTACCACCAGAGGCTGAAGCGCGACGATTCTGCTAATCATCTCTGCAGACAGGACGGGGATCTTGTACAACTTTTCACTTTTGGTGATTTCACAGACGGTTTCGTGAAGCTTCAGGCAGATGGTCAAGCAGGACTGAAAGACGGCATCCTCCGGAGCCCTGCCCGCAAAGAGGTGAGAGAGACGACTGGCCGCGGAGAACTGAGGACACAGCGCTCATTGCAATGACAAGCCCCTTCCCGTCAAGATACCAAGGGAGACATTTAAAGGAGTGCTGGTGGTGCAGCGGATAAAGCAATCAGCTGCAACTCAAAAGGCCAGCAGTTTGAATCCCGGGCTGTTCTGCAGGAGAACGATATTGCAGGACGCTCGCCTGAAGACCAGAGCCTTGGAAACCCAGTGAGGGGCAAGTCTACTCTGTCCTACAGGGTTGCTATGGGTTGGGATCTAATTGATGGCAACGGGTTTTGTTTTTAACTACCCAAAATGCATTTGTTTGGCCTCAGATATAGTAGCATCTGGAAAATCCCAATCAGACCTGAAGTTGTGATGAAGTTGAAAAAGGAACCACTTCTCTTTGGTTCACCTCTGAACTGCTCTGGAGACGTCAGCGTGTGTGTAAAAACATTTCCACGTACACTTCCTTAATTGGGGGACAAGCAAGTGAAGGGCGTGCAGCACTGCTCCACAATGTCGACAGCGACGCTCCGCACTCTTTCAAGACCACGTTCCCAGGAGCTTAGTATGGCTCTGCGAGCCAGTCCTGAAACTCCCTTAAAATGACTGGGCGAGCTCATGCAGACAAGGTGTAGAGGACTCTACCTTGGGCCTGGTCCGGTTTCCCCTTCTTTGGGGATGAAAGTGAGACGGCTCAGAATCAGGACAAGCGTAATCCCACAACCATCAGCAGAGAGTGTGCAAGACCCCTGCCCAAAGAGGGGAAAGCTGCCAGCCGAGCGCCAGACGCTGCAGTGCCGAGACCACGAGGCACAACAGCAGACTCCCCAGCTCGCAGGGCAATCAGGCTGAGTGCCTTTCGGCAGGAGCGTGGCTCGCTCGCAGGGTGTGGGGCCCTTTGGACATTTTCTGGTGCTGACGGGGCTTTGGGACACGTGCTGTAGCAGGGCAGCAGCCCAGGAGCCACGTGGTTGAGAGGCAGAGGGCCAATGAGTGCTTCCAACTTGTGACAGTCTGTTCACTTCCCTGATCAACCCGCACAAGCACGACTCTCATCTCAGAGCTGTGTGTGACCATCAGAGTGCATTATCACACCCAGCAGAGAAGCGGAGTTCTTGGGACGCTTGATGTCAGAATAAGGTAAAGAAGAACGGGGGTGGAACCCGTGCCACACAGAAGTTATGCACGGGGAGGTGTGGCGTTGGATTCGCCTTCCTACCCATGAAGCCCAAGGAATTCAGACGTAACCCCACCCCCTGGGCAGTTCCTCAAGCCCCCTCAGACATTACTAACAGTGAAACTACTACATACATCTGGGAGGAAATGATTCTGGAAGATATAACAAACAAGCATACCGCCAATCAAAATTAATTCTGACTCACGGTGACCCACAGCCCCTGTGAGTCTTCAAGACCAGAAGGCTTTCCAGGAGCCAAGGGCCTCCGCTCTCTCCCAGAGCACCTGGTGAGGCCAACCTGCTGAACTTTCAGTGCGCAGCGGACAAATACCTGCCACGCCTTCGAGAGAGACACAGGGAGGGGAAAGACCAAACCAGAACAAAGAACCCTATGTTCTGTGGAGCCCTGGTGGCTTGGTGGGTTTCTGGTTGCACTGCTAACTGCAAGATCAGCAGTTCAAAACCACCTTCTACTGTTCAAGAGAAAGATGAGGCTCTGTCCTCTTACAAGAACCCATGCTGAGTGTGGAGTGTCTTGGAAGAAGGTGAAGGGTTCCATGTTCACCCACTGACTGGGGTGCTGTTGCAGGGCGTGGCTGTGGGACCAGAAAAGGGGCCCTGTTCCCACTGGACAAACCACCGTGTTAGAGGAGGTTCAATAATCACCAAACACACTCCATCTCCCATCTGGATATCCTTACAGGTCTGCACTCTACGCGGGGTCCCTTCTGAAATCATCTTTTGCAAGTGAATTGATTCCGACTCAGCATCCATTTGAAACAGAGTCTAACTGCCCCAGAGAGTGCCCAGGCTGCAAACCTCTACGGAAGCAGTCCGCCACGTCCATCTGCGGGGCAGCAGATGGGGCCGAATGGCCAACCTTTGGGTTGGCAGCCTGAGCACTTCACCACTGTGCCCAGAGGACTCCGTAAAGTCCATTCAGGGTGTCAGAAACCACCTAAACTTGCAGGCACAAATGATTTCAGGCCATTCTGTGAAGCTACCTCTGGTTTTCCTTCTCGACTGACTTGCCTTGGAAAAGGCAGGTGAAGACCGCACGCTAAAGAGAAGCAGAGGCCCGTGACCACGCAACAGATGCTCATCCTACAAACGCAGGTGGAATTGAATGCACAGGACAGACCGACCAGATGGACACGAACCAGAGTCCTCGCAGCTGACATCGACTCGCTTCCCCTCTGTGGCTCATCTCTCCACTCTTTGCGACACACCCACCCACCCCAAAAGGACGTAAGGCGCACAGGACTCCAGTGAGGGGCCTGGGCAGTCCTGCCATTTCACTGGGTGTAAAGTGAGCTATCTCAGAAGAACAGGGATGCTCCTGACCTCCCAAGTGCAAGACCACGAGGCTGAGCACATCTGAGCGCCTTTGGGCATTTATCAGTGCTGAAGGAGCTTTGTCGCAGTTGGCAGGGCAGAGGTAAAGGGCCACGTGGCTGAGAGGTTGAGGACCAAAGCGAGGCAAGCCTGTCACCACTGCTGAGAAGAGGAGCCACAGACAAGAGAACCGTGTCCTTGATGCGTTCTGATCCAGGTCTGTTAGTTTTCGGAGCCATCAGAGAAATAGGGAGGCAGGGCTAGGGTCAGGGCAGGGCAAGGTCGGAGGGCAGAGGTCTGAGAAATCAGCACAGGGCTGGGGCCGAGTCGGATTGTCCGCCAGAGAGGGGCAGCCACAGCCCCCACACCACTTCGTCACCCTCTTGTTTCAATGGGATGCTACATGAGTAACTCAGAAAGAAGGACGGTGGGGCCGCCACACTCCCCCACTTCCTGACATGGCCCCAGGAGCAACAAGATTGTGATGCAAACTCAGTGCTGCGAAAAAAACCAAGGAGGACCACATCGTGACAGAGCTGCCAGGTTGTGGGAATCATGGCGCAGTCACCCCGACACCCTTAGCCGGCGCGGCCGGCAGTGCCGCTGACTTCCAGCTCGGCACTGGTTCCCACCAGGTGTAGTCATTCCTTGGCACATGTTTTGCCCCTGTAGGGAATGTGAAATGAGTGTTGGGTATCGAGTACATAAGCAAGGAGGCGTACTGATGTACGAGCCTCCTGTGAAGGCGCTTGCCGTGTGGAGGGTAACACACGGTGGTCCGCATGGTGAAGCAGGGGCGCTGCAGACGCCACGACGCTCACATTGTGAACCTGGACACAGACCAAGAGACGGGCACGCGGACAGAAGGAGGGGAGGCTGCGTGGCTTAAAGGGTGTGCTATGTCCTTTCAGCGGACTTGTTCCTTCTGCGTGGAGCAGTCAGTACACGAAGCTGGACCATGGGAAGGAAAAGGCTGAATCAGGAGAGGAAGAAGTTTCCTTCACAACCTGCAGCACACGCACCCTTGCTAGCTGGAAGTCGAGCGTACGTGAAACTCAAAGGCGACAGCCTTTAGCAGGAGTCCTCACACTACGGCCCGCGGGCCACATGCGGCCCGCCGAGGACATTTATCCGGCCTGCCGGCTGTTGTACCCTCTTTTGTTTTTGTACTTCAAAATAAGATATATGTAGTGTGCATAGGAATTTGTTCATAGGTTTTTTTAAACTAGAGTCCAGCCCTCCAATGGGTCTGAGGGACAGTGAACTGGCCCCATTTAAAAAGTTTAAGGACCCCTGGCCTCTAATATGGACTGTATCATGCCCACATAAACGCGACCAGCACCCTCCGAAGGGCACCAGCAAACAAGACCGCGATGAACAGAGACAAGATCGGAGCGGCAAAGGTTTTGCGCTTCACGGGCTTTGACACTCAGTGCTCCCAGAAACGGCAGTCACGGAATCAGATGAGGTGCTACAGATGGCCAGGCTGCTGCCCGAGACCTATGCAGAGAGCAAAGGTGACACTGTGCGGGCCAGGGCCAACCTGCTTCCGTTCACAGGCATGTGGGATCAGGAGGATGCAGAGGGAAGGCAGGCAAAAACCGATGTGGCCGAATGACGGTGTTGAAGATGAATCCTGAAAGGAACGTGAACCACTGGAAGCATGAGCACCTCCGTCCCGGGAAGGACAGCTGAGAAGCGCCTTAGAACTGAGGGGGCCACACCCCCTCTCATGCAGTGCGGACATGCCATCGGGGGACCACATCGGGTCACGAGGAGCTGGCCTGGACAGCACCCAACACAACACGGTAACAGCAAATGAGGGGCACTGTCGCCCGAGGAGGAGCACCGCGGAGACCCCTGAAACCGCGGGGGACCGGCAGAGAGCACATCTTGCTTCTCCACTTACTTGTTCAAACTGGCGTCCAGAAGGTGCAACAGCATGTTGAAGACTTTGTCAATGTCCTAGGGTGGTGAGGAAAAGGAAACAAGAAATAAAGTTTTAAAACGTACCATTCAGTGGGTGGTCCTGGGATGCCCGGTGCCTTCTCTGCTGGGAAAGTGCTCGGTGGGCCCTCTGTAACTCCTGGTCCTGTTGCATGCTCATCGGGAACCCCCGGGAGGCAGATGGCCACCCACTCAGCTGCTGCTGGACGGCCGAAGGACACCCACCCACAGGTGCCTCCGAGCAGAAGGCCGGGAAACCAGCCACGGACAGCCCGGGGGGCACAGCGCCTTCCTCCGACACGCTCCACCATGGGTCGAGTTAGTGCGCTGTCCCCTGGGGACTTTAACTGACCTCTATTTTTGGCAATAAAATGAACACAATTGACCCAACCGTGTAGCCCTGCACAGGGTGACCTCTGCTGCTGACCCCCCTTTTCTAAATGCCTCCCCACATCAGCTTTTCAAAAAGAAGATTGCCAACCCAAGGTGTTTGCTTTCAGTCAGCTTTGCTCGGCAAGGACTCAACAGCTCAGGACAAACCTCCTGATGCCTGTACGAGAGTTCCTTGAGCCTTCGAAGGCGGTAGTAAACCCCTTGGAAGCACTCCAGGAAACGAGCGGGGGACGCCATCAAGTTCTCAACCACGGTTTCCATATAGCCACTCAGGTCGCACAGAGGCAGCAAACTGAACCACGATCGGAACAGACAGTCATCCACTTTCAGCAAATGCTGATGCTTTCCCATGAGCTGAAGCAACGGATTCCTGGACAAGAAGAGAACACAGCCCGGAAACGAGGGCAGACACGAGGTCAGTGAACAGGCTGAGCCGAGGTGAGGGGGTACGATGTGAGAAGGGATCTAGAGAGGTCAGAGCGTCGGCGTCAGAGCTCAGGATGGTCAATGATGTAATCCGCATCCCCCTCGGGAGGGCACACCGTGACGGCCTGTTTCGCAGAAGGCTATGGCTCCATTTGGAGGGTCCACCCACAGATGAAGCCCCTCCGGGGAGTCCCCTCTGATCCTTGTCCACGGGGTGAATGGCCTTGGCCCCAGACAGGGTGCCGTAGAGGCAGCTAGAGTCGATATCGTTGGGCTAGACTGCAACACCTTATTCCATCCCCTTTTGACCAAAGTAGCATCAGTTTAAAAAAAAGTGCAGGGGAACCCCCCGTGGATGCAGCCGCCCGTGAATGCCCTCTGAGCACAGACCGAGCGGTGACTCCCCCAGCTTGCAGGCGGGTGCACTGGGGAGGGGAGGAGAGGGTGGGAAAGGAAGGCAGGTTAACAAGCAGCACCTCATCCTTTGGTCTCCCTTTGGACCGCTTTCAACGTTGTTCTAGTTTTCAGTTTTCCTTTCAATTGAGGTGTTTCTCAATTTTATTTTGTTATTCTCGTTAGCTTTTTTTGGCTTGTTTTTGCGAGTTTTTCAGTACGTGAAACCCAAGATGCGTGACCTCATAGAGACAGTAACTGGCTCCGCGGTTTCTTTGCGGTGCGGCAGGGGAGGCTGGGGGAGGTAGGGAGCGAATCACAAGGAAGAAGGTGTTCTGAACTGACTGTGGCAATGGAGGTCCAACATCTCTCGATCCGACTGAACTACTGAATTGTAGGGTGCATGGACTATGTCCCAGTAAAGCGGTGTATTGGACAGGGTTCTCTAGAGAGACAAACCAGATTGCTAGTAATTATATAAAACTATATTTATAAAGATAGATATATAATTCAAGAAATAAACCGTTAAATAATATACAGATAGATAATACAATAAATTAACAGGTAAATTATAAAGCAGTGAGACACTAGCAGTCCTTTAAGGCTTGAGAGCCGCCAGTTGCCAGTCCCCTTCTGTAGAGAGAGCTGGGCTATATATATCCAGGCAGCAAACAGCAAGGCAGGTCCCCAACTCTCATCAACTGTCAGTCCCCAGCTCCAGAGATGAACACTCCAATCGTGTGGGCTTCAAGGGACCTCAACTTACAGCGATACAGTCCACAGGCTAGGTGTCCCACAGGTAGTGTACCCCTTTAAACTGAGGCACAGAACAACCAAGGCGAGGCTCACCGAGCCATTTATCCCTCTGCCCTTCAGTTAATCCTACTTGTGTTTATCGGCCAGGCTGGCACAATAAACTACAGCAAACGGTTTCTTAAAGAATGGTGTGAGGGGATCTAGAGAGCGCAGAGCTTCCGCGTCAGCTCCCTGGTGAGTCGGGAACAGACACAAGCACCTGGGCAGAGGAGTGAACGGCGCAGTGAGAGCTCACCGAGGACTGAGCACGGTGATGCGTGAGTGGCTGTGCGGCCTGGACCAAACCAACCGCGTGAGCACCGTGAAGGCCCCTAAGCCATGCGGACTGCAGCGCTGCACTGCACTAGACACCGCAAATGGGGACAACACTAGCAGGGTGCTGCTGAAGTGACAGAGGCCATAGCAACCATATGGATGACGGTCCCCTGCACAGAAAAGGCCACTGGTGCCTGAAGGACAGCACAACGTCAAGTCCACTGCTAGGGCAAGTTAGTGGAAAAGAACAGAAGTACCAATGCTTTGGTTTTGGTTTGGGGTTTTCTTTAGTAGCAATGTTTTTGTATGGAATTCTAATGTCGTTTTACCTCGTTTTTATATCTAAATTGATCTTTTTTCTTCTTTTACTGTGTTTGACGTCAGCCAGCTAGGCTCTAGTTCCCAGTGGTCTGGCCAAACACTAGACTCCTTGCTGCTCTGTAAGGGACTCAACGGTGATGCCAGGGAACTGGCTCCGTAGCCCGTCGCCGTCACCTCACGGAAGCCAGCTTCCCTCCGGATGGGGTCAGAGTTGGCAACTCTCTCCACGCCCTTCCTGTCAACCCACAGGACGACCTGCAAAATCCTCCAGCCGGTCTAGCTCCACTTTCACTGTCCTGTAAGGAGCCCTGGGGCAGATCTAGCCTGTGCTCCGGCGTCGCCAGGAGCACCGAGGCCTCCACGGCAGGGGCGTGCAGGCCGCATGGCGTGAGCCCGTGAACCCCTCGCAAGCTGCACAGCCTGACCCGGCGCTTCCACTCCCCAGAGCCTGTCGCACGGAAGTGACTGGACAGGTGCACGCGCAGCCGAGTTTGCTTCCCCAAGTGAAAACGTGCAAACGATCCCCATCCCTAGGAATTGAGGGTCAGCTAAATGAAATGTGAGGAAAGTGAGGGGGCGTGGGGGGGTCTCTAAAAGAGAGACCGAGCACCTGTGATGATGAAAACAGTAGTCACGAGGCTGTAATGCAAACAGAGCTCATCTGACTTGGGGGGATGGGGCTTGAGCCCATCAGGCCCCACCACCCACATTTGGACCAAAGCCTAGAAATGTATCTGCCAAAACATGGACACTGGTGCTCTCGGACTGCCAGTCGGCGTTTGATTCTTTATTTCGGTTATGTTTCGGAGCCTAAAAGAAAAGCGTTATCACGCTATAATTAGACATGGGAATTGTTGACCTACCATGGGTCCACCCAGGATCTCAGAAGCAGCTTTGATTTTAGAAAGCCTACCAGCTTAATTGGCATACAATTCAATAGTTTAAGAGTATTAACATTTCCTTCTTTCTGGTACTCATTGTTATTAGCTCCCAATTTCGCCCCAGTCTCCCCAGCCATAACTCCAAGAAACTATAACCCAGTTACTGTCGCCGACACTCACTGATCCTGGACTTCAAACGACAACCACAGAGGGAAACAAAGAAAAGCCCCGACTGAAAAGAGAACAGAAAATAAGACAAACCAGAACACATTTGAGATGGGTCAAAGGGAGAACGAATAACGAGGTTTTAAATTTTACAGCGTCTGTGCTAGTCTGCCTGCCCAGGCGCTGCTGGGAAGGCTCGGTTCGCATCCCTGCTCGGTGCTCGGAGGGAGTCACGGGAAGCTCAATCCCCAGGGGGACCTTGCAAATAGATTTTGGACTTTCACTGTCAGCCACAGCCTCCTGCCACCTGGGTGCTCAGAATTCAAACTCTAACGCTGTGCCCCCTCCTGGTTTGGGGTCTATTACTCACAGCCCCGGAGTCACCTGGGCGAGTGTGCTCAGGAGCACCCTTTCTGACTCATTATCCCAAGAATGACTGTGGAATGGCTTACTTACGGGCCTGGTCTTTTTTCCCAAAACTCAGAGAAGCAGAGGCCCTCGAGGGCTGCCCACGTGTCCTCCGGCGGGATGTCCTTCCCTTGCGGGGCCGGCCCCACACAGTGGTGCAGCACAGGGAGCGTGAGGATCCAGAAGTCTATCCTTCTGTCCATGCACTGCTGGCACAGGTCTACCAAGGCCTTCCTGCAGCTAGAAAGGGGAGAAGGGTGCCACAGTGAGCTGAGCGTGGCAGGGCCCTGAAGTTGCACCAGGAGAGTGGTGCTGTGTGCCCAGAGCATGGGGCGCGTGGTGGCTGCTAATATGCAGGAGCATGAAAGTGGGGGGGCAGGTCTTCTCAGCAGGTTGCCTGGGAGGAAGGTGCCCTTTGGGGGCTCACCCCATGTGTCAGGCCCTGAAGGTGCTAGCTCACTGACGGCCCACAACCAAGGCCAAAGGATCAATTTGTGTCCTCACGTGGCAGTTGAGGCAGCAAGGCTCAGAGAAGCCAAATGGTGTTCCGGGACTCCACCTGGCAGAGCTGGGGTTTGGACCTGGGCCGTCTGGCAACAGTAAATCAGGAGAGACAGCCACTCCTTCAACATGAAGGCCAAACCTGCAGGCGCTGCCTGTGAGCTTTCCTGCCCCTACGCCGGATTCCTGCTTCTTCACATTTTAAAATCCTGGTCCACGCTTTGTCTGATCGCACGTCCCATGGATCCTGCCTTCAACACAGGCAGCGCGTGCTGCTGTTAGCTGACCCTGATCTCGTGCACAATGGGGCGCAACCACGTCATCCGTGGGGTTCCCAATGGATCACAAGCCTTTCTTCCTAGTTTGACTTTGCCTGGAAGCTCTGCTGAAGCCTGTTCAGCATCCGAGCCGCATGTCAGCCTCCAGGGATGGAGAGGCGGTGTCCGTGCAGGAGGTAGACTGGCTGAGAATCAAACCTGGGACTGCCAAGACTCGGCCACTGAGCCCCACTGCCTTCTGCCAACTGCGGCAGCTGTTGGTTCACGTTTAGAAAACTAAGATCGCTGCCCAGGGAAGGCTACATCGCCTCATTGTCGAGCGCCAATCAGGCACAGCTGCAGAAAACATGAGACAAAAGGCCCTCTGATCATCAGAGCCAACGCAAATGGGAGGGCGGGTCATGCAGCGCCCGAGACGGGCATCTCCTCGCTCAGCAGAGCCCGAGCCGCAGGACCTCAACCTGGGTGGAAGGAGAGGTTGAGGGGAGAATGTCTGTCTCTTTGCTAATGTCGTCCAGGGAGACTTCCACAGACACTCATGCTGTGGCCGTCCCCAGACACACTGCACACAGACGCTCTTCATGACACCCCATGAGGGGAGGAGAAAGCAGGCCATCCAGTAGCGTGTTGAAAATGAGCACAACATTCCTGCGGGGGGAGGCTGGGGCATCGATTTTAACATGGCAGACGGGAAGAACAGAACATTGGTGATCTTACTTTTTTAAATATAGGTTGTCAAATACTTTATGTATTTTTTATTAATCATTTTATTGGGGGGCTCTTACAAATCTCTTAACAATCCATCATTCAATTGCATTAAGCACACTTGTACGTAGGTCGCCATCAACATTTCCAAAACATTTTTCTTTCTACTTGAGCCCTTGGTCTCAGCTCCCCTGCTTTCCCCTCCCTCACTCCCCTACCCGCCCATCCATGTGAATCCTTAATCATTGATACATTACGCTTGCTATTTCGTGTCTTACACTGTCCGTTGTCTCCCTCCACCCGCATTTCTGTTATTCATCCCCCTGTGGGGTGGGCTATATATCCAAACTTGTGATGGGTTCCCCCTTCCCCCACCCCCACCCCCATCATCCCCCGACCCTCTGGATACCGCTACTCCCACTGTTTCTGAGGGTTTATCCTGAGCGAATCCCATGTGTCGAGAGCTCTTCTCTGTACCAATGTGTGCGCTCTGGCCTCGCCAGATCTGTAAGGGAGACTGGGTCATGGTAGTGGGAGGTGGGGAGGGGGAGGAAGCATTCGGGAATGAGAGGAATGTCTCCACCATTCTGTGCCAAGCATTTCTTTTTCAAATCATACAAAGGGCAGTATAAGTAGCCATAAAACCTCTCAACAAAAGCAGGGAGGAAAACACCCACCTCAGAGACAGTCCAAAGAAGGGCTGTAAGTCCCGGCGAAGTCCATCTGGCGAGTTGACATCCGCACAGAAAAGGGTGCACAGTGAGGACAGGTCATGGTTCAACATGGGAAGTGAAAACTCTTCTATTGCAAACAGGACGATGAGGCCCATCCTCGGCCCGCTCCTCACAGGCCAGTCGGCGGGCAGAGGATCCTTTTTCCGAATCAGAGCCATTTTCTCTTTCAGGTACTCCCACAGTTCACTCTTCACCTGAGCCCACAAGGAAGGGAAGACACAGGAACCATGGGGCTCGGTTCATCAAGAGGGGTTAGGAGCCCTCCCACCACCTCTGCATGGGACCAAGCCCACCAGGGGCAGGAACAGCCCCACAGAGGGCCATCCCACCACTTTGCCTCCCAAGCAAGTCCTGCGCGGCAGCAGTACCTCTTTCTCTCCGTACTGCAGTGCGCTCCATGGCTGCGGCCCTCCCTCGTAGACGACCGGCTCTCGGGCAACGACAAAGAACTGCCGCAGCTGGGTGAAAAAGCTCTTCAAATTGACCGTGTCCCAGGTCTGCAGGATACTGAAGATGCTGTCCAGCATGACCCTGGCCGCGATCTGCTTGCCCTTCACCAGGTCCTTCCTTGTTCTGTCTGTAAAGTTATCCAACAGCCTCCGGAACTTACCAGGAGGCCTCATGCAAATGATATCATCATACTGATGCCAATCTGGGAGAGGAGAGAGAGACAGTATCTCAGATGGCAGCCCATGAGAAACAGGAATCCCAAAACTGGTAGATTAAAGACATCCGGGCCTCACTCCTGCCAGCTGATCGTCTCCAACACGCAGGCCCTGTGCAGGAGCTGCTGTGTAAAGGGACAGATGGCCCGGAGGGAAAGTCACAGCATCCAGAGGGTCTGAACCCAGCCTGGACCTGTCTCTCGAACATACGTGGGAAACGCACACCTCAACGACGGATGGCGCAGAGGTAGAAGTTTTTATACCGCAAAGGTTATGACTAGTTTCCGTCCGGGTGGAGTAGCAAGAGAATCATGTGACAGTTTCACACGGGTGGCCTAACCCATAGGTGAATGGGAGCCCCAAAAGAGGAGGGCCAAAATATTTGCATAAAGGCTGTCTTGGTTATCTAGTTCTGTTTTAACAAGAATACCAACGTGGGTGACTTCACCCACAGAAGTTTGTGTTTCACCATTTCGAAGGCGATCGTTAGGAGCCGCCGTGTCAGGCGGCACTGGACCTGTGCCACCTCGCAGCTGCTCTCACAGCTGAGCCCACTGCTGCAGCCCGGGGTCGGTCCAGCTCCTCGAGTGTCCCCTCCTCGCCACTGACCCTCCATCTGACCACCTACGATGTCCTGTCCCAATGACTGGCCTCTCCCGGTGTCCACAGTGCATGGAACAGCCTCACCCTGCCCTCCCCTGAGGAGCAGGCTGGCTGCGCGTCCTCTGTATTCTCCCCGACACAGGACTGTAAGCACATCGAGGGTCCCCAGTCTTCTAAGTCCTGTCCCGCCTTCCCATAGGTATGAGACCACCCGCACCCACAGGCCTTTGACTCAGGCTTAGCACACCGTCGTCCCCCAGTGTCATCTCTGCTCTCGGGGACTGTCCATCGGTCTTGGGCAGCAGCTCTCCCCCTGTAACAGGTCGTCTGATTTCCTGGCCGCGTCCGTGAGACGTGACTGCAGAGGCCACTGCCATGAAATCCTTGACGACGTCAAAGTCCTCTCTGCTCATTCTGTTGTTGGCTGGTCCTTTTGTGGGGATTTATATTTTCTTGACATTGAGTTGTAATCCGTACTGAAGGCCGAAGTCTTTGATCTTCATCGGTAAGCCTTTCAAGTCCTCTTCTGTAGACGCGCTGGCTCCAGGGGAAGGCTTTCCCTGTGTGTCAGCTCTGGAAGATGCTCTTTGGTCCTCTGAGCTTCGGCTCCCGAGTGGCCTTCCTGTGGCGTGCCGTCCCTCTGCTCC
This sequence comes from Tenrec ecaudatus, assembly GCF_050624435.1. Classification (NCBI taxonomy): domain Eukaryota; kingdom Metazoa; phylum Chordata; class Mammalia; order Afrosoricida; family Tenrecidae; genus Tenrec; species Tenrec ecaudatus. Next base: position 156,907,876 of record NC_134539.1, on the reverse strand, counting down.
TCGGCAGGCTTGCATTGCACCCCTCCATGTCTCTGAAGACGCTGCCTCCCGATGGGCTCTAACTCCCCTGCCGCATCAACACCACACACAGAATCGCAAATGGGACTGTCATCACAGGCGCAGGGGTTAAGGTTGACAACACACACTTTGGGGGGACAAAATCCACAACAATGGCCTCCAAAAAGTCCTAAATGGAATAAAAACTATAAACCCACCAATCAACGAAGTTCAACCCCACCCACCCACCCCCAAATACAAGGAGCAGGAGGAAAACAACAACTCAAAGTCAGCGATAAAGAGGAAGCTTGCAAGAAACCTGCACGATGTACAGAGGAGCAGAGACAAGGGTGGCAGCCGACTTCTCGGTGGAGACTATGCAATAGCTTAACACAGTGGTTCTCAACCTGGGGGTGGGACGATCCCTTCACAGGGGTCACCTGATTCATAACAGTAGCAAAAGTACAATGATGAAGTAGCGACGAAAATAATTTTATGGTTGGAGGTCGGGTGGTGTCACCACCACATGAAGACCTGTATGAAAGGGTCACGGCATTAGGAAGGTGGAGAACCCCTGTCTTAATAGGAAAGAAGAAAAGCACAGTCAAACTAGGATCCTACACAAGTGGGAAAACGCTCCGAAGTGAGAGGGAAGGACAGGCTTCCTCAGACATACAAAAGCTGGGCCAACGCCTTAGGGTGCCCTGCGCATAGAAGGCAAACGAGACCAGGTCAAAGAAGAAATAAGGCCATCGGACTTGGTACCCTCGTGCCTAAGTCTAGAAGATATTTTTCCTGCTTAAATTTCCTTAAAAAAAAATGGACTACTGGAACAAAAGTAACGTGGTGTGGTGTTTCTAAGACGTGTATAAATAGAGCATCCCATAGCAGAAAGAGGCAACCAACGGATGTGGGGCTTCGGGAGATGTGAGGTTTGAAGTGCTTTCTCGAGGCTGCTCACTCACCTCGACACTGTCGACAGCTGGGACCACAGGCAGTGGCCTCTCGCACGTCATCGCCTGACCACAGGGAGTGGTTTCCCAACCCACGGGAAGGGAGCAGAAGCCTCCCTGGCCTGCACAGTCGCCTGCTCTCCTACCAGTTCCCTGTACTCCACTCCCTGCTGAGAGCATCTGATCACACACAACGAGCACAGGTACAACCGACCAAGAATTTCTACAAACAACACACCTATCTACTGAGCGGAGCCCTGGCGGTGTAGTGGTTATGCATTGGGCTGTGATTCGCATGGTTGGCAGTTCGAAGCCACCTGCAGCAAAGCAGAAGAGGGACGTGGCTTTCTACTTGCATAATCAGGTCCAGTCTTGGTAACCCACGGGGGGTCACTATGAGTCAACATTGACTCAATGTCAGTGAGTATCTGCCCTACCAAATATCTAGAGATAGCCAGCCCGCCATGACCAGTAATAAACTAAAGTGGACAATCAGGAACAGCCTCCAACACCTTGCAGAAGCGGACAGATGAAGGCTGTGCAAAAGTATTTATTCGGAAACAGGCTTTCATTGCAATAGATTTACACTAATGTGCACATCCCACCAGCAGCTTGCCCATTCTCTCTGAGCACCCAGGAAATACTTACAAAGGTAGAGTAGGTATCAGACCACAGAGAAGAACTCAGCAAGATGGCAAGTGTCAACACGTGGAATGCGAGGGGTACCCCCCCAAAAAAACAGAGTTGCACTGGGGGGCAGAGCTAAGCTTTTGAAACATGCATTTCCCCCGCTAGGCAAGCATTAAACAACTTGCTCTGAGCTAGTGCACCCAGTGACATCGTCTGGGAAGGTTCTCTCTGGTCACAGTGAACTCTTTCATAAAAGAAGTTTCACTCAAATCTCATTTTTTGTGATGGTCAATTTAAGAGCACAGCGTGCAGCTGTGAAATGTTGTTTCCTGCTCAGGAAAAATGCCACAGGAACTGTTGTGATGTGGAGCACAACTGACAAAGGCAGCGCTTTGGGGAAAACTCAAGTGTAGGAGTAGCTTTCTCATTTCTTAAAAGGTGAAATGTCGACTGATGACAACCCTCTTTCTGAGCATCCGTCAACTTCCCGAACTGATGCAAATGACAACTCAAAGTACATTTGGAGTTGATTCCACCAGGTCAGACTGCTAATCAAGCTTTCTATTTAGAGGCTCTGAAAAGACTGCATGACAGTGTGCAACAGAAAAAGGCCCGATTTGGACCACCATGACAATGCACCTGTTCACACAGCCATCTCAGTGCACCAGTTTTGGGCAAAAAAAACCCCAAAAAAACAGCATGCCTCTCTTGCCGCATACACCTGACTCACCTGACCTCACTCCTGCGACTCCTTTGTGTTTCTGTCAATGCAGAGGGCTGTGAAAGGACAGCTATTTGACGACATCGAAGAGGTCACCAAAACAAACAAGGAAGTGCTGTCAGCCATCCAAGCAGATGAGCTTGAAAACGCTTCCAAAAACGGACTCGCAGATTCGGCACATGTACGAAGTGCAATGGAAAGTACTTTGGAGGTGCTGGGCTGTTTTGTTAAAATATGTATATAATTAATACATAGCTTTGGGGAAAAAAATCCGTTTGGGGTTTTTGGGGGGTTTTTTTGGTACTCCCTCGTATACCTACAGAAACAGAGTATGAAGTAAATGAAAAAACAAGATTTTTTAAAAAGTAAAGAAGAGAATCGGATTCAGGCAGAGAAGGAGAAACCAAAGACTAGAAGGGCAGAAAGCAGTGGGGGAGGGGCAATGGTCCTGAAGACGGAGCCAGGACACCCGGGGCTGTGCCCTCTCCCCTGGGTGCTCGCTTGTGTCCCTGTTTGGGAGGTTTGGGGGAAGGAGGCCGCCCCGTTTTCCTTCTCCCTCCCTGGTGAGGGGGATGGCTGTGCCCATGCCCCTGCTGCGCGGCACCCTTCACCCCCAACCAGCCCCATCTCCTGATACCAAAAGCCCCCCTTCCAGGTGCCAGAGGGCTAACAGGCCGGCCGGCCTGTCTCTCAGGGCCAGCGCCAGGCTTCTAATTGTAGCACGTTAAACCCGAGTCTGGCTGGGGCCACCCAGGCGCAGCCCACAGGGACCGGCGGCTGTCCCTCTGGGCTTCGGCGGCAGCACCCCCCACTGGTGGCTTACCTCCTGTGCCCAGAAGTGAAGACCTGATATTCAGACAACGGTTCACGTGCTCGTGGCTCTTCTGACGCTTGTAGATGAACTCGTACTCCTCCGCGCCCTGGTCCCGCGTGATGACGTACTTGTAGGGAATGGGCTTGTCCAGGTTCTGCTTGGAAATGAAGGTGCTGCCTTCGATGAGGCACCCGTGGTCACCCAAGTCTCTGCACAGACGGGATACCAGGTGGTTACCTCGGGAAGGCCCCGTAGGAGCCGCCTTGCATCTCCACCACATCACCCCCAGAGCGGCGCCCCAGTTGTAAGTGAGAGCGTGCGTCCCAGGCTGGAGAGAAAGGCGCCCGGTGAAATGCACCCCC